>NW_016690212.1:4521051-4702450 GCF_001604755.1 Lepidothrix coronata
ACAAAACAAATACTTATTTGATGGTACATGTTATTTTACCTTTTAGAAAACAATGCCAAACGGTTGAAGGCCAGGAATGGCACCATCCTAAATCATCATCATCTGAAAGTGATGACATGCAGAAAATGCCAGATTCTGATTCACTATTCGCCTATTAAAAAAAAGAAAAATGGTGTTGATATTTTACTACAGAAGATTTAAGATTTTAGGACTGGTTTTATATGTCTTAAGACACAGTCACTCATTTGCACCTGTGGCATCATTTTGCCTCAAATACCAATAGGAATGTAACACAGAGGTTCAAGGAATGCAGTAAATAGGAATGGAGCGTTTTGATCTCCTTTTCTGAGATGCATCCTGAAATTTTTGGGTTTCATTCCCTGAGATTCATTTTTACACACCTATGGATTATCTTATGCTTAGGTGTAAGCCTTTTACAAGCTATCACTCTTTGGTCATCCACAGACTCACTCAAAGCACATGTTACTCTATGGTCCAATTACTGGAAAGCTGCAGGTTCAAGCTGGTTCCTGATAAACCACCTGGAAAAATTCAGTGTCATTAACAGACAAGTTTCAGACACAAATTAATACTCAGGAAAGGGAGACATGGGACCGACGGTATTTGTGCGTCTAAAAGGAGAGAGATCCATATTTCCTTTTCAGGTTGCAAATGAGTTAATAGAGGTTTTTAAAGCTTGCTATAGAGGGAACTACAGCAGTAGCAAAGTATTCTTAGAATAGGATCTCTTCAGAAAAAATGTGAACTCTATAAAGCAGCACTACAAGCCTACCCTGTGTGGTAAAAAGAAACAGAAAATCCAGTTTAAATAGAAACGGTATGGGTACTAAACAGATTATTTTTTTTAAACCAGTTTTCCTTTTCAAAAAACTTAACTCATTACTCATAAATCTTCATTCTAAAATGTTTCAGAACAACTCACCCTTTCGTGTCTGACTGGTGTTTCATCCACATCATTCTTGGAGAAGTTAGGATCATTGTTTGAAGATACTGGTGGAGGACGTGCATAGGAATGTAAACTTTTGCTTGTAGCTATTATGTGAACAGGAGATGATCTACAATAAAAACAAGTATTTTAAAATAGCTCAGATTAAGACAACTTGAGACTTCACTGCCGTTACTCCAAAATGCTTTTATTGCAAATATTTCTGTTTGAGTGAGCTGAACACCAAATAAACCTCCCACACACTAGTATTCAAATGGGATGATTAAAAGGTGCAAGCTCAGGCAAAGAGAATATTTAGCATAACTCCTGCATAGCTTCTATACAGCACCCAAATGACAGTATTACTTCCACAACAGCATCTCACTGTCACAATGCTGAAGTTTTTACAAATATATTGAAGTGAATACCCCATTCTTAAGAGTAAACAAAGACATCTGCTCCGCCCTAATAATTAAATCTCAACTGCATTACTATTAACAGCACCGCATTTAATTTTCTAAATATAAACCTAAGACTAGGATGTAAAATGAGAAGTGAAGCCCACAAATTTTCAAGATTCCACACTGCTGTTCACAGCCTCATGGAATTTACAGATCACAGACCTGAAACAGTTATCACTAAAACATACTTTGCATTAGATTTCCAATTAGCTCTGTTAAAAAAAATTTAAAAGTAAGTGCACTAGAAAGCGCTAAGAATTTAACACAATAAATTCTTTTTAATTTTTCATCTGCTGCTTCACATGAAGTAAACATCCATAATTTCTGGACCTGCTTTGACTAGGCAATGTTGTTATATCAATGTGTTATATCATCCCACCTCATTCATGTCTGGAAACTAAGCAGCTTTTGCACCAGACTCTGAGATGAGTCCTGTGCATACTTTTACAGAACAATAAGGATACTAAACAGATCAAAGAACAGAGCTCCAGTTCAAATTCAGAAGGTATAAGGAGTGAAGGAAATGTTTCTGGAGACACAGTATTACAAATCCCCACAGTTCAAAATTGAAAAGAATGTCAGTACCTGTTATAAAAAGCGCACTGCATCAAAGGACTCTGAGGACTTGTGGCTATATTTGCTAATTCTGTCAACCAGTTCACCCCATTCTCACAAGAATAAGCATTTTCTGGATTGCTGTTTGAGGTATGTTGGCTCCATGAAGGCCTTGAACATTCCTGATGTGAAACATCAGCACCAAGCTGAAAAAGTGCAGGTGGGGTAGAATCTGTCTGCACAGCCTGTAATTCAGGAAGATCATCTACAAACAAAAGCACAGATTACCATAATTATACCCAATTCTAGTTGACATCAAATATTGCAAATTTAAATAAAAAAGGAACCACAATAGTTTTATTTTTTTGTATCACAACTACCAACATTTTACAAATCCTATTCGTAATCCTGACAAAATGGCCCCAGAAATAGTAACACCTCTAGTCTAACGTACAGTCACACAAGAAATTTAAGAAAAAAATAAGTTAACTATATAAAAATGTAGTTCTGGTACCAGTTTACATAGAACTGTACTGCAGAACTATGCAAAATGTAGCATAGTTACACGCTTAACTGAAATATTAAAACATTCAACAAAAGGCAATTAAATTAATCTGTCCTAGCAGGTGTAACACTAAAAATTATCAATATCAAAGGCTATTCAAGATAAAAGTTTTCCACGTTCCACCAGGGAACTGGAATTAAGTCAGAAATCATGAAAGCTGAGTAGGGGTGAATTCCTGTCAGTAACCTACACCTTTCACATCCCATACAGAACAGCAGAATAGAGCCCAGCATGTTAACAGAAGCCTGTGTTATGCACTGCCACGTAACTAAGTTTCATTATTCTTAATCACTCCATGAGTTCAATTAAATGTGTTAATATTTCACTGATTATATCAATACTTTCTAATGTACATGCTGTTTTTCTCCAGTACATAAGAAGTGAAGTTAAATGTTCCTACAGACCAGAATCTTTATTTGCAGCAGATCTAAAGCAGCATAATTTCTCTTTAGGAGGAGCTCTTGAGCATCATGTTTGTTATTCTTGTGCCAAAAAATTGTTTCTCTGGGGATTAGTAGCAGAAATTTGTGGCTGTGAGTTCAAGTAAACATTTGAGTCAAAAGGCCAGCCTGTAAGAACTGGAAATGGGTTAAAGGGAAAAGTGACTTCAAAGTAAGACCTTCAGATGTCACAATTCACTGTCACATTCCCTGTCCTACTTAAGTTAAAAATCAGCATCAGCTTCCAGTAATTTCAGTATAGAAAATCTGCAATGAACTTCAGAATTCAGCTTCTCTTGAAAAAGTCATGTTATTTACCAAGTTCCATGTGCTCATCACAGGATGCATATCCAGGAGAAGAGGGCAGGTTTTCATTACACTTCAGCAACTCCAGTGACTCGTTCATTCCTGAAGTTCTCTTGTCCACTAGCAGAAGGAGTTTCTGAACTGCATTAGGCATTTGATTTGTCTTCACTTCCCACACCATGTTAGGATGCTCCAAAGCATCTGACTTTAAAGAGACAGAGGTTAAAAACTTGTATGCATGGGAACTGGTTTAAGTTGCCTCTGATACGGTACTTCATTACCAGAACTCCACAGTGTGTTGAGTATCACAGCATAATTCAGGGAAGTCTACAGATGATCTTGTACAATCCCTACAGAAAGCAGAGCTAGCTCTGAAGCTGGGAGGCTGCTTGGGGCCCTGGCCACTTGAGTTTCTAGTATCTTGAAGGATGGAGATTCCCTGACACTTCCTGGGAACCTGTTCCAGTGACCACTCTTGCTGTAAAGAAGCCGTTCCTTACACACATTTGAACTTTGCTTGCCACAGCCTGTGCCCACTGCCTCCAAGATCTGAGGTTATCTCCTCAACCACCATTCAAGCCAATGTAAACAACATTCACTGGTAGCCTAAGCCTCTCATCCCATCACAGAAGGCAATCAGATGGGTCAGACAAGATTTGACTTCGGCTAATCCATTCCAGCTATTCCCTAACCCAGACAATTTCTTGCCTTGTAAAACATGGCTGTCAGGAGGATTTGCCCCATAATATTTCTCAAGGCTAAGGTTAGGCTGGCCAGCCTGTAGTTTCCTCATATCCTCTTCCTCCTTGAAGCCAGATGTGACATTTTCTTTCTTCCAGACATTGGGAGCCCTCCTGCCAAAGAATCCACTGCATTTCGGAGACCACTCTCACAAGGTGTCCCTGCCTACAGCAGGGTGCTTGAAAACAGATGATCTTTAAGGTCCCTTCAAGCCCAAAACAATCCATGAATGACACTGGCCAGCTCCCTTGGAGGCATCCCATCCAATGCATGCCTCACAGAACCAGCCTGCCCCTCACTTGCTCCTCTTCTACCATAGACAAAGAAGTGTCTCACTCTGTCAGACCCATGTGGCTGCACCCAGGGACTTGAGAAAGCTGGAAACAGGCCTTGCAAATAAAGATCAAAGCAAAAATGTTGCCCTCAACCTTGTGACATCAGGTCTCCTGTGCCATTTAGCACCAGCCCCAAATTCTCCCTAGTCACCATTTCACCACTGTGGCGTCTCCACAGAAGCCTTTTCCAGTCCCTTCACATCCCTTGCCTCCAGGTGCAGTCTCAAGCACAGTGGACTGCAAACATCCTGAACAGCATTGCAAAGGGAAAGAAAAAGAAGTCTTTACTAGTAGATTTCACCGCAGTTTCATTTCCCTAAATCTCAGTACTGTAACATTTATCCCAAAAGCATTATTTTAAATTATCTTCAGCAGAGCACTGCGTGCTTATTCTACACAACCACTGCCTCTAAAAGCTGGCAAACAAGGTTATCCAATCTTTAGTAATTTCATTATCTACTGGGTTTTTTTCAGATGATGATGAATTAAAGCTACTATAACATGATTACCTTGTACTTTAATGAAGTGTCATTGAAAAAGTAATCACAAGACCTCATAAAGGAGCAGGAAACACAGCTCAGTAAGAAAGAAAATCTGAGAAGTCTACCTCCATGTTCACGTCCACTAAGTAAGGTACATTAAAGAAATACAAACAACAGCTAAAAACAGCCTAATATTTTCACATCACAAAATGACTGGGTTGGAAGGGACCTCTGGAGATCATCTAGTCCAACCCTCTCACTGCTAAAGCCGGTTCACCTACAGCAGGTTGCATGGGATTGTGTCCAGGAGAGTTCTGACTGGAAAATTTCTAACATTCTCATCTCTTAATCTTTCAAATACATGCAAAACTTAGAGAAACTTGCATGCCACACATAAAAGAATGTTTGATTCCACTCAAATGGCACTACTACAAAGCTAGGTCAGTTTATTCTGATTTTAAGGAGGTGGAGCAGAAAGTTTATTTGATTTGAATTTATTTTCATTTCTGTGGCCGGTCAGTGACATTAATTTCACCTCCAAGAAACATCTTTAATGCAAATTATTCCTCTATCATCCATGTGGGACAGCAGAAGTACAGAACACCACGAGAGCAGAAAGCTCAGCCATTTCTGCAGAAAGCTCAGACCTCAATAGAACAGGTCAGGACCTTGAAGATTATCTCCAACTAATCAACTCTGAAAAGCCACTCCTTGTTTTTCTGGCTTGTGTACGTCCTTCCTTTCCCCCCTTCTGCTTTGCTTTTTGCTCTATTTTTTCCTCTCTTCTTTTCCCATTTTCCTGCCAAAATGAACAAGCTAACTTATTTTTGTAACGCTACCTTCACCTTTCTTCCTGCCAGGTGCCAAGATTTGAAAGTACCTGCCCTGCTATCCCAACACACTGGAGGTCAGCAATAAGGTACAGACACAACATGCTAATCTGACAAGCAAGATACTTGCTTGAGAAATGAAGTGTTCCTCCAAGTCACAAAAATTTCTCTAAACCAAAGCCACCCATGTAAAAAAGCCAAAAAAATCCTCTAACAAATGAATTACAAAGAAATCATAAAAAACTTACAAAGAAAAACAAAGAAAGTGCCCAACTTTACTTTTTAATGTTTTTATTCTACTTGATTAAAGCCTGTTTTGGACATCACATGTTTCTCTTGTCCTTAGCCTTTCAACGGTTTAGAACATGAAACAGAATGGTCATTAATTCGCCTGTAAAGATTTTCTAAAATTCAACTTTATGTTCAAAACTTGTTGTGTCAGATGTTTTTTGGAAGCACGCTTCACAGGACTGTAATTACTACTGTCGTCTTTAGAGGCTAAGCAAAATTATTTATTGTTTTGTGCTTTAAAATAACTTGTCATGCTAAAACAAACAGCAGTATTAACAAAGACATTATTAACTGAACCATGTCTATTTCTGAAGGACAAAAATAAATGTGTGACAAGAGTAAATAAAGGCTGTGGCTGAGAAGGGGTTCAGCAGGAACTGGGCAACATCCACCCAAACCGCACTGCGCAGGAATGCCTGGGTGGAAGTGCTTCCCGTGTTTTTTTTCCTCCTGGTATTTGCCCTCCTTCCCCCAACCCACCGCCGAAGTCTCAGGCAACATCTACGCCTGAGCAACGCGCTGGATGGAGTTTAATTTGAACAGCTTCTCCAAGCAAAACACAGCATACTGGCAAGACTGGATCTCTCCCAGGGACTTTTCCTGGTGCAGCTGCTTTGATCAGGGATCCCTGCTCCCCATTCCCGGCCGTGCCAGGGAGCGCAGCACAGACAGAGCGTGATTCACCATGTTTTCCAAGCCCGGGCGGCCCGTTCGCGTGACGCAGGGCGGGCCGCGCTCCCCTCACGGAACAGACTCCCCCCGGGACCCTGAGGGCGACGTTCACAGCCCGATCCGGGCCCGGAGGGCTCTGGCGACGCCCGGGAAGCCCTCACAGCTCCCCGACTCACCCCCAGGAGCCCCCACGGCTCCCACCGCCCCCGGGCCGCCCCCCCACCCATCACGTGACCTTGTTTACACCCGCGGCCACACG
This sequence comes from Lepidothrix coronata, assembly GCF_001604755.1. Classification (NCBI taxonomy): domain Eukaryota; kingdom Metazoa; phylum Chordata; class Aves; order Passeriformes; family Pipridae; genus Lepidothrix; species Lepidothrix coronata. Next base: position 4,527,935 of record NW_016690212.1, read on the forward strand.
GCGCATGCGCGCTCGGCCCCATTCATTCGTACTGCGTAACAGGGGCCCGGGGGGGCCCCCCCGCCCCGGCCGCCGCTCCCCCCGCGGGGCCGCCCGGGCCCCCCGCACCCCGCACCCGGCCCCCTGCCCCCACAGCCGCTGTCCCCGCGCCGGGCACAGCGCCCTCGCTCTGACAGATCGCGGCGGGCGGCCGCTCCCTCAGGGAAAACAAGTGGGGGACACCCGCCCTGCTCCACTTGTTTTCGGGTCTGGAGGGCCCGCAGGGGGGCCGGCTCACCGCGCAGGTTTCATCCCAGCCGCGCGGGACGGTGGCAGCTCCGCCGGGCCGGTCATGGAAGGCGCCCAGTAAACAATGTCCCGGGCTCCCTTCGCCGCCAAAAGCCTGCCCTCGCGGCTTCCTCGGCTCGGCCCGCGGCCGCCGCCGCTCCCCTCCAACCTCGCGGAACCGGCCTGCCCCCCGCGGCCGCCTCGCAGCCCCCAAAAGCGGCAGCTGCAAACTTTGTAGCACTTACCGAACCCGTCGCCATTACCGAGCTCCCCTCGGCTGCCCCCCCGCCCCAGCCCCGCTGCGGGTCCCGCCCACGCCCAGCGCTGCTCGGCCGTTGAGTGGCCAGAGACGACGTTGCTCAAGCCGTAGCCGCTTCCTATTGGCCGCCCGGCCTGCCTGTCAGGAACGCACCCGGAGGGCGGGCATGTTTTGACTCTCCCGCGCAGCGGATTGCACCGCGCTGCACATCAATCACCCGCACACGGCGTCCCGATTGGCCGGTGCCCCCGCTGACGCGCCGAGGGGCACTCTGGGAGCTGTAGTGCTCGCCGCCGCCCTTCCTTGCCCGCGGGGCGGCGGTGAGACCACAGCCCCCAGGGTGCCCCGCGCGGCGCCCGGCGGTGGTAAACAAGCGGTGCAGGGACACGTGTACCCGGCCCGGGCCGCGCCGCGACCCCCGCCCGCAGAGAGGGGGCTCTGTGGGATCCCCGCGGCCACCCGGGACACCCCTGCGTGTCAGCGCTGCACCGAAACAGGCTGCGCAGCGCCCTGGGCACCGCCCCGGCGCGGGGGGTGAGGGAAGTTACTAAAGGTCAGGCAGTGAGTCAGCACAGTCGGCCCTGCCCCGGTCTCGGCCCTGACGTCCCTTCCACTGAAAAAACACCGGCCCAAAATAAAAGTTGGTGAGGGGGGAAGAAAAATAAACTAAATTCATACAGGTTTATAAGTCCAGTAGTGTCTCCCGTACATTCCCATACATTTATTGCCAAAATAACAACGTGGTTTGGTTAAACATTACTTTTGACAGAGAAATGAAACTACAGATACTATGAGATTTGCCCACTTATCCAGTGACTGGGAGATCTTAGAGACAAAGCTCCTCCCGAGGCCACGTCCTCGTCACAAAATACAGTAATTACTAAGCATGACGTGATACAAAGCAAATGTACAATTCAAAAACAGTCAATATTTTAGAAACTGATGGAAGAGTTTCAACATTTTGCAGCTGTTTGGATTTTTTCAAGAAAAGCATTTCTTTCTTATCCTGTTTTCAATATCATTCCAATAATGAGTATGCGTCCTAAATCCTGTCTCAGAGCTTTTGTTGTTATTTGCTATCTTCAACAGCTCTGCCTTTCAGGCACGCTAACACAGCTTTGCGAGAATACAAGAAAAAAAAAAAGCACAATTTAAACAACTGGTTCCGTGTTCGTTGTCCCCTGACAAACGTGGTTAGTGGCCGCTAGAGGGAATGCTGGATTATTGTTCCCACAGGCCTACAAGCGTAACACAATTGGAAAGAAAAAAAGAAAATTAAAGCACATACACCGAAATTGTACTTAGCATCGAAACACACTCAGTATGCGGATGTCATTGGCACATCAGTTTAAGATTTGCCTTTTCCAAGAGGTTTGTCTGTTAGTAAAGTCATTGCCATCCGTAGGCACTGTTTGGAGAGATACATTACTTTGAAAAACACACAGTATCTTCCACACTGTGAACTGGAAACTATTACTTTTTATATGCAAGTTTAGCTTTAAAAAAAGAGTATAAAAGGCAATGCAATGGAATTTAATTCAAAATCTTCTGTGCTTAATGACCAAACCAACCAACCCTTTACAGAACGTTCTCCCAGTTCGAAAACATGAGTTAAACAAGTGCCTTGAGGAAAAATCTTAATATTGAGATTCAAATATTAAGCAACTAGACAGCTTATTATAATATCAACTGTCTACCCCACATTCCACAAGCTCACATTTTTCCTATATTTACAATTCAGGGTTTTCCTAAATAACTGATATATCTTTATATAAGAAAGATTTTGTAGCATCCTCTCTCTCAAATACATTTTTTTAATAAATAGAAAACTGGTAAACCGGGAATCATCTTTTTTACACCACTCCACAATAAAATTAATTTTAAAGCTGTGCTACTCCCCCTTTCTCTTTTGATCTCCCTTATGTATCTAAACAGCCTTTAGGCCCTTTGGAGAGACACCTGAGCTTCTGTGGCTTTTCATGAATTTCACTGCTGACCCTGCATCACCAGATGGAGACCTGGCAGAAGACCCGTGCATGCAGATGTCTCCCTTCTGCAAACAGGCTTCTCTGCTTGTGGTACAGCCACTTGCAAGGTAAAACTCACCATTTACTCTTCTGAAAGCTCCCCCTGCCATAGTGTGAAAGATGGAAAGGGCAGAGGCTGGATCAAGCAGCTACAGAAGATACAAGATCCTGTCTCAAGTCCCCTCAGATTCTTCAGAACAAGTTTGTTGGCCTAAAGATTCATATCATGTTATGTAGCCCATTTCCACCCTGTTATGTACTTTTTGAACCCAAAACACCCAAACAAAATAGCTGCACAGCTATTTGCTGTGAAGGCTCACAGTTCTCTACAAAACCTTACAAAACTGTTAGATGTGAAGCCCAGTCCTTTGAGATCCACTGGCCCGGATTCCAGACATAGGTCTAGACAAGTAAATACCACTGCTGAATTAGAGCCTTGATATCACACTGGAATCTATAGCATACCCAGAAAGCACAAAATATATGAATCCTAACTAGGACCAAGATTACAATCTTGTAATGATGAGTGTCTGAATTGTTTTGAGATTCTAAAAAGAGACATGTAAAACCTTTCTTATTTTCAAATATACCTTTTCTTCTTTGCATATAGTAAATTAACATTTACTCAGTGGGATGTAAGAGAAAATGAGTCAAAGGACAGGTAGCCCATGAAGTGGATGACAGCAGAAAACTATCAAAGCTTATTTACTAACCCCCTCGGTTCAAGGCAAATATGTATCATCTAAATTTCAGAATTAAGATTATGTCAATGCCATACCCCTTGAGCTGTATGTCTAGTCTCTAATTAAATCATTACACCCCCTCCACACACCCTACCTCGCCTTAGTCCATGCCCAAAATGAATGGGTGCTCAGAGAATGAATCAATACTGTGTAACACAGACACTGTTGGTAGCTTTGCTGATTCAGTTGCTTCTGCTGTTGTAAGAGGTAGAAAATAAGGTGGGGAATTGGGAAGTGTTAGTTGTGAGTTCCTGTCACATTATGGGTGCAGAAGCACAAGAAGCACAAAACAATTAGCAGAGTCTACACTATTAGAAAATACTGATTAATTTGCATCTTAGCTATTTACTTCTTAAAATTGCCAGCCACAAAGTTAAGAAATCACAAGGTAGATTTTTAAAATGAGTAATATTTCAAAGTCATATTAATAAAATGTTATATATTGGGTTTGTGCCTATCTCCACTTTTAATCCCTCCTGTCCAAAGCCAATCCTGCCCTTATGACACAGCTGTTACTGCTGACTCTCTGAAATACACCATATCATTATTTTAATTCTACTACAGCTGCTTTCTCATCCACATGTAGACATTCACCCTCAGTAATTAACTAATACTCCCCCAGACATCAGAGGAACCCTGCTCACCATAGCTTCCACTCCTACCCAACGTGGCAGCCTCTGTTCTGCCAGACCGTCTCACACCAGTTTTCTCCTGTCACAATGACTCCTGTATCTCCTAAAGCTATTTGTACTCATTCTCTCTTCTCACAGCTGTTTGTGGCTGACTGCAATGGTGGTAGGCTCCCTCCACCTTCCTAAGGACAACTCTAGGCATGCCCATCCCCACATTTCACCTCTTCAATCTCCTCACAGAAGATGCTGTCGGGAATGAAAAGCAGAGGAACAAAGAACTTGTTGCTCTCAGGAATTAATTTTTCCCTTGAGTGCTAGAAGGGAAACTTCACTTGCTTCCTGCAGTCTGTTCAAGGTGGGGAGAAATGGAATAAATAACAGGCCAGAGATGATTTTTTCTTCTAAGACAGATCAGGAATTAATGAGAAATTTATTTCATGTCATTAAGGCACAGATTCCAGTTTTAGCTAAATTTTATCACCTACAAAAATAAAGCAAGACAAAGGTGACAATAGTATTAGGCAAAAAATAAAGGCTTGATATATCATAAAAACAATCCAGAAGAGTGATAAATAAGAAAACCATCTATCCCAGCTCAAAGCTTTCAGAAAAACAATTCAAGAAGAGATTATAGACCATCTGTAGGTTTTCTTTATGCGGATTGGTAAATTAAAATGCCCAGGAGTGTTTCTGGAATACAATCATCTGTAATGAAATTTGTTTTAGAATTTTTTTGGTAAATGGTAAATTTTTTTGCAGGCCAATAATAAATAATTTTTGGATAGGATTTGGGAGCTACCACAGGCTAAGGACTGTTCTCAGTTGGCCATCTGTGTATGACCATCCCTTATGGAAAGCTGGAAAAAAGCTTCCAAGACAGCTTATACACGAGCCCAGACAAATACTGGAAAAAAGTATGAGTGTTGGTCATTCAATGCCTCTGTACTAGCAAATAGTCTCAGGCACATAAGATTTCCCATGATAGATATAACTATACAGATGCAGCAAAAAACTAAAGGTAGAGTGAAGCTAAGGTTGCTTAAGATAGTCACACCACCTGACTCCACAAGGACAAAGCAATAAAGAGAAAAAGAAGATAGAGCTTCATGATAAGTTGGATGGCTTTTTCCAAGTAAGACATTTATCAGAACTGAATTTCCAGAATCTTCAGAGATATAAGGGAGCAGATCCCGGAGGCTCACTCGGCTGCCAGGATATCAGTCATCCACAGAGACCTGCACAGAGCATTATCATCTCCCAAAACTTCATAGCTGCTCAGCTGAAATAATTCAGTACCTTCAAAGAAGAAAGGACAAAGTATTCATATCATGCCATTATGCTCTTTTTAGGCTGTCTTGATTTAATTTATGTCAGTAAGAAAAGGTTGAGTCAGCAGATACTGTCACAATGGCCTAGTATAACCTAATGTCAGAGCTTTTCACGTGGTTTTGACTGGGCAGCTTCTTTTGTGTAATAGCTTGGTCTTTGTTCCTTCCCTGTTCCCCCCATACACACATATGCCTCTACCAGTTCTAAGGAAGAAACACAACCCTACCCACGGTATTCCCACAGCCATGGCAATGCCAGTACTGCACTCCAGCACATTCTGACTTGCCATTAGGGAAGAGACAAGGATGGGACAAAGGGGATGGGGAAAAGGAAGTTTCTGTCCGATGAACTGGACCTAGCCAGTCACTCCACTTGCCTTACATCCCCCTACTGCCACTGGCTCTTCACATGGCTGTCAGAAGAAAGATCTTTTAGAGGGAAATAGAGAAATGGTGTGAAGGAAGAGACAATGTTAAAATTTAATTTTCTTTGGGCTTTTCATATCCTACCAAGATTATTCAGGCAGTCAACAGCAGCGATCTGTATGTACTCAGCATACAAAGAGGCTACTCCTCCCAGATAAAACTGCAAGTAATAATTGAGAACTACAGACACAGGAAACTAAAAAACAAACAAACAAACAAAAAAACCCAAACAGCACACCTATAGCCATCACATGTATAATTGGATAAAAGAGCTTTGAACTAACATAAAAACTTTAGCAAGAGCATGTAAGAATGTCCATGCTGTGGCAATTGACTTTCAGCAAAGCACTTTGTTCAGCAAAAGCTATAAGATGCAGTAAGCATCTGAAAAAAAGAAGACTAGGAATTGCCAGTTCTGTGGAGGATGACCAGCAGATACTGATTTTGCACATCTGGGAACTCTTGATATTGAATAAACAATAATGTTTGCCACGGCAAGTGTGTCATGAACTACAAAATGGCACAATCATGACATAACTATCCTAGAGTCACCTTACAGAAAGCTTAAAGCACCAAATATTTCAAGCAAAACAAACCCAAAACACTAAAACCAGACATACCATTTCAGCAAGGACCAGAATAGTCTTTACTGAATAAAAAAGACAACATTAGGGAAGAAGATGGAGTGACAGTGGTTTAGGTAGTAAATGGTTTCACAACACTCTTCAGAGGTTTGCCTCAAGACTTCCACGACTGGTCACTTCTGGACCTCGTACAGGAGATCCAGAAGGGAATGATTTCAGAAGTGTTTATTTCAGATGACTTTGAATTAAATATCATGGAGCACAATGTCATTTGACATTTAAAAAGTGATGGCATCAGCACTAGGACCAAGGAAGCTTGCTTTCCTCAGGGTTTGTGTCTTGTGATTGACTGTGGGGCTGTGGTCAAATTCTTTTCCCCCTGATTAAGGCATTTGTAAACAAACACTTGCTGCCATGTGGATTCTCTTTCTCTTAGTAACCACTGAGCCATGAATGCCTCTCCTACAGGATTCCTCTCAGGCTTTTCTCTCCTCACTCAGTGGGGCATATTTTCAACAAGCAATTGGAGCTTCCCCCCCCCCTTTTTTTTTCCTGTTTAGAACTTAACCATGTGTCAAATTAATTTAAATCACGTGCAGAATTATAAATCACTGTTAAGGTGGGCAGAAAGGAGAGAGACAAACCAACACATAGGTGCCAGGGAACTGCCAAAGTACCGTTCCTTTAGTTACCCTGCTACAAACAAGGACAAATCAAGGATAAAAATCTTTAATAACCAAAGCACAAACACAGATAGTCTCATAAGGTAAACCTGACATAGTATTGTTTAAAATTATTAGAATTATCTACCTTTTCTTGAAAGGTCTTTAAAAAAAACAGTGACTTGTTATGATTTCCTTCTTAGGATGAACACTCACCACATTTATGACATGAAGACTGGCATATTTGAAGTGTACATATGAACAGATCCAGGAGAGATCCCAAGTGCTGACTGATGAACGATATAATGATTTGGATGAAACTTAAAAAGTGACAATTTATTACTGTCGGTTAAGACCCCCTGAATTCACCAACAAAGAAAATTCCAGAAACCATCCAGTGCCAAGAGCAACACCATAAAACTGCTGCAACATGAAGTTGTACTTTGGGACTCAGAAAATCCAAAGTCACTCCACAGCTTTTTCCCAGCTATAAACTATGGAGCAAATCATCAAATACAAAGTAGTTATGACAATTACCACACCAACATGTTGTCTCTTCTGAGTAGACAGAGCATCCGCATAATGTCATTTATGAAAATCAACATGAAAGTGTTAAGAATTATGATTTTTTTTAATAAATGAATATAAATAGGTCACTTGTAACTTTATGACAATGGAATTAAAAGACAACAATATCAATAAACATAGATTTTTATATATAAAAGTGTTGTTTATTGTAAGGAAACTTTAAATATAACCAACAATATTGAAAATATCATGACTGGCATTTATGGCCTTGATTGTAGTTTACTGCCGTACAAGTAATTTCTAGCATTTTTCTTAGTCACATCAAGCCAGTGCAAAATATAGGTAGCTTTTAGAGATTAAGCATACAGAATGACAAGAGTGTAGATTTTGGTTACCTGACATTTCCTTCTAGTTTAACAGGCTTCTCTTTTTTTCCATAAATCAAAAGTACAAAGGCAAGTTATCATATGTGCAATTATTCACACCAGGTTTCTAGGTTAAAAAAAAAATTACATTGGTAAATTTTGCTCAGATTGTACTTTTTTACGAATCTGACTTATAATTTATACCATACTGCATGATATAAATGATATATTATTATATAATCATAATTTCATATACAGGTATGATTATATAAATTGTCAGAACATATCACTAACTGTAGGGTAATGATTGCATCAACATACACAAATGTATGGCATTAGAAAAGTCATTATCTAAGAAGGAAAGATGTTATAATTCAGGTGTTTGAAACAGGGCATAAGCAGCCTTCCACCAACTCTTGCAGTGTTATTTTGGCAGAACTACTGCCCATTGCCAGTATGTGCACGAGTTTTCCATGTACATCAACAGACAGGTCAGTAAGCAGTATTAAAATTGGGCTGTGCCTGAAATTTCCAGTCACAGACCCTTGTAAGCAATGAGCCCTGTGCTCCTAATTCAGATGATATTCCCTCTCCTCAGTCTTAGAAGGTATCCCATGCTATTATGGCTGAAGACATTACTTCATGATGACCTACCAGGTTTTTGAAAGCAAGACATGTTAGGTTTAACAATAACAGATGAGTGCAAAGCTTTGGAAGTACTGATCTTTTAAGTTAAAAATACTTTTACACTTCCTGATAAGGATTTTCAAGGACAAGCTTAGTTTAGCATGGCTTTCAATATCAATCACTTTAGTAATTGATCTTTGATAGCTAAGATTAGACTGCAAGAAGAGAGATATACAGCGATCATTTAATTTGAAACAGGTAAAAGATTTAACATAAAAAAGGTAAGATCTAAAAAACAATTAACTAGAGAACAAGCATAGATAGAGAAGACAAAATGCATAAATGTAAAAAAAGGGAGAAGGAAAACAATATAGGTTATGTATGATTAGGTAGAACATGACAATGACCCATGCCTTTGCTTTGAAAGCATTAAGGTTAATTTGTCAGCTGTCCTCACTCATGTACAGAATGCGTATAACTAATAAAAAATGCAGTTTATTGCAAAGATACACAAAGTCCTCTAAATTGCATAAGATATTACAATGTCGTGCTGAAACATGACATATTAAACAAAGAGGACTTTAAAACGAATTACAAAATGTTAAAAATCAGATTTGGGTCATGAGCGTTACACAAAACGCGTTGTCATGCTTTATCTTACGATTAATCTTGTGATTCACTACATCTGTGATATATGCAACATAAAATCATGACAATTGTAATAGAAAGTAATATCTACTGTATATCTTCTGTATTAATACATATAAACACTTTGTGTGCACTAATACTTTCAACGTATCACATTCAAACTAACAGTCTTTCCAGAAAAGTTGTAACGTTTTTTGAAGAACAGAAGCTGGTTTAACAAGTTCATCGCATGTGAGGGGTTTGTTTTTAAATCTATTCTTTATGGAAATGCTGTGTTAAAGGATTTGATTTCCAAAGGTGCTGTGCTAATACATGTCGTCCTAATAGCAGGTGGAACCATCAACTCTAAGCACTTTTAAAAATCAAGTCCACAATTTAATGAATTGCTATTTTGTTTACTAGTATTCCCACTGTAATAAGTAAAAAAAACAGAACAAAACAAAAACAAACAAACAAAAAAAACCCCCAACCAAAATCAAACCAAACCAAAAAACCCCAAACCCACTCTTAAAATCACAGAAAATGCTTGGCATCTATAGGAAGAGAGACAATTTCTCAGTGGACTAACCACTACTGTGCTATATTCTCATAACGGATCTTGTTGCTCCACTGTTTAGTTCATGCACTGGTATCAGCAATGTCCATGTTTGTTCCAAACAGAGCAACTAGCTGCTCTTCATAGTTTGCAATGTTTCTTTTCAGAATTTCCATACAAGGTCCCAAAAGCCTTTCAAATGCCTGCACGTCCATAACTAAGATAAAAAGGGAGAGAAAGAATATGATGTGCTCATCAGTTACAGACACTAACCCTGATATTTATGACATTCCAATGTAAAATTTTAAATGACAACAAAGCAGATACTACTGTATAATTAGAAAAAGATAATTAGGAGCTAAACATCAGACCCTGAAAAGCAATGTATGCAAAGGGTTGTCTATGAACACAACTCCTATAGTCTTCACTTTTCCTGCACCTGAGACTACAGTGTGATGGAATGATTAATTAACAGGTGGTGAAGACAAAGAGTTTGTTAAGAGCTTAAATCATGGTGATAAAATGGGACAGGATTTTTAAGAGTTATTTCTTAGATGAGTCAGTCTACTGAGAAAAGAAGTACTTTACCTTTCTGCAGACTATTAGACATTAATCTGATAGTTATAAATGGTTTGCAGCAATACTCTGCACAATTTTTAATTCTGTGCAATAAGAGAAATGTTGGAGAATTTGTGTTTAATAGTATTTATCAATTGCAAATAATTTGTGCAGCTAAATAACATAGATAGGAATGCACAGCAATAGCTGATGTACTTAAACAGCCTTATTTAGGTAAATGTTATTAAATCTTATATTCTGGAGAAAGACAGATAAATACAAATAAAACCAACCAAATAGATTATGTATCATTTTATATTAGATATAAAATATTATTGAACAATACCTAAACATTTGACAGTGCCAAGAGCAAATGCAGACGCAGCTCGTGGTTTGTTAGTTACAAGAGCAAGTTCTCCAAAATATTGTCCTCTTGAGCATCGAGCTATTTCAACTGCTCCATTCTCTTCTAGATCTTGTTTACCCTGAAATATTACATAAAAAAAAGAAAGAAAATTATGAGTATGAGGGAGAGACTTGCTGAACTCAGGACTGAATAAGCAAAGTTAGTGACAATGATAGCATCACCATCTAACACTCACAACAAATCAATATTAAAAAAAAAAAAAAGTTCAGTGTTTTAGGGATGTTTACCTTCCTTGTCATTATAATCCTTACTTCACCAGATTCTACAATGAAGAAAGAATCAGCCAAGTCACCCTGCGCAAGACAAAAAATAAAGTGAGTAAAGGAAATATAGTTTCCCTTTTAGTTTCATTAACATTAAAATATTTGCAACCAGTGCCTTGAAGCTCATCTTTCTGATACCTGTTGGAAAAGAAATCACTTTTAATTTGAAAACCATACTCTAGGCACACAATCAAAACATCTATATGGAACTGCCAGCAAGGACTTTTCATGGAACGACATAGCTGACTGTGCCTTACACAAAAACCAGAAAACCAATGTTATAGAAGATTTTTAGGATCCTTACTACTGTTTCTTCACTTCTGCATTTCTTTGAAATTATTTCACTTACTGAGTTTCCAGTATAAAAAGCCTCCAAGGGCTATTTGATATCCAGTATTTAGCTGGGGGAAGACAATCTCAGTTGCCTATTCTGAAGAGTTTATTTCTGCATTCTTTTTCAAAATGCTACCGTATTTTAACAATAAAAAAAAGTTAAGTCCTCAGAGCTCCTCATTGGAAACATGTTTATGTAATTTGAGTTTCTAAGTATACTAAAAGTGTTGTTGACTCCTTTATTATACCAACAAAGAGGGCTGTTTTTCAAAGTACTGTAAGTGAAAAGTTAGCTTTTGAAACAAAATAATCACCTCTCTTAGATACAAGATTCATTGGTTTTGTTTAGGTGAGAAAAAATATAGTTTATTAGTATGCATTGTCTATAGATACCATGATTACTGTTACGCACTGGAAAAGAAAAACTAAAACTAGAAATAAACTGTACCTGAGCAATGATTTGTTCTCCATCTTTGTACACTTTGGTACCAATCACATCAACCACTTTTAAACGCTCAGACATCTTCATTTAAAAAGAGAAAATGTAGAAATATTTAGTTAACATTATTATACTATATATTTAGAAAACACTTTCATATTTCTTTTCATGGATCTTTGCACAGAATAGTGTATCTTGATTTTCCTGTTTTGATAACCATTAAAAAAAGAACTGCTGAACAATGTTCCAGAGGGTATATTACAGTTTTAATAGCCAGGTATTTTGATAGAACTTCCATTTTTGTAAGAAGTCTATATATTCCAAGTCTTCAAAAATTATTTTTAAATACAATATTAACAATAATTCTTTATCCCAAATTTAAAAAAACCCCAAAGTATGCAAACTTTTATAGTGGAGAAACTTTGAATTCCAAATTTAAACTCTTGAAAACCAGAATCTTATCAGACATCTCTGATACAGCCATTAAAATAATTCGATAGAAATCTTACTTCTAAAGATTTAAGGAATGGCAATGACTCAATAAAACTTTCATACATTCTTCTCTTTTTGGCATTATTTTTTACAATGATTCTTCGGAATGTTACCCTGTCCTGAAAACACAAAGAGAAAAAGAGAGTTTATTAACAGAAAATATGTTTGTGCTAGAAAATACTTTAGAAATGGCTGAATATGTTCAAATTACCCCATTTTAGTCACTCAATATAGCTGTCAAACTAGCTGGCCAGTCTCTCCCTACAGTCAGTTGCAAAAGATTCCTCTAGAGGTCAATCGAGAGCTCCTAAAGTTAAGCTTCTAATCTGATTTATGTTATGAAAATCTCTGCCCTTTGGCAGAGAGTACATGCTAAGTTCACATACAGAGGGTAGAGAGTTTACATTGAACTGTGAACATTGAGTGTGTAATTTAAGAAATCTTCAATATTTAAACGTTTCACTTACAAAGTTTATTCATTATCCTGAAGTCCTGCACATATTGATATGTACCCTATTAGGATTTTATATTATTATATAAACAAAACCAAAATATATGGGTCTAGGTCTTGGGTCACAGTCCAAGTATTTCAGCAAAACAAGATTCACTGCTGCCCTACACAGCCAACTGGACATTCCTTAGTATTTGGCCACGCAAGTGAACCAGACAGATGCAAAAACTACATGAATGCTGTTTTCTTCTCTTGACTTCACGTGACTGTATCCTGGTGACAGAGGGGAAACGCACTGCAAGCCTTCGCTGATACGGGTGGGACTTACTGGCCAATGCAACCCAATCCAATTTAAAGCCATTCTTACAGTGTCCTTATAAAATCCCAAAAGTCACATGGATTAAGCTGGTGGAAAACCATGTTTCACTTCAATGGCAAAATGTAATCTTGGGATCAGTCATTAGATTGGTATGCATATCTTGAAGAAGATGGCCATTGCAGTTTTACTCTTTAGGTAAATTCTATTACTGTTGTCAAAGATCCAGGTAGTATAACCTCATACTGGGAATTTTACTCTGGAACCAAAGGTGTTTCCAATCAAGATGTGGGAGAAAAAGAAAATTATATGCAATTGCAAACTGGGTAATTATAATTAAAATAAAATTAATTTCTTTTTTAAAAAATCAGTGTTTTCTTAAGCCTCAGATTTGCATCTGCAGATTCTGCAAAAAAACCAGCATTGTGTTGGGAGTTCTCAGAATTTTTAGAATTAAACTTTCTGAAATTATAATTTTTTTTAAATGCTGATAATAGCATGCCAGTGCAATTTATATAAAATAGTTTTTTTAAAATAGCTTAAAACAAGTATTCCACTTACCAAACCCCAGATGGCACCAGGAGAGGTAGCTATAATTGTAGCTGCTCTGGGTGTATTGTACATTAAGGCCAACTCACCAAAACATCCTCGGTTATCATAGGTTCCAACACACCTCCCAACACCATCGCATTTTACATAAATATCATATGTGCCTCTGTTAATAAAATACATAAATACGATGAGTAGAATCCAGCCCTGGTCTTCACTAAGCAGCCTCTCACTATATTTTTTATACCGTGAATTCCAAAGATAAAGTATTTGAAATATACATTTGTTTGTTTATATGGTGTTAAATACCTTGTAGAGACATCTCAATGACTTCTATAAATAATAAAAGTGGTCTCTTTTTAAAGGGAAGGAGAGGGCTATTAGTTTTTACGTTAACTCAGTTTAAAGACAGACTGGATGTACAGTGATCTATTGGTCATCAGAACTTAGTAAAATTAGGATTTAACTTACTATCTATTTCTTAATTTCACTTTAACCACACTAAACACAAATGTCACAAGTCCTTGTAAAAATTGTTATGACAAGATCGCTGAAATAATAATACAAGTTATTTAATATTTTAAATACTTTAAAGTAGTAATTTATAATGAAATAAATAAAGGAGAAGCAGGAAACACAAGGAATGTACCTGAAAAGCAACATAAGATTATGAAATAAAGATATACATGTGTCTAATATATTGTGCATTTAAATCAGTAAATTTTTTTTGCTTTGGGAATGCAGTAGAACCTGGTATCTTGTAAAACATGATGTTATCACCCCCATTAGTGCTGAGCCATCATTTTGTTCAGTGCTGAATATTTGTATGCTATGTGTTGATAAATTATGTGAATGTAATGCAAAAATCTGTGCAATTATTTCACTGATAAGGGACATAGAGGTGATTCACTGCACCTAAAAACTGCAAGGCTGACAGAATATTATGAAGTCCCTGCAGCCTTTCGCATAAGAGATGACAAACTGTAATCTCACAAAAGCTGAAAAATACTGTCTTTCCACACAGAATCTTGACACACTTCCATGATCTCCTTATTTAATATTTCAGGTAAAAGGGTCCTACAACAATCATCTAGTCCAACTACCCGACTGCTTCAGAGCTCCCAAAAGTTAAAGAACGTTATTAAAAGAATTGTCCCAATATTTCTTACATACTGACAGGCTTAGAGCATACAACAATCTCTCTAGGAAGCCTGTTCCAGTGTTTCACCACCCACGTGGTAAAGAAATGCTTCCTAATGTCGAGTCTGAACCTCTTCTGGCACAGCTTTGAACCATTCCCATGAGTCTTACCACTGAATACCAAGAGAAAAGCTCGGCATCTCCCTCTCCACTTCCCCTGCTCAGGAAGCTGCAGAGAGCAATGAGGTCGCCCTTCAGCCTCCTTTTCTCCAAACTAGACAAACCCAGCGTTCTCAGCTGCTCCTCACAGGACATTCCTTCCAGTCTTGTCACCAGATTTGTTGCCCTCCTCTGGACACACTCAAGTAACTTCACATCCTTCTAAATTGTGGGGCCCAGAACTGCACACGGTGTTCAAGGTGAGGCCACACCATCACTGAATACAGTGGGATAATCATGTTTTTTGACCTTCTGGTTGTGCTGATCTACACTGATCAACAGTCTCTGCATTTCTTTTAGAGTTCTAGCATAATCTTCCTATCAAACGCTCCCAGAAATCACTGCATTAGCCTAAAACTACAGGTACAATTAAGAAAAGGTGGTTTGGGACAGCCTGGCTGGAATCTGTGCCAACAGACTAGTGAAGTATGCCAAAATAAATGCTCTTCCTAGCTCACTGATTTCAACAGTAACGATTATCTTGGTTACCTGCTTTGTCCATACAGATCTCCAAATGAAAAGTAAAGACTTAGCTCCTCAAGGTCTAATTATTTTCTTGCAAGCAAGAAAATCTACAGGTAGTACTAAAAAGCAGTAAGATTTCAAATATTGAGCTGTAAAGCTTTTAGCATTGTGTTTCGTGTTAGATCTCTTTCCATGTTAAAAAAAAAAACCAAACCAAACAAACAAAAAACCAAACCAAACAAACAAACCAAAATAAACCCTCATCTTTGGAATCTAGCAATACATAACAGGAACATATTTCCATATAAAAAAGCTGCCACCTTTTAGAAACTGCTCTCCATAGCTCACACAAGAGCCATACTGGTTCACATGTGCTCTTTTTTTGTCTCCCATGCAAATATATGTAAGAGTTAAATACAAGTTCACAGAATATAAGTCTTTCTGAATGACTTTTGCATAATACTTTGTGCTATAATGAGACACAGCAATTCACCTATCAATGACGTAGAAGTTGTCACCATCATCTCCTTGATCAATAACATGTTCCCCTCCTTCAACCAGCTTTTCAAACATCGCATCCAACACCTGAGACATCTGTTCCTGTTTAAAAGAACACAAAGACAAGAAATTATCATCTGCTTTTAAACTTTACTCTTCAAATTAACCATCTGGCCAGCTTCCCAATATGCAGATAAAAAATGTTAATAGGTGGAAAATATTCACGCTACAGAAATGTGTGGATCAACAGAAAGACAGTTTCATTTAGTATTCAGTGTTATCTTTTTCCTCTTCCACTGTTCAGAGCGCAGCTTCCCTTCTTGTCCTTGCAAGTAATAAAATAGATCTTCCCTACTCATGACCATCCAGAGAGAATTTTCAACTGAGTAATGTTATACCATTGAAAGAAAAAAGTGTATCTTTTATTGAATATGATAAACTTACCTGATTTTGTCTTCACAATTATCTCACAATTTAAAGTTTCAAAATGATTCAAAAATCTAAATTATATAATGCCTGCAGAATGTTGGGCCAGATGTAATAATAAAGGTCAGCAGTTCTTTGGTTAAGTATGTAAATGCTGGACTCATTGGGAAGTAGAAATTTACACACAGTTATAAAACTACTTTGTTAATTTGAATGGAATACAAATGTTTAGAGAGAAATGAAGAGACATGATGATCACAAAATGTGATCATCTGAATTACAACTGTCCAATAACAAAATCAAATCACTAATTACATAATCTGTGTTGTTTGGTGCAAATTTGCTAAAACTTGACTATTCACATCTAAAAAAACCAAACACAGCTCATTGCAGATTAACAATGTGGCTTCTAAAAAGATAATTTAAAAATTTAAATTTTATTTTCAGTTTATCCCACAGTATACCTAAAATTCTACCAATAACCACAAAATCATACTTTACTTGTTGAAACTTATTAAGTATGTATCATACTGGAAAGAGCAGTTTCTAGTGAAAACCATGGTAAAAGAAAAGCCTGTACATTTGCAATGGTTCAATTCATAGCCTTTCCAGTCACTGAAAGATGGATGGTATTTGCCTTTCTGGAGACAACCAGTCTAAGCCAGTCCTGTAGAGTCTTTGTGCAGCCCATGGACAGAGATAACCATATAAGATAGTTCAGAATGAATTTCATCCTTGTGCTGTTGAATTTCTTCACTTACTGAAAGCTTTTAAAAATATTAGCAGTACCATGTTATCCAAGTCTTTTTGAAAAATGGAAGCTAAATAAAATTTTACTTCACAGAGTTCACTGTGTGTGGGCACAAAGAACAAAGGAATGGCAGCATCCATCCTTTGTACAGCTGATCATGGTAAAGTACAGTAAGACATCATGCAGCCCTCCTAGGCCAGCAAAGAATCATTTAACTATGTCTCTATGTAGCTGGTACCTTTGTTAGTATAGACAAGTATGTATTTGCAAAAAGAAGGATCATTGTAGGTATCAGTGAATGTGTTATAGTCCATTTCAGAGAAAGAGAAAAGTGTGTGTGGGTGCCATTGGGGGAGACTGAAAATTAGGGACAGGACTTGCCTTTTAAAAACTTTCATGCTTAAATTAATAGGTAATATTACTTCATTTTTTACAGTCCTCCCTATGTGAACTAAAAGAAACTCCTACAGAATCTGCAAAACTGACCTAATCAGTTAATTGCCTGAAGCATTTGAAGCAGCACCTTCCCTTTCTCTTGCTTTACATCTGAGTTTTCAAAGTGGCTCTCCAACCAACAGCCCTTGGCTGCCATTTGAAAACAAGTAAGAATATACAGAATGCTCCACACTTCATGGAGGCTAGAGGCCATATGTTATCCTCTAAATGCAAGCAATGCAAGAAAAATGCATTATATGAACCTCAATCCTTGGAAATTAAAATACTTTAAAAAAAGCCCCAGACAGGAATGACAACTGCTTTACCAAGGACATCCCCTTGGACCAGTGTGTGATCCCATCCCTCCTGCCAGGTCAAGTGAAAAACTGTAAATAAACACTCACTCTCCTATCTTTGTATCACACAAAGCACTGTCCTCCAGATGCACGTTGTTTTATTTGAAATAGTACATTAACCTCAATTTCTCTCCAGTCAAGAAAACAAACATAACACTCACATCTCAAGATAATTCCTTGAAAAAAAACAGTCGGTGAGATAATGGACATTAAGTATAGTTTAAACTACATTTTATTTAGTATAAAACTTTCACAGATTAAAAAGCCAGTCACTTGTATGTCCTTGCAAGACAGATTTTGATTCATTCAGGAGAGTTGGTAGACCATGGCATGTCCTTCCCAAATGTCAAAGGCTCTTTTAACTGCCAAACTATCAAGTGCTTTCCTACTGCTGTGCCAGGTACATGACTTCTTAATATCAATTTATAAACTTACTGTGAGCTGTTTTGTAAAGGAAAAAGGACAAAGTTCTCCACACTAAACTCCAACACTGGGGCTTCCAAGAAGCACTGATGTTTAAACTGCTGATATAAACATTTGTTGTTTGACAAAGTGCTACCTGAATCAATGAAGACACTGTAGATAAAATGGAAAGTAGGACATAATCATCACTGGTAGTCATGACAATGACAAATATAGAAAGTAAGTTCTGAAAATTTTCCTTCCCCACTATTTAAGAAAAGGAATTTGAGAGATAGAAGGCACAGCTACATTTCTACAATTAAAATGACGTGGTGTCTAACAGCAAACCAACCCAATCTTAATCTGGCATTTGACAGGAGCCGGTAAAATCCAGATATTAAGATGGGTGCAATAAATCTCTAAAGTAATGGATAGTATGTTGGGATTATATATGCTTGGAAATCCCCAAAAAGAAGGATGAGTGTGCTGCTGGAGTGCTCCTTGGTACACAGGAAATCTCAGTTAATTTCCCTTTTAGATCCAAGACATCCTGCACAATTAAGTGGCCAGAAGATTGCCTTGCACTTTAGTAAAACAGTAGCAACAAGACTTGCCTATCTCATATGACTTGTAAAAATTATAATGTTCTGAGACACAGTCATAAGACTATCATGAGAACAAAGTGAATCCACACTTCTATTGTCCCTGAGTTCATAAACCACTTCATGCTTTCCTCCTACAACCATTCTACTAAAATGAGCCCCAGTTAAAATGGCATCCTACTGGCCACCTTATCCTCACTATGTGAATTATAAAATATCAACGAATTAATATTCAACATGATATTAGGAACTCAACGAAGCAGACAAAATACCAAAATAGGGAGCAAGAGATGGGGAGGGTGAGGGGAGTGGGGGGAAGAGAGGGAGAAAATATTGGTAAAACAGGCAAGGAAACCACGGGAAGAAAAGGACTTCTTAATCAACAAGTCAGGACCTTGTACAGGAAGAGTAGATCACAGAATTCATGTCTACAGCTCTCTGCATTTGTTTTTCACAACAAAACCATGTATATACACTCCTCAGAACTCTGATATAAATGTCAGCAGCAATATTGATCCAATTCAAAATATTTAGTTCCCTTGTGTAATATCCACTTGTAAACTAATTAAAAGGCATTTATTTCCTCACTATCAAAGAATCTACTTTGTATTTCAAAGTATAATCAATATTTTCAAGCGATAATATTTTTCTTGAGAATATACCTTGCCTTTTCTCCACATGTGTTAAATTAGTATTCTGCCTCTCAAATATCATGCACATGCCCATCAGTCAGGCTCAGTAACCCATTTCATACTTTGTAACTAGCCCTCTGAGCTAACTGACTGATTCTTTTTAGCGGTTTGTTAAAAAAAATTAAAAAGAGCAGAAATAATTCAGAGTTGCAAATAGTTTCCAAAATTCTTAAGCCAAATATGAAAGTACCTTACATTCTGCCGTTCTTTTGCAGAACATCTTCAACAGCTGATTAGAGAATCACAGAATAATTCAAGTTGGAAAAGACCTTTAAGATGATTGAGTCTAACCATTACCCAGCACTACCAAGTCCACCGCTAAACCATGTCCCCAAGGACTACATCTAAACATCTTTTAAATACCTCCAGGGATGGTGATTCCATCACTTTCCTGGACAGCCTCTTCAAACGCTCTGACAACCCTTTTGGTGAAGATCTTCTGTTAGGAGTTACAAGGAATGCTTTGGCCTTAAGTATAAGAATCCACTATTCATAAAACAGTTACATTATGCTCTCTTTCATCTTCCTTCAAGTTAATCAATTCTAATTGATTAATCAATATTTGTGCTCTCTTATACTAATTCCCCAGGTACATGAGTGGCAATATGCCCAGAAATTGCTACTGATTATTTGTGAACAATATGTATAATTTATTACCTTTTGTAAAAGGGTCAAGACCTATTTTAAATATGCTCTGCAAGCATTAGCAGGGCAAAGCTCTCCAACATAAAATTTCCCTGAAAGAGAATAGATGATCTAACGCTGCTTCTGAATTTTTGCAAAAGAGAGGATTCAACCTTAAAGTGCAAGGGCGCGGCACAGATTTGACGGTACCAGTCCATTGAGCCATGTTGTTACTCTGATAAAAGGTTCCTCGGGTTTTTTAACTGCTGCCCTATTGGCCATAAAAGCCAAACCAAATAGCCTGTTGGTAATCACCCCAGCAAATTTTCCTCTTAAGAGACAAACCCAGCAGAACAACAATTCTGAATTGCATTGTAAAAAGGAAGAGTAGAAGGCTGCCTTGGACACTAGATGAGCTGCTGCTCCTGGTGACAAAACAGTTGTTAGGCTGAACAGAGAGAAATTTCAGTAATAGCGACTTAGGGCCTGTCCTAATGGCTCAAGGCATTTGTTCACCATCTTGTTTTCTCCTTGCTGGCTTACACTAAGTGGAAGTGGAGGGGAAAGGGGGCATGGAGCTTCAGATTCCACTGCTAGTAATCTCCAGCATCTGGAGCACAAAGGAGGTTGTCAGGTAACATGCTCTGTGCATGCAGGTAGAATAAGCAGCCTGGCACACCATGGCAAAAACCTAGGAAAACAAAAGTAATATGGTTTCTGGCAATGGGGTAGCAGGCAACTGAGAAGAACAATAAATAATATTATGGTCTAAGAGAAAGAAGTTTTTCTGGGAAGAAAAACAGGAAGAGATGCTTTAGAAGAAGAATGAGTTAATCTAATATAGGTTACATTAACAGCATGGGGAGAAGAATACAAACATCTGAATAGACCTTCCTCTTCTAATTCACTCATCCACGTGGTTCTGCTCCTAGAATTTCTCAATTCTTTTCTCATCTGGTCCTCTAAAACTAGCCAAACACCTCCGCAAAACCTTTTTCCCCCATCTTGTTGCAAATGCATGTTTCAATCAATATTTTTCTCTTCGAGTAATTCTTTCAATACTGTTACACACTAGCTAAAACTGATATTGAGTAACAGCAACTAGATGGGAAGGCAAAAAGATTGCTAACATTGCTTTAGGGAATTTAAAAGAGTTGACCTTTAAAACATAAGTGTGGCTCAAGGAAATGTACCAGAACTGCTGTTCCTTTACACTACTATATTTTCAACTAAAGCCAATATGTGAAATATTGATATTTATAAATACTTTTGTGTAAGTTTACCTGTCTGATATTCAAAAAGTGCTATAGGTAAATGTAGGCTCAAGACAGTGTTGTGTGTAGTTGTCTCAAAGTCTGAAGGTTATCTTTTTCTCCTCTCTCTCATTTAGCTTCAGTTCAAATGTTTCTGCTGTTCTTTAATTTTATGTGATGGCTCTTGTCTGTTCAGATGATACCCTTATCTTATCCTTCCATTCAAATTACTATACAGTCTGTGAGGGTGGGATGAAGTTTTAAGAAAATGTGGACTCCACTGAGCATCATGTACTGAACACAATTCTGATCATGCTGTAAGACATTGTTATTCTGTATTTGAGAATGGTGTTTGACACCCTGCTAAAAGGCCATCAGGGAAAAGCCATTAAGTGCTTTACATTGTCTCTACCTCCATAACTGATCTCTGAAACAATGAATTTGATACACAGAACTATAGCAGAAAGAGGCTGAAGTTCAATGCAAGGGAAAAAAAACAACAGTGGGAGTGGGAGATGCTATCAATACAAAGCTTGACTTTTGTTCCAGAGACTTGAGCTTTAGCAGCTGAAGATGTTATCTCTCTCTGAGATGAAGGAGGTTTTTTCTAATACACCACTCTGCAAACTGCAGCAGCTCTCATGCTGCAGGGTGGAGAAGCAGAGGTGAGGAAGAGAGTTGGCATAGGAACATTTAAATTACTGCAACTACAGTGGCAGAGCCCTTGAGTCACTGCATAGAAGGAGAACAAGAAGGAGGAGTGGGAGAAGTCCCCTGAGGACTACAGATCCCAGCTCCACAGGAGCACGCCAGACTTAAGAAGGCTATATTTTAATATCCTTGCTGTCTTCAGAGCTCAGTAGTTTTCCAATGTCTTTTATGAGTAAAATTATTATAATGAAAAACTCTTCTACAAAAATTATCTTATTCCACTTCCCAGAATGCTGTCTGTAAAGAATTTCAAGCAGGACGAAGTCTTCTTAATCCGCTGGACAACCTGAGCAAAGGTGGGTGAACAAGACTTGGGAGATCCCAGGAGAGGATTTCAAGGCTTTGGATTGCAAAGATCCACAGGGGATCTAAGGAAGCTAAGAAGTCTTCTGCTAAACGCCTGGAACAGGCTATGGGAACTCATAGCAATTACAAGTAACTGATTCAGAAGTAAAACCTAAAAAAAAAATGTTCAAAACATCAGTATTGAGACAGCAAGCACGGTCCTGAGAAGACCTTCGCAAACAGGAAGTAACCCCTCAATATTTCTTGGAAGAATCCATCCCTGGAAAAAGTCTGTCAAGTGTCCACACTGGACATTGTGTCTACACAACGTTACAATATAGCTGATTTGATGCCAACAGATCCCTATCCTGCAGACCAAGTGGCTGATGACTATTTAGACAGAAGATCTAGTTCTTGCTATAAGGGCAAGCAGATCCCATCCAGAGGACAGATACTGTAAGCACTATTAACATCACAGTAGGTTCTAGGAGTACACGATAATCCACTGGGTCACAGGGCTCGTAAGAGAGGTGCTCAGAGACTAACCAAGAGAGGCCATTGGCAGACTAATGTAGTGATGGTCCAGCCAAGTGGAAGCCAGGACACAGAAACAATAAGGAAAATATATAATAAAGCAATTTCACATCCAGAGCAGACGCCCACAAACAACTTTGTATCCCTGAAGCTATTCAGAAAAATAATTCAGGAGTAGAAGGGGTATCATGCATGACTTCAGCTTGAACAAGTATAGTGGAACAGCTGATTAACTACCTATTAAACAGATACCATGATGGAATTAGGAAATCTTCTGTGTTAGGATCCCTAGTGTCCCAACAATGCACATGTATTATTAGCACCCATGTTGAGACTTCTGATGCCCTCCTATAATGCTGACTCCAGGGTTCTGCAAAGGTGGGAGTTTGTGGCTCACTGCCCTCCTCAGGGCTTCTCCGGGAAGAGGTACCTGGGGTCAGGGCTCAGCCTTTATGCAGACAGAATCAGGAGCTGGAAACCTGCAGCACAGATTAATGTGATTCTATGTAAGAGCACCTGATTTCCAAAAAGAGCTGCAGACTGGCCTTTCCATTAGCTCCTTCTTGAATCAAATTTTAAACTTTCTGTTCTAATACTTAGAACTCTATATAATTATTTTCATTTCCCCCATGCTCCCTCCCCTGACAGCATCAAATCAATTCCTTTGAGAAAGCATTTGGTATGCTGTGAGTCATCCCAACCTCAGTATGCATGTTTTGATTGATACAATCACCTTTTCCCTTAAACAATCCTGTGCCTTTTTTTTGGTAGCGTTATCACCTTTGTCTGATCCAGATCATTCATTCAGTTCATTTAAGCTTTCATAAAAGCCCATAGTTATTCTTATAGGCAACAGAAGGAAATTATTTGCATAGAATAACGTTATCTGAAGCTTTTTTATGCTATCTGCATTAAGTGAAATAATAATGTAAACACTTTGCTATTGCCTTTCTCTTTCCCCCTATTTTATAACTTACTTGTTCAATTACATCCAGACTTAAACTGTAGGCTTTAGGTGTAATTTTCTGTTTTGAGGGAGCACTCAGCACCTTTTGGATGCTAAAAAGTAACTAGTAGAGACAACTTAAACATTCCAGTTAACTGATGCCTTTATACACATCAATGCACAGCAAGACTTAAAATAAGAAAATACAACATTTTACAATCATAATAATGCATAGATTCATATTAATGTACTTCAAGATTATCATCTATGGTGGTGAACAGAAGACTATATGATGTATCAATTATAAAAATGTAATTTCTGGAATTTATGAAACAGTCAAGAAAGCATATGTAAGAGCTTACAAAAGTAAAATCTGTAAATTTCTGTTCAAAAGCTTGAGAATTAATTCTTAGCAGCACTGCTAAATGCTGTTCATTACAAAGAATTTCTTACCGGGTCTAGGTTCTTAAAAAGAAGAATGTCCTTGCACGCCTCCTGCAGTCTGTTTCTTTGATCATCTGTTTTGGGGTGAATAATCTGAGGGATGTAAGACAAAAACTCTTAAGGTGGTTATCATATAGCAGCACTAGCTGAAGGACTGAGCTAATTCAGCTATGCATTTTACACAATATTTTGGCCATGCTTCATAACACTTTCATTTCAGAACCTTCAGGATTTGAATAAACACTAAATGATAACATGGTATCACCATACCATTAGCAAATGTGACACTACTGTATTTAAGCTTACAAGATCTTTACACCTGTAGAATCCACTTCATTTCAGCAAGCCATTCTGGATACTTTTATCTACACTATAGTTACATAAACATTACTCTACTACTCTCTGATCGTATTTGGGGCATGTATGTTTTAGAAAAAGCACCACTGTTATATTCAGTCATTTGCCAGGACTACTTCCTAAAGAGTGTTTTGTGAAATAGTATGTGTGTAAAATTCATATCAGAAATTTCACAGAGTAAACAACAGACTTGACACTATCTGAGCGAGCCAGAGATTTACTAAATTACCAATGTGCGCTTCATGTGAGTATCAATCAAGTTGCTCAACTCATATGCTTCAAAAGATATGCTAAGTATAGCTGTGATAGTATAGGGTAACCTTTTTGACAGTGTTACGAACCAGAAATTAGGTAGAACATAAACAATTAAACTTCTCTTGAAAGTCATGCTATTTCATCTTAAAAGCTAAATAAATGTGTTTCAAAGGGTGACACAAACAAAACAAACACAGTTCATTAGTTATTGCATTTTACACCTAAAAATCTTAGCAATTTTATAGTTTACCTTTTTCTGCCTTATGAAAAATACTAGAATATTGAGGAAACTACTGCAAGATTGTGAGGACACCAAATAAGTGTTTTGAGGAGCAGGTGCTCTCTACGTAAATATAACTGCACAAAAATGTTTCCTTAACCACATATCACATGTTTGGTAATTTAGAATAATACATCAGGTCCTATATGGGTGACTATAATCAGAATTTTTAAATGTTCCTTTAACACAAAAACCCAAGAGCTTACTAAAGTATACTATAATAAGGATGCTTTTGGAAAGGAATGATAATGCTAGTTGCATTTTTCTTCCTAAATTTGATGCCCAAGACTTGAAAAAGTAAGTATTTGTCTCTAAGCATTAAGTACCCTAGATTCTGCGTCGTCCTCTTCCTCATCAGGATTGTAAGCTTCTGCACACACTGAAATAAAAAAAACGTATAATCTTAATTCAAATTACAATACTGTTTCACAAGATTTACAGAACAGAAAATGCATTGTGTGGCACGGGAATAATATGCAGTAATGTAATACACTCAATAGAGAAGATACAGCTGAGAGGGTCCATAGCAGGTCAACTCCAAACTGCGTGTGAAACAAAGCTACATTTGTATCATATTTGGACATGTTTTCCCTGGTTTGAAAGACCTCTAATATAAGTTTCTCACCTAACCTCTTCTAAATGATCTTACCTTATTATCAGAATTTTTTTCTGATGTCTAAGTTAATTATTTCATGTTAGAATTCAAGTTATCCATATAGGATGGAGAGATTACATAATTCCCTTCATCCGTGTAGGTTCAAGGTGGTTTGAGGTGTGTTTCTTTGGTTGGTTGGCTGGCTCAAGCTATTTTACTGGGAGTTTTTTGCATACTTGAAAACTTTTCACTCCTTCCTACCTTTCACTTTTTAGGCTAAATAATTTTGGTTCTTCAGCTTTTTCCTTACAAGGCACGTTTTTCAGCTCTCTAACTCTCCTTATTGCCATTCCCCAAACTCCGTCCACTTAGCCCTCTTCATTGAAATGTGATGCTCAAATCTAGACCCAGTATTTGAACAGAGCAGAGCACTGAGTATAACACATGAATTACTCTGCATATTTTGCAGGCTGTATGACTATTTCATCCATCATGCCTTCCTTACAACAGGTTGACTACATTTACTCATGTAATATTTATGACATATATAATTTTCAAAACTTAAGCACTGCTTAACCATCTGTCCGGTGTCTGTATAAGGTTGTTCTGTCCAAGTGCAGTACAATGCATTTAGGCTTGTTAAATAATACCTTATTTTCAAAGCCATTTCAAGATCATTTTCAATTCTAATCCTGTTACCTGGCATCCTTCCAATCCCTTCTCAACTTTGTGACAACTGCAAATTTAATAAGCATATTCTCTAAAACATAATCCAGATTATTACTGAAAAAACAGAATAGTGTCTAAAAAAAACTCTTGCGGAATATGGACGAGTGAAACAGCAGTAGCTGCTTGGGGTTTACCTTATCCAACCAGTTTTGCAGCTATATCCCATGCAACTTACATTGAGACACTGCTTCATGTTCCTTAGCTTGTTTATAGGGCAGTCTTGTAAAACAGCATTCAGAAGTTTCTTCAAATGAAAATGTAGGACACTTGCTCCTTTACTTTTATCCACAAGTTTTAATCTCTTGTTACAGGGTATTAGATAGTTCCAACAAATCCATGTTGATTGCTATCTGTTACCTTCCTCCAGGCATTTACAAAATAAATATTTGTCTGTAATTTTTCTAGGAACAAAATGATCTATAAACCTATGATATGCATATTCTCTCCATAGCCCCCCCATCCTTTTGAAAATGAGTTTTTCTATTTTTCTGGGAGGGTTTTCACACTTATTTTTCTTCTTCAGATTCTTAATGCCTATTGCTAACAGGGCTGAGACTAATTTAGACAATTCTTCCAGTTTCCAAGTATAGTGTGTCTGAGTCACAGCTAACTTGGGAACACCTAACACATAAGTTACTGTCTGATTTTTCCTTTCTCTCTTCTAGGCTATTTTCCATATACTCTAGTGGAAACTGATGTGCTTTTGTTAAGCAGCAGAGCAACACCTTCCTGGAACATGCTCTTACCAGAAATATACTTCCAGAACAATTTCTGTTACTCCTCATGTACTTACTACTACACAATCTTCTCTTGTTCATATTTTTTGGTCTTGGCTTCTTTGATATGTTTTGGTTTTTTTTTTCTCTACATCTTTTTCTATTCTTTTGTACTTGTTCTGGATAATCCAAACTGGTTTTAATTTAGTGCATGGTTCCTTCTTGTGCTTGATATAGATGAAGTGCTTAATATTAGACATATTTATTTCACTATGCTTTTTGTCCTTCTCCTGTCCTGTCTCGGTTTGCGTTTTTTTTTCTCTTTATAATTTTTCTTTGAGGAACAAACAATTCTTTAATTTCTTTTCTCCAGACTCCTTTCCAAAGAGATTATGCCCACAGTGGACCCCTGGTGGTCTAGTGGTTAGGATGCAGCACTCTCACCGCTCCGGCCTGGGTTCTATTCCCGGTCAGGGAAAAACTCCCCTGGGCAGATGGAGCTCGTCAGCCCTGTAAGGCCATCCATCTAAGAGAAGGTCACTCTAAACAAACCCACGTTCTGAGGACCTCACTGCCACTGTCCAAGCTTGCTCGGCCCCGGCAGATGAACCTCAGGATTAAAGGGTGGGCTCAGTTCAGCGCACACTGGGTCTCACCTAAAAAATCCATTGCGCAGGCTCGAAGGGTAAAGACCCTTCCCAAATCTTCGCTCGCGAAGACTGGCCATACATGCCCACAGTCCTCTCATACCCCCTTGAAACCTGTTGTTCTGACTCTTTTACCTCATTCCCTCCCTGAAATCTGTGACTCCTGTCATCACAGGGTAACTCACTCAACCTGCCTTTTCTCTCCCCATTCTTGCAACAGCTTCTCCCTTAGAGTTGGTATCAAATATAATAGCTTCCCTTTTCATTGCTTTTCCCACCATCTCAAACTTTGGTTTTAAGTGCACTGCAAAAATGTCGGGCAGTTGGTATTCTCCTTTATTGGCCTCCAGCAGATGACTGATTGATTTAAATCCCTCACTGTCACCATCCCCCGTACCCTGACAATAGCAAATACCCTGATCTATCTGATCTCTTCGGTGGTCTGTGCAATGCCTGTGTAACAACGGAGCCCATGAGCTTTTCCCCTGTTAGTATTACTCAGAGCATTGGCACGTCTAACTCCCTCTATGGTTGGGTCACAGAACAAGTGTCTGAACCAAAACATGCAACAGCCTCTCCCTCCTCCCTGTCCTCTAACCATGTCTTTCCTATGCTAGTTCAGCCACAGTGTTGTTCATGGATTGAGATTTGGTGTCCTCTCGTTTATTCCCCATACTTCCTATGTTATTATACAAACAACTTATGAAGTAGTGACCTGGTAGACGCGCTATCCTCCTCATTACCATACCCAATTAAGATGATTTCATGGTAAAGCATATCATCACATGTATTATACACACTACCACAGGAAGTCCTGGTCCTCACTGTATCATGCACTCAGCTAAAATGTCACCTTTATAAAACTTGACATCTTCAAAGACGTGGAGAAATTTGACAGAAGTCCCTCTGGAACCGACTGAAAGATTCTTATGCAGTTTACTAGGAACTGGATTTGGTCCCAAATAATTACAAATGCCCACAAAAGGAAGTCTGCAATCTCTTGAACAACTATAGTACTTTACCTCTACATAAACAAAATTCCTACCAACTATTTAATGGTACTATAGTTACTACAATCTTGTCAGAAATAAACTTTCGGGGATTTTATTTAAATAGCAACAATAATAACATGCCAAGTAAGCACCATATAAGCACCAAGTAAGCACCTTTGTTTCAGCTGGTATCAGACTCTGTGCCCTAGTGCACATGTGTATACGGGAGCCAACAAATCTGTGTCATAGTACAGTGTGCTGCTGGGTGTATGAATAGTCTGTCTCAACTTGATGTACAGGTACATCCTTACCTCTGATAAAACCTCTACATCGAAAAATTATACAAACCAGGAATTTAATTTAATAGCTTTGAGATTGTTATCCCAGAACTGATAGGTCTCAGAGGGCCTGGCTAAACACTTAACAGTCTTCCAGACCACACAAAGGAAACCGAATTTAGCCTCATCCATGCCCATCCTGATTCATCTTATCAGTCCCTTTCACGTAGCCTGAAGCAGGATCAGTCCAGAAACAGAGTGTGTTCCTGAGCTATTCTGTGTCAGTTTGTGTCTCTGCTCTAAGGTCACTCTTCTCTGCTAGCAACTCATTTCAGTCAATCTCATTAGCTACTATCAGCAGGTGCCTTCATTAAATATTTCTTCTCTATCACTGGTTACAGACAATATATTTAAGAACTGCAGTTTCTTGTGCTAGTGCCCATATGCCCGAATTCTAAAAGGATTTCTTTTTATCATCTGTGATAAGAAACTTAACACTTCTGGTTACAAATCCATATTTAATTTTGCCTAGGCTTATCTTTGTGCGATAATCAGGGATGCATCTTTCATTAGAGTCACAACTTTAAAATCATACCAATGCTGTGGATCTGCTGTTTTACGGCATTTCCTTTCCTTCATTGCTTATTTCAGTAACATTAATTTCTAAGTGCATGCCACTAGATGTCTCATGGAAAAGCTTGATACATTTTATTTTGATTCTTAAAATACAGCCTCTGACACTACTATGGTGCACTGAATTTCATGACATGAACACTGGGGTTTGGCACACAGGAATCCCACTGACATAAACCACCTAAAGCTAAGTGAGATGCCTCTTAGGTAAACATCCACATCTGCACAAGTCATCTGGATTCCAGCTACAGTCAATGCAGAGAAACCAGCACGTTTACGAAGAGATTTATATGATCTGTATTACATGTCCAGATTAGATGAGATTAATTAAAAATGTGACTAATTGGCTGAGATAAATACTATCCCTCTTGAGATGAGTCCTAGTAGTTACAACAAGCTGCAAGACTGGTTTTCCCCACTTCTCCATTTAGCATATATTTCCTGGAAAACAAAGAATTTCACCATATGATGATGCTGACAGGTTGTTCATGTGATAGCACACCTTCTGTATTTATTTCATATATTCTGTGGTCCCCATCTCTTTTGTCTAAGCCTTGACTGGCACCACAGACATTAATGATTCTGAACCATTGCATTGCTGGTGGCTGCAATACTCATTGTGTTCAGTATTTTATTTTTCTACCTCTCTAGCTCATTCCACGCTCCCAACAGTACCTGGTGACTTTATCACACTCAAATGTCCTGCCACATTTTGCTACAAGTCACTGCTGAATGCAATACTCACATCATTGCTCAGAAAGCAGTCCTAATACTGTTCTTAGGGACCTATTTCATCCCATGCAGAATTATGGCATTAACAAATAGTGACACAAACACTGTACATATTTCTCCATTGGTTGCTAAGCTCAACTAAGTGAAATTATTTTTATTTGCTTTTTCCAGGTGAGGGTTACATTTCACATATATCCATCCAAGACGGATATAAACACAAACAAGCCCAAATACATCAACGCAAAGCATTTGTAGGAAAAAATCTGAACTGTCAAAAGGCAGTGCATTATGAAAATACACATGCACTGAAATCTGCACACAGCTCAAGATGGATTGCTTTGTCAGCAAGAAGAGGTAAGCTTTTAGAATTTCTAACTCATCACTCCAAGTGATGAGTGGTTTTCAGCTGGTAAATATGTGTTATATTCAAAATCAGCAACACAGTCACTTCAGACATGAATGAATTCTAAAATGAAAATTAACATGCAGTTAGTAATTGTAAGATCACAAAACATGTTAGTCACGCTCTCTCTATTGCCTTGCTGTATCAGGAAATAAGGTTATCAATACATAAATGAATGGAAATTCACATATAATTACTGAATATTTTATTATACTCAAAGCATGGCAGGAAAAATAGTCAATATGTGTGTACCCTTTCCAAAGTACAGAACCTCTGAGTTGTAAAGCATATTAGAAAGAATTTCTCAAGAGAAGAAGAGCTGTGGAAATATTTTTTCATCCTATTCAGGGCAAATCAAGACCACAGTTTTGCCAGCATGACTATCAGGGTGAAGCATGAAAATAGACCACCTCTATCTGCTGTAGCTACACCAGCATGTCTTACATCTCTACAAACATCCCTAACTATGACAGCTATGCCCATCCCCTCATACAGCAAAAACGCCACTTCCCTAGTTTAACTCTACGAGAATTGCTGAGGTGACTTAATGGCAGTGTGAGATTTTTTTCCAGTTTGTCAGGATTTACTTCTCCTGTATGAGAAACACGGTGCACAGAGACTCCCTGCACGGCAGATAGTAGTTTCAAACTAGACTAGACAAATACTACTGGATCTCCAAAGTTTCTGTGTCAGAAACCCATTTTTTTAACATCTCACCAGTTCCTACCACTACAGGAGGAACTAGGAAGAGAGCCCCAGCCCCCAAAATCCCAATTCCATAATTAGTTTTTATTTAAACAAAAGCAACCCTCTGGGGTGATGGCAATGAGAAATAACCAGTTGTAGTCTCTGACGATTGCAACTATCAAGTACTATATTATTTCTATTTTCCTGGTTTTGACTGGACCACATGGAAGATGAAATTGAAGAGCTGTAAGTAAACGTAAGGACTGAAGAACATCCCAGAGAAAGGAGATCAACTTTCTCCTCTATCTGAGCATACAATAAGATGAGGTATAATTTATCTGATTCCACATATGATATAATAAGGCAATACCAACTGACTCTGCTGCTGAGACCCACCATTTGTGCAAAACCCTGGACATATTCCAAGAAGTTTACTTTAAATACAAGCTCATTTGGAACAAATCAGGATCGGTGGGGCTATCATTTCCCATGATACTGTCAGAAAGAAGGAGCCTACTCCTGATGGGGTCACTATACTGAAACTTTATCCAGGCATAATTAGGTGAATACACAGAATGCCTAATACTTTGCAATTCTGTGTCATTATTCTTTTAGACATAGAACATTTACATCACAAACATTACCCAAATTGGAATAAAAGTATTCATACTCAGAAAAAAAAGGTCTGGCAAACACAGAGACATGCATGTTCTAGGGATTTCCTCACATGCAATGAACTAAAATTGAAGAAATTCCCCTCCAATCTACCAGACTTAGGGGGTAACAACTTTTGAGTGGTCGACTACCTAGCACAAATCACTAAGTGCTCAGAATACCAGTCTAAAAATCCAGAGCTGGATAAAATCCAGGCAAACTTGTTTCTTCTTAATTATCAGGAAGGTGGTCTTCAGTTCATTAGGCAGGAATTGATTGAATCAGAGTCTTGGGAGCACTGCCAAGGCAGTCTGTTTCAGGATCGGCTGCTCATGCAGGACAGTTCCACTCTTGCTTTCAGTGCACAGACTCAAATTCTCCAAAGACTGCCTCACAGTCATAGTCATGAACACCCACCAAGCACCAGGCTTGTGCTCAGCCCTATGCAGCTCTGTGATAAAACCTTTGCCAGAGCTAGAAGACCTTGCTCAGGCTGCACTACATGCTTGAAAGAAATCAAAATACTCACACAATCAACTTTTCTACAGCATTTTCTCTTGGCCATCTGCTACCAATGCTATTTCTAATGAGCAGAACCATAAGCTATTTCCTTCAGCATTTCTAAATAACATGAAGTGTCTAATATAATACGTAGCATCTTGAATGAGGTCCGTGCCAATAGTGAGTCACGAAGCCTCCCAAGGATTCTGCGTTCAAAAGTCCGCATGGGTTTATTCATATTTCACCAATCCTCTCAACAAAGCAGGAATTCCATCAAGATGGTACTGATCACTATGAAAGCCCATTTGAAGAAGCATGACAGCCCACACAAGACATTTTTTGATAACTATCCCTGTTAAGTTATTCTTGTGTGGGCAACCTTTGCACAAGTTCCCTAAAATTATTTGGTATGTAAAAGTGAAAATTCAGATGTATTAAACAGTACCTTTTTCTACTTCAGAGTCCAAAGCACTCTGCATCACAGGTAGCATGCTCACTGCTGGGTCAAAGATGCACACTCTGCCCTGAAATCATAGGGGTTTGAATCACTAAATAGGTTCCTTCACAGAAACTGTCTATTCAAACTTCAGCACAAGGAGCTAAAAGACTTTCCTATTTTTAAATAGGGCACCAGAAAGGACCTTTAACAGAATTTCCCTAAGGACTTGCATAGTACTCAGTCCTCTTTCTAGTCCTATTTCAGTTCTTTTCATAATCGTGTAATTTGTCAAGATGGAGCTAAAAAAAACCAGCCAGGCTTCTGGCTGATGGTAGGAGACAGTTTCACTTGGCATCTCAGGACGTGCTTGATTTCATCTGTCTGGCTGGTGAAAACCAGCACAAACACACATTACAGTGTCCAGAACACTGCAGGTAGTTATTAAACAATAAAATCATTACAAAAGTAAGATGTACTTCCACTAGAAAACTTTGCCAGTATACACCATGGACTATAGTACTTACTCCATAAGCTTTCCCAATATAGCATATGGAGTAGCAAAACATATAGCAACATATTGTACTCTGATGTTGACTCGTATAACCTTCTGTTCCCATTCTCATACAAGTCCCAGCAGTTCACAGTGCTACAGTGTGTTATTTGGGATGTAGCTAAAATATGCATAAATATTTGACAAACTATGAGCAGACACAGAGCTCTTTGCATACATTTCAACTTTATATTTGCTAATACTACAGAATAGAAACAGAAATGCACCCAGCTCTTCCTGCCATATTTAGCACTTCAGACATCAATTGCAGGTATTTTTTCTTATTGAACAGTCAGCATTAGGATATCAGTGTCTACATTATTTTCCCACCAGAAAAGTCATGCCTTACTTACAATGTGAGCAAATATAAAATGCAGCTATTAAGAAAACATATTCTGAACAATGAAATGTAATCTTTTTGCTATTTGGTAACCCATTTCAAGTGGGTTAAAAATGAAAACTGTGTGCAGAAAGAAACCAATTTACAAACCTAGCATGATAAAACATTAAGTTATCAATAGAGCAGAACAAAAGAATAGAAAATAGGGGAAAAAGTACAAGTTGAGAGAAAAGCCAGAAAAGGAAGTACTCAGATTCTGGCGTTATGAGAAGACATTGATGGACAAATGTAAGAATCAGTAAGACATAGGACACTGTGGGTAGAAAGAACTAAGAATTATTGGGGAAAAAGAAAAAAAAAATCTAAAATCATAGAAGTAATTTAAGTTTATCTGGACAGGTTTTGGTAGCTGGGGGGGCCTGCAGGGGTGCCTTCTGTGAGAAGCTGCCAGAAGCTTTCCCATGTCTGGATGGAGCCAATGCCAGCCGGCTACAAAATGGACCCAACACCAGCCAAGGCTGAGCCCATCAGTGGCAGTGGTAGCACCTCTGGGATAATGGATTTAAGAAGGGGAAAGAACCTGCTGTGAAACAGCAGCCAGAAGAGAGGAGTGAAAATACATGAGAAAATCTATGTTACAGATCCGCAAAGAGTTGTGAAACAAAAAGGTGGTGGTTGTTTTAAGGAACCACATATTATGGCTTTTATATGCTGATGTTTAAAGACTAACACAAGATCTTGATATGCCATAGGAAGGATATAGTGAGGGAAAGAAAATTATTAGGAGTGACACACAAGGAAAATAATTACTGGTGACTGGACATGTAAAGATATGAGAAGATTCATGAAAGTAGAAAAAATTTAGATTAAGGGCAGGCAACAGAAGGGAGAGTAGAGACAAGGTCAAAACTATTGACTCTGACAAGCTTGTCTCAGTGTCCTGCCAGCGGACTGAACTGATTTGACCAAGACAAGGTGAAAAGCCTACCAATAGCAGGTATTACAGTATGATAGTATGGTATATAGCACGATTGATATAGTCTGATCAATCATCCAGCAAAATGGGGAAGGTAGAGATAATACCAAATCTAGAATACTCCTATGAACCTCTGGGATGATATCTAAGGCATAAATGCAAGCATTCCTCAGAGGCACATGTCAAAGCCTGTGATCCCACATACGGGGTAGACTTGGTTTGGGCAGCTAAGGGAGTGCAAAATTCAATCTCAGGCAAAATTCAATCAACAGGTTTCACAGAATACCCTGCATCTATATGGCATTCAGAATAGCAAGCTGAGATTAGGCACCCAAAAAAGAGGTGGAATTATCCTTTTAAAAGAATGGTTGCTATAGCAAAGTTACCTTTGGTTTTCACAGCTATGGGACCAAGGGAAGGAAGCTTGAATCTACCTTTCCCATTTTCCAGAACTGTCCTACATTCTACATTACAAAGTACTCTGTAAGGAGATGCTCCTCAGTCCTCCTTGGCCCAGGCTGCTAGGCAAAATGAAACGAGGGAATAAGCTAATGGAACTTGTCTCCTGGAATTTTATTGTGCTGATTTTAGGTGGCTTTGGTCAAATGGGTAAGTCATGCTCACATAATCCTCTATAAGAAATATGATAAACCAGACTTACTAAACAGGTTCCAGATATAACAGGAAGACAGGTAGACAAAAACATTATGGAAAATATTTCTGCCAAGTTTTGAAATGGTTGATTTTGAACATCTGTTTTCTCAGCAACTCCAGAAAATTAATTTTAGACTTTTTGCTGACAGGATTCTTTTCAGAGAGACAAAGGAAGTTCAGAAGACAAATAAAAACTATAAAATAATATATATGCTCTTTTACTTTTTTGTAGTCAAAATATAAACTGCTGTTATGAAATAATACTGGTAACTACATACTGAGGTAAGAAAGCAAGCACCCACATAGCAATCAGTACATGCTCACCTGCATTTGTAATGATGCAGACAACTACAACAAGCCAAAAGATGGCCTACAAATATTATAATTTCAAGAACAGGGACTGTAATCATCCCGAGAACACAGACTACCACATTTATATTCCTTAATAATACAAGCTGTCCATAACTGTGTAACTACTTATCAATCAGAACAAGAAAGAAGGCACTGAGGTCTCACAGAAATGATCTTTTCCTGAAAGGTAAGAAACATCAAGCCTCCACTCCTTCAGCTAACAACCTGTCACTACTTGAAACTATATTTCTCAGAAAGTCCTTAATCAATGGTAAATACAGGCAGTGCACTCTAATGACTAAAAAAAAAAAAAAATGCATTTTTTATTTTCAG
The DNA here is from genome assembly GCF_001604755.1 of Lepidothrix coronata. Lineage (NCBI taxonomy): Eukaryota > Metazoa > Chordata > Aves > Passeriformes > Pipridae > Lepidothrix > Lepidothrix coronata. The sequence continues at coordinate 4,564,279 of NW_016690212.1, forward strand.
CTTTCTAAACACCCTCCACCCCTCCCACACATACACATTTGGTACCATTATGAACTAAATACTACTGTATTCAAAAAACTAAATGGATCTAAACACACACTGATCAATCTTTTTCCTGCATACTGTAAAGCCAGATTTATTTCTTTTTCTATCTATAGATATTGCAGACATCCACAGTGCTATTTCATTCCCTTGTCTTCTACTATTACAGGAAGACACAAAAATGCTGGATGAGGTGTCACCAACACACATAGGATGCTCCAAGATATATTATGCTGGTCACCACCACTTAACTCCACTTTCTCAGTACCTACTTAAAACCATATTGCACTTGAAGAAAAGATGAACCCAGGAAAAACTAACATATGTATGTAGGAGAAGTTCACTGATGAACACAATATGACCTCAAACAGCATCAGACTTGCAAGAGACAGTTGGTTTCAATTTCCCAGTCTACTCCATACCTAAATGACTGTGATGACAAAAGCATCCTTGTCCACCTGCAGCTGACCAAGAAAGATAGTGCTTTTTTCACTAGAAGAAGAAAGGACTAAACTGCATGAACGGCCTCCTCACTTCAGCAACAAATCTCTAATAATTACATCACATTATCTTGGAAAAAGCTGGCCACATCTCCACAAATACTTTGCTGTTATATTTCCGTCCCTGTTCCAGTATTCTCCATTTTCTGCAGAGCTCCTTGTTTTACACAAACCTCAACCCCTAGTCTCTTGCCTTAATACACAGGATCTCCACTGGGACCAGCTCTTGCATTCCCCTGCACAACCACAGCCTTGCACCATTTCAGCAGAAAAGGAAACTGTCTGACAACAGAAGAAAGCTCACAAATGCACATACAGCAAATTTCTCAGCAATTGAATCCACATCAGAAAACCTCTGAACAAAAGTGGACTTGCCATTTTGAAAATGAAACATAAAATTCTAAGCTAGTTTCCTTCGGTCAACCCTGCATGCAAAACAGATCCACATGTGAATTATTCTTACTGAATGGAAGGAAGGAAAGATTTTTATTTTTATTTTTACTTCATGAGAGGAGAGATAATAACATATATCTCCTCTGTAAACTACAATTGATTACTTTAAATGTGGAGGGGGGGGAATAAAAACCCTAATGTGAGCCAGATACGTCACATTTACTGAAACCAATATCCTAGGAAATCACGTATCCCAGGTAACCACTTTTCAGAACGGCTCCTAGAGTTACAGCATAAATTAAACAAAGAGTTAATATCTTAATTTGCCAGGTGCTAGAATTCAGGCTTACAGTGAAGTCTTTTTCTCCTAGAAAATGAAGTACCTACAGCTGCTTTTCAGCAACAACTCTGTTAAATATCAAAGAATAAATGAACCCTTAGGGTGAGACACAGTGACATCTAGCTTCTTTAGCCAAAACAGTTATTTGTAACAGAATGTTCTTTTAGGGATCAAACTTAGAGGGAATGATCAAGGCCATAGAGAAAGATGAACGAACCCCAAGGAAATTATATTCCTTTATAAATGCCCTGTGTCTAAGTAGCAGTGCTAAAGAACTTCTTGATTTAATTTGTATACAGTTCCCTTCAGACTTCTAGAAATTTCAGGTTTAATGATCAAATAATCATTTCATATAAAAGTTACCAAGATAACAGCACAGCTAGGAGATAACAAAAATATCCTTGTTGAATGAACCAGACTGCTGAGGTACCCACTGCTGGTGTGCTAAATAAAGCTATTCTAATTCTAAAGAAAGAGAAAACAATAAAATGCAATAAAAATTAAAAGTGCTGCAAGTAAACAGTTCCAGGCTTGGACTGCTGTAATAAATGAATTTGAAGGTACTACACCTGGTGTAACCATTTACACATCAACATGGGTTTTTTTTGCACTCTCAGGGGCCTTTTAGTGCACAACTGGTAAAGCAAAAGTAACATTATTTACAACTAGTTGAAGCTCTCGAAGTTGCACAACACACACAAGCCAGTGTATAGATCATTCAAGTCTGGTGAACAATTATTACCCTCAGAAGAAGCACGTGCACCCAAACATCTCTCATTCTCCTCCTGAGCCCTGCAACAGCACAGCCTGGAAATCCCCTGCTCAGGGAGCTGCTCCCCTGGAATGGCCCTGCAGGTCCTGGTGGGCAGCTGCTGACCACGAGCCAGCAGTGCACCAGCAGCAAGGAGGACCAGCTGCCTCCTGGGCTACAGGAACAGGACAAGTGATCATCCCTTTACTCACTAGACCACATCCGCAATACTGATACAATTTGGGGGCCTCCAATAAAGGAAAGACACTAAGAAATTGTAACGAGCTCAGCAGAGGGTCGCCAGGACGGTCAAGCACTTGCTGTGCGACCAGAGTCTGAGGGAGACAGGTTTGCTCAGCCTGGAGAAGAGACAACTTTGCAGTGTCTGACAGCAGCCTGGCAGTACCTATGGGGTGGTCCCTAATTCTCTGCACACTGGTGCATAGTGGAAAGATGATAGGCAAAGGCATGAGTTGAAAAAAAGAGAGTTTCAGGCTGGATATATGTGAAACTTCTCATCATGAGGCCAGTTTGGTGGTGGAGCTGGCTGCCCAGAGAGGTTGTGCAGTCTCTCTCAGTCCTTGGAAGTTTTCAAGAACCAGCCCTCACTGACCTAGTCTGATTTAAAAACTGGCCTGCTTTGATCTGGAGGTTGGACCAGAGACTTCCTGAAGTCCCTTCCAACCTGAATTATTCTAGCATCCAAAAGAATTCCATCATTGGGAAATTATCTTTTTTTATTTTGAGTCCACAAGTATTATCTGTAGTTTCAAGTCATTTCCCTGATGCCATCAATTACCTGGCAAAAGCTACCTTAACAGTTATCCAAACCAGCAACTACAGGAACCACTTTAGAGCATGTCACAGTGAAGCTCAAGGCTCTTTTGTCATCACCAAGTGAAGGACACATTTGATGTCACTGTTCTTGAAGACAGGTGAAAAAACTGCAGAAATTTCCTGTCAGATTTTGGTCTCATCCTGTCACATGGAAAGTGTTGCAGAACCTAGAGAATAGTGACCTGCTTGCTGTGTAGATTTATCAGACTACAGTGAAACTAGAACTGGAAGTAAAATCTAGTGTGAAATATCAGAAAAATTCAGCACACCACTTGTCACAGGAGACATTGAAACTGAGTAGTTGACCAGAAGGTAAACCATAAGATTCCCAGCTACTATAAATGAGACTTTCATGTTCTAAAGTCAACAACTGATGATACAAGGCTTGATTTTCAAATACTTGCCTTCAGAACCAGATACACAAAGAAAAATCAATAATGTGAAGAAACTGAAAAGTCTGAATAATAATGAGATGTACAGAAGCATGATCATTAAAATATGGAAATAATATTTCCAAATGTTTAACATGAGCAGCATCTACCTTCAGCATGCTGGTGGAAACTGCAGGAACTGTAGAGAGCCAAATGCAAAAAAGACAAAAATGGTATCGATTGTAGCTCAGAGCACATTACTGATGTTTATGTCCCAATTCCCCTAGTATTAGAGGGACCAAAGTTCAATACTGTTTTAAGGTAAAGAAACTTCTTTTTCTGTGTAGGTCATTTGAAATTATTATTTTCACAGAATCAATAAGGTTGGAAAAGACTTCTGAGATCAAGTCCAACACTTCACTGATCACCACCTCGTCAACTAGACCATGGCACTACTGAACACCTCCAGGGATGGTGACTCCACCTCCCTAGGCAGTTTGTTCCAATGCTTAACAACTCTTTCTGGAAATAAATTCCTCCTGGTGTCCAACCTCAACCTTCCCAGCACGGCTTTAAACTATGTCGCTGGTTGCCTGGGAGAAGACACCCACCCCCGCCTGGATACAACCTCCTGTCAGGCAGGTGTAGAAAGTGATAAGGTCATCCCTGAGCCTCCTGTTCTCCAGGCTGAACAACCCCAGCCCCCTCAGCCACTTCTCATAGGACTTACCCTCTAAAACCTTCATCAGCTTCGTTGCCCTTCCCTGGATATGCTCCAGCACCTCAATGTATTTCTTGTAGTGAGGGGCCCAGAACTGAACACACGAGTCGAGGTGCGACCTCACCAGTGCTGAGTACAGGGGAATGATCACCTCCCTGGTCCTGCTGGCCACACTATTCCTAATACAGGCCAGTGTGCCACTGGCCTTCTTGGCCACCTGGGCACACTGCTGGTTCGTGTTCAGCCGGCTGTTGACCAGCATCCCCAGGTCCATTTCCACTGGCCCATTTTCCAACCACTCTTACCCAAGCCTGTTAGTCAGAGAAAACTGGATTAAGACAACACAAGCTCTCCATAAGCTGCCATCTTTAGAACAAAGAGTCTGATAAATTGCAAGTTAGAATCACAATGATGAAAATAAACACACACTTTTTGTTGTTTCTTTGTTTTTCAGATGGCTGGGCATTTAACATCATCAGGAATGAACAAACTACATCAGAGCACAGAAAGTCCACATTCAAAAAACTATGATTTTTCTTCAGCAATTCTACAGACAGTAAAATGGCAAAAGATGGCATTTCTCCTAAGAAAGTCAACAGATTTCAGAATGACCTTATTACTGGAGAGCAACACCAGACCTGCAGACAACCGATATAAAATACTCATGGGGTCTCCATATGTTTCAATTACAGAAATCTTAAGCTAACCTTCCACACACCTGAATGTAATCTGACAAGAACGTTGGCCAATGTAGTACATTAAACACTCTTCTTTCCAGCATGAGGTGGAGAACACCCAGGCAGAGCCACTGTCTCCAGAGAACACAGGGGAAAAAAATGGCTGAGGTCACACTCTGAAGTGAGATAGAAATGTCTACCTACTTAGCAATTCAGCAGCAGACCTGAGGCATCCAATACTAGTGCTGGTTGAATTAAAACCAGGAAAGACTGAGTCCTCAGTATTTGCATCAAGAATGCAATAATCCAACAGTGAGTGACCATTACGTCCCTCAAAATACCCACAGCTGCTTTTCTCCCTTCTAAAATAAGATGCATTTCCAAATGACCAACACCACCCACCACAGAAATGCCCGAGAGAACATTAATTTACATATCCACATTCGCATCCTGAGGACTATCACAGCTCTGAGGTCTAACATTATTTCTGTTGTTAAGGTATCAATGTTGAGGCTCAGAGAACCGTAGTACTACAACAAGTTAAACTCACTTTCCTGAACTTTATTGAACAAAGAGCTGTGTGTTCCTACTGAGAACAAAGTGTCAGTTCCACAGAGGTACCCCCCAAGCAGTACCAAGGGATCTGATAGAGCTGTAAATCACATAGTTGCTGAACTGGAGAAAGATGATATAAGCTTAAGGTATAATATTTGGTAAGCCAATATATACATATAAATAAGCCTTATATATATATATATATATATATATATACACATATATAAGGTGTATATTTGGTAAGCAGTGCTATGAAGTCAGTGGCAACATGCATGCTTCATCCATGTCACAAGACTTAGTGGAAACTCCATGGGCCCCACTAGTCTCTTCTTAATCAAGACAAGTCTGGAGAAAGATACCTCCTTGAGGAGTCATCTTAGGAACTGCATCCCAATCAGTTTGGGCCCAGAGTTGCACAAAGCAGTGCTTGTCCCTTGCAGTGATCAAGAGGTTCACCAAAACCTCAGACACCTGAACCAGGTGAGGCCTTTGTGGCTTTCTCAGCTCCACTTCTGTGCAACACAGGCACCAGATCTCTTCCCTTGCTGAATTTAAAAGAACAGAAAATAGAGCACTTATCAGGAACACATCACTTTCTAAGCAATAAAAATACTTCTATGGATCAGAGATGGAATTCAAACCTCTCAAGTTCCACAGCAATAGACAAATTATAAAGACATTACTGCTTTAAACAAAGAGAACAGGATCTACCACGCAGAAAAAAATCTGCCTAATCAGAAAGCAGTTCATCTCTGCTGTCACCACTGAAAATCTAATGACTTAGAAAAGGCACAGTGTAAGAGGGAAGATAAAATTCAGTGAGCTGTTAATGAAACAAAATTTTAAGATCTTCCTGATCACATAAACCCATTCATAACTTGTCAGTATACTACACTGACCTTTGAAAATTATAAATTTAAAAATATCAGTCAAGCCTTCATAGAAAAACGTATAAATATTACCACAGGTTTCAGTGGGCACAGGAGAAGACTCTCAGAATAATTTTAAGGCCCTTATGAAGTTAAATATCATTAACATAATACACCCGTAAGGATGAAGGTAATGACAGTAGGACTACATAAGAATTAGAGACACCAAGTAAAAGCACTTTACAGACAGCACGGGTAGCCCGTGGGACACAGAGAATGGCACATATACCATGGAGAGAGCCTGTGCTCCCTCATGCTGGTGTGTCTGTCCCCTGTAGTCCCCAGCCATTCCTTATATCTGCAATAATATAATAAAACGAATAGACATAACAGGGTCCTTCAAGACCTGAAAGAAGATGGGAGCACATGGTTCTGGGTCTCCACTCCCTTACCCAGGTACCACCCAACAACTCCGTCACTTCAAGTTCTCCATTGTGAAGAACAATCTTCTGAAGTTTAAAGACCATAAAGACGTGGTACAAAATGCTTATGTTTAACAGAGTTTCAAGAAGGTAGGGGATCTTAGCTAAATGGATTACAGCTACAGACTTTTGTTCCAATCTGTTTTGTAATGTTTATCACTGTAACAATATATTGTGATACACACAAAAGAGTGTGAATAAGATTGGATTTCTGAAAGAAGAAAATATCGGAAGACATGAAAATAAAAAGAACACTCAAAAGCCTAAAAAAAAGTTTTCTAGTGTCTAGTGTGATTGTGTGCAAAAGGAAATTAAAATTCTAACCTATATTTCCCAGTATGCATGTTAGAAGTTAAAGAGATACGGTAGACAGTTCCCAAAATATGTCTGTGTTGTACCAACTAAAGGATCAATGGCTCAACCTGAAAACAGAATTGTAAGTCTTCACTGGACACAATCCTCCACAAAAATAAGAGGACAACATGGAGCAAGCAGTCATGCAAATCTCATTTCAAAATAAAAACAGAACACAAAATAAAAACATAGGTTTTTATTTTTAAAAATCCCCAAAGTTCTGATACTAAACATTTGTTTATTAGAGAAACAAGTGTACATGCATATCCCTGATGGCTGGTAACAATTTGCATCTATTAATCCAGCCAGCCCAGTGTTACATTATTCCCTTCTGTTCAGCCATTTACGTACGCTCTACCCACTTGCCTCAGTGTGCAATTTCATAACCTAATCATTAAAGTGTGTTGATTTTATCTTAGGAAGGAAGGACCATGGTAGTTTTAACTTTGCAGTCATTAAACCAACACAAGGAAGAAAAATGGAGAGGTTTCATTAAAAAGGAGTATTCATTAAAAATGGCAACATGGGGATGTAAATGCAGAGTTCCTGCTGGCACCACTTGTATGATAAATGCGCTAAGAAATCCAGTCGTTGGGTGTGATTGCAACCAGCCTATAAATAGACACAATACTAATTGCTCATATAAATAATGTCTTTGCAAATGATCCCTCAGTCATACCGTGTTCTGATTAAAGAGCCCTGTATGAAAAGTGTGAACTGAATAGAAATGCCCCTGAAATTTGCTTCCTCTTTTGGACAATACAACCACTTGCAACCTCAACCTCCAGGCAACCGAGCACCTTCATTCTCATTGAAATCGGTGGGACATACTTAGCACTTTTAAAAAACAAGGTCTAGTCCTGAATACAAAGGTTTAATAACTTTTCTGATAGAAAACATAATTCACAATCAGTCAGTTTTAACTTTTGGTAAAAAAGTTTATTTTCTACTTAATAATTCAAACTTAATGCAAAGCTTTTAACAACAGATTTCAAAGCTATTTTGTCACATATGCAGTCATTAAACTAAAAATCATCTAACACTGAAATTGATTTTGCTTCAGCCTTGAAAATGTTGCAGATATTGAAAGAATGACATTATGGCCAGAGGTGAAACACAAAATATTATATCCTAAAAATTATCTCCCAGAAATTTATAGGTATGTCAGATATATTGCTATCATTGGCATTTTTCAGTAACCAAAATTATGTAAGTCCAGTTGCTTAAAGAATCACAGAATTATTAAGGTTGGAAAAGACCTCCAAGATCATCAAGTCCAACCTTTGACCGAATTCCGCCATGCCCACTAAACACATCACAGTGTGCCACGTCTACTCATTTTTTGAACACTTCCAGGGATAGTGACTCCACCCCTTCCCTGAGCAGCCTCTGTTCCAATGCTTAACCACTCTTTCAGTGAAGAAATTTTTCCTAATATCCAATCTAAACCTTCCCACTGCAACTTGAGACCATGTTCTCTTGTCCTGTCACCTGTTACCTGGGAGAAGAGCCCAACCCCCACCATGCCACAACCTTCTTTTCTCCAGGCTAAACAATCCTAGTTCCTCAGGTGCTCCAACCCTTCCACCAGCTTTGTTTACTTTCTCTGGACATGCTTCAGCACCTCAATATCCTTCTTGTAGTGAGGGGACCAAAACTGAACACTGGTGCAGCCTCACCGATGCTGAGTACAGGAGGAAAGAGCTGCTTAATAGAATAAAAACATTCTGTAACTTAATGAAGTTCTACTTTTTGGGGAATCTAAGGCACATTCACTCTAGAAAAATTGCAAGTCAAACCAAGCACTTCAAACAAGCAAACAAGTGTGCACACACAGCTACAAAAAAGGCATAATTTACTATTAAACAGATAGAAGAGAAGCAAAAGCTGCATGTGAGCACATGCATTTGAGCATGCACACACGTATTAGTCCTCTCTCTTCTCTGTACACTCTCTTCCATCCACAGACACATTCTATAGTATTTAGAGACTGCCATGGGCTGACCATCAACCCAGGCCAAGACCTCTCTCTTCCATGTATGCTCTGATGCTAGATGGGCAAAAGGCCACTATTCTGAAAATCTAAAACAAAGTAATTTTTTTTATTTTCTTTTCCCTTTGAGGCTAATATTTTAGCCCATTCCAGGCACATCATTCACAATCGTTTAGAGTAATTACACAGATTATTTAACTTTTTATTTATTCAAGACATCAAGATACCATTTATACATTCCAGGATGTCATGACCAGTTGAATGTCCTTGTGAATTCAATGAAGTGCTTTATGTGTAAATTTGTCAGCACAGCTTTTTGGGTTTTGTCAGGTGACAGTAATATGGGGTCAGAGCATTCACAGGAATGAACTTATTCCTGTTACTTTAAATCTACAGTTTCTTGACCATTATACAGTCAAGTTCTGTGCAGAAGGTTTTAAGCAACTGGCATCCAGAGTCAGGTGTGAGGATACCACGAGCTGAACCCATCAGCAAGCACAGAGTATTAGCACAGCAATATACATGGTTAACACCTCTGTCAGACCGCAGCAAACCAGCCTCTAATCGCAGGCAGTCTTTGTCTCCTTTATGCAGCACAGCTTTTATGTCATCATGCATTTTAATCTTCTTTCTCTTTTAAGACCAGGTTCTCTGAAGAGATGGGAATGTGCACAGTGCAGGCAATGAGGATGTCTCACACCCAACAAGCACTGCTGCTGGGCACTTGGTGGTAGGCGTACCACAAAGAATTTGAAATCCCATTTAATGTGTTCTTTTTGACTGCATCAAACATAGGCTTCCTACTCCTCTCTTACAGGCCCTTATTAACCTGGTGTATCAGTTACTGTCACATTGTGTTACTCCTCCCTGTCTCTGCTTTGCTACTGTGACAGCTGCATGATCACAGTTCTCCAACAGTCCTTTAAGTATTTTTCCTCACCATGTTTTATACATGGATTGTGCTTCTTGAGATCCATAAGAATTGTACCACTTTCCCTTCCTCATGCTTGCAGAAGACCAGTTTCCTGGATGGCATATGAAAGAAACCAACTGGGTTGGTCCAATAAGCCCCATACATATTAGGATGAAGTATGGAGCACTCCATAGTTGTCCTTCCTACATGGTTTGACTTGTAGAGGTAAAAAATTCAATTAGCAGAATGTACAGTCTTCACCGACGTGCAATAACATATCAATGTTGTTGGGCACTACTGAACCACAATGACAATTTAGATTCTACTCTGTAATGACTCATGGACAAACTGATCCCAGGAACACATCTTAGGAAGATCTTTTAGATCAGGATCTCATCTTTTTCAGTGCAATTATGCCACGCAGTTGGCGTAAGTATTTCTTTTCTCCTTGTTTAGTTGTCTTGCATTTGAAGCATTCCTTTCCACTAACCATGAGAAAATGTGATTGATTCTGTGATGCATCTAAAAGTCCTATAGAACAGTAGGTAAAGATTACATAGGGAGACATTTTTGCTGGTTTTTATAAATACATACACATTTTTGTCTGCTGATGGCTGATTCTTTGACTTCATCTATTTGAGCCTAAATTCCAATTTGGTGATGGCTGACATTCCCCAGGAACTTATTCCCAAATGGATAGCACAAATTGGGTGGTTCATTTAAAATAAAGAATAAGATTAGTGTTTATCCTCTCAGTAAAGAAAATGTCTGAAAAAATGAAACTGTGCCCTGCATGATCTTTTATATTAGTATGATGAGTTATTAGTATACATAGTACATTACTATGATGGGACAGACAAAAAATTGAACAAAAGAGTAGGTGTACTTGGCTCTGGATCTACCAGAATAGGTGTGAAAGTAGTTCTCAAACCAATGCCAACAGGAGAAAAAGAAACAAGGATGTCTATTCCCGTTGCTCAGCAGCAAGAAATATGAGGGAGTCAAAGTAATTGTTTAGGACTCCTCCCTTTCAGTGTTGTAAGTCTCTAGCTCACAGAGCACAGTTCTGCTCCAATCTAAAGCTGTATTTCCAAAACACTGTGATAGCAGGGAAGATAAAGGATGATAAGTAGGTGTTGAATTTGTGCCTTATAAGATACACTCATCACTTACTAGACTGCACGCACAGGAATTTTAAGGGTATAAACTCCCAATTTTGTTGCAGTGCGTAGCTGATGTTCAGTGTGAAAGATGGTTTCAAAGGCTGCCTGAAGCTTTAAGATTAGGCTGATGTGGGGGTCCCTCTTCTGTGACTGGTTATTTGAAACTGAATCTCTACATTTTCATTATTTCCTTGCATATAAAAAGGGAAAAGAGTTAGTGTTACCATGCAATCTCACATTTAACAAGAAAACTAAACATTTCCACTTAATATCTCCTCTGACAAGTTCATTTGTCTTGATTTTCTCATGAAGTTCTGTTACCTATTCTATGTAATAAATACATACAATTTTCTTCATGAGTGGATTGTGGCATGTAGCAATCTTTCATTCTGGCATGCTCATAATAATTCTTCACAATAATTGTAAAGACATCAGAAATCAATCTTTCTCACTTTCACACAAAACAGTGATTTAGGACAAGAACAGGAATTATTCACCTTCTTGTTATAGCTTAAAAACAAAACCCTTAAAGATGCATTGCATTAATACAACAAAATTTTATTATTTTTAAGTTTCATTTTACTCTAAAGAAGAAAAGGGTTTTAATTTGGGTGAGAGAGTTATAAGGAAGAAAAATAATTATAGTATTTATTCAGAGAAATTTCTGAAACAAACTAAGGAGAGACTTTCAAATTCATGCTCAGTTCTTCAACAATTTTCTTGCAAATTTTATACTAGAAAGCTACGTATTCTCTGCTTTACACACACATGAACACCACTGCCATACAATGGCCAGATTCTTCTCCATTTGCCATGTAATCAAGCACCATGGGTGGGAGCAAGATTCTTCCTGACTCAGTCAATGTAAAAATTGAACCAGAAGAGAGATCTCAAGTCCAAAATCTATTAAGGAGATTCCTTAACAGAAAGCTAATAATCAAATGGACAAGTGGGAGCACAAGTTGTGCATGCAGAAAGATGTCTTTAGTCCCTTACTGCAATATGCCCTGCAATGCTCTGCTGTCATTTCATGTTGCTGCAATACAACTATGCACAGTACAAACACAGTTATTCATGCACTGCTCTGCCTCAGCTGTTTGTATGCTATGGTCACTCAACCATCTCCATTACTTTCTATCTATAACAGTAAACCAAATAAAACTAATGCACAAAGAGTGATGAGCTAGGATCCACAAGTGCTAAACACTGCATATAAAAATGGTATAATATAGCATTAGTGACTTGCCTAGCAGTTCTAAGGAACTCAATTTGAAAGAGCATACATACACACTAGATTTAAAAATTAGATCTCCAGTGAGTTTTCAAGAGCAAAGACTTTTCACATATTTACATAGAAGAAAGAAAATCTGAAATGCCAAAGCAGACATTGCCTACTGTTGAAGAAAGCAAATCTGGTTCTACGATAGCAACAAAACTATTACTGTGAAGTACCAATGTTTGGCTAGTAAAGATGTCCAACAGAGAAGCATGAATGGCTTTGGAGGCACTTATAGGACCTACTGAAGAAACACTACAAATACTGATTACAGAAACCTTTATCCTATATTTCTTACCATGCTACAGACTTTCTATATCCCCTAAACTAGACATTGGAGAAGAGGATCTCAGAGATATATGGCAAAGCCACGAAACAAAGACACTGTGGAACTGGATTACGTGGCAGCAGGAGGATGGGTGCAGGAAATAGTGAGCATTTGAAGGCAAGAAAGCCTTGGGCTTGCACTTTGACAAAGGACATTTTGTTTAAACAACTGAGAAGTACACTCTGCAGCTCAAGGCATTGCTTCCTATGAAACATCCAGAACTGACATGGAGCGTTTTAGTAAGCAAAACATTACACTGCTGTTAATTTTATACAATGTGCATAAATGGCATCTAGTGTTTTAAACAACATAGTATTTAGCAAAGATAATTAAATATATAATTTCCCCCTTTCTTTCCACAGTATTTAAAAGAAGCAGTACTTGCCAAATACTAAGCCAAACTTGAAAGTCAAAGGCCAAACCACTTGCATTATGGTGTTCTACAAGAAAACTTGCTAAGCAAAACATTCCACAAATACTGTTATTCCATTTTGAACAACTCAGTATGTAAAACATGTCTCATCTTACTCATCTTTTATCCTTCAGAAGAAATCTTCTGTAACACGAAAATCAAACTACATGAAATCACAGATGGAATGGAATTGTTTTGGAAAACTGGTAAGCAGATACTACGGCCTACAGATTCATGCTCTATCACTTTACAGTGGAGGGAGCATACCTCCTTCACTTAAACACAAATGTTGAAGAACAATACAGCACAGCAACCAAACTGGAGTTTATCACAGATGCAGATATGGAAATATTTTAGAGAAGAAAGATCAGAACTATTAAATAATAGTTATCAATACTCGCCAGCTCCAAAATAATGTTAAAATCTGTCATCTTTCTTTCAGTAAGGAGCATGTGCACTCGCTCAAAAAAATAACAATTATTTTGTTTCAAAATCATGAGTTATGAGCATCCTGATAAAAGCATTGGAAGATTATTAGCTTATGCGACCATGTTTAGATTCTGGGGTGTTATTGGGATCTCTGAGGTTATCAGTAGTGAAGGTTAAAACAGAAGCAAGTTAAAATGGAAAATATAGTATGACCTAGAGGTTGAACACAGGAAGAATTTGTTGTGCATCCAATGTTAGGTAGAGACCAGAGAGGAACTATTAATCTGAAAAACCTGGCTATAAAATGAAGAGAAATTCAAATAACAGGGAACAATGTATTTTATATCAACTAGTTCATATCACTTATTGCAACCTGAGAGCATCCATGAAGAAATCTTAGTAGATTTATTCAACAGTCATTGACATGTGCAAACTACTGCTTGCAGATAAATAACAGCCATATTTATTGTTATTAGTATGAACATTTGGCCTTATTTTTGATAGAAAGTCTGTTTTTCTGAAAAACGTGTTTTTTTCTGGAATTTATTCACTATTACTTAGTTACATAGCAAGATGACAATCTTCTCTTTGTCTATAAAACACTTGTTTGGTTATGAAAGAAATATTAGATCCTGCATTAAAGCATTCTAAGTACTAGTCTGTCTGAACTAAGAGGGGAAAAAAAACTTGAGCTCCTTAGACAGACCTCTGTCTAGTCTCATGCAGGAGACTGCTGACCTGAGTACCCAAGAAAGCAGAAGGAGCCAGGCCTCCAGCATGGTCCCTGGCACAGTCCCAAACAGGACTGTTCCCAAACAGTGGTATGGCTGAGGCCACACTGCTGGCTGCAGGAAAGACTTAGCATATAAACACAAGCTCTACTGTGGCACTTTCCCATACTCATCTTATTTACAAGTTATCCACATAAAATGAGTTTAAAGGAATTGGTCCATCAGTCTAACTACTCGATACCTTGCTCGTTCTTCCTCAACTGCGCGGGCAACGGTCCATTAAGATGAATTTGATTTATATTTCAATACCAATCTCTGGTTTACGTTTCACATATCTGAAACAAGGTAAGCCTAAGTAGCTGAAAAACTACAACGATTAATTTTATTGATACAAAAACACATGCAGAATACTTTCCAAAGATAATACTAAAATAACAGGAAAATCCACAATTTCCCATAAAGGGGCATATACAGTAATTCATGAACTCAAAACACATTTATAACTCTCCTACTTTCTAAAGAGGTTGCAATGTAACTTTTCCAGCTTGTGCAATTTAAAAATAATTACTCTGTACATTTTAGTTTATAAAATGCAGTCAAGAAATTGCAAGGAGATCTAAACAAACACAGAAATGAAACACAGATGAAACCTCAATAGTCAGCTAACCCATCTATCTAAATCATCTATGCACTGCCGCAGTATGAACTACACCTCTATTCCTGCAAGGAAAGGTCTCACCTTTCCTTAAAACTTCTGAGATTACACAACATTCCTGAGCAGTTTAGTCTATTGCTTTACTAAGTGCTTAATTAGAAAGTTTGCCCCAAAGCATAGCCTAAATATTTGTGTGTGTGAAAATTAGGCCAATCACTATTGTTTATTTCCTTCATTCCCTGTCACCTCCTTGGGACAAATATTGAGAACCCTCTCTATAGCAACCTACTGCAGAGCACAAGGCTTAGGTACTTATTCCTACCATCACCTCTCTCTCCCTTCTCTTGCCTTCTTTCCTCCCTTCCTCCACCACTTCAAACTTTGCCTTACAGTATGCACCTACTAAATCTCTTCTTCTTTTATTAAGCTTAGTGTTAAAGTGTTATGACAAAACAGCTTAAGCATGGTCATATCTAAAACCTGGTATGACATTAATTTGCAACAGTTTGCCTATTTCTGTAGCTTAGCTCCATAAATGGGCTCTGAAAAATTCATATTCAACCTCTGAAAGAGTTATGGCAAACATGCAATGCAACTGACAGAAGAAGAAGGTCCACAGGCACAATCTGTCACTAGAACAGCCTAAACAACTGAAACAGGAAGGAGGCAGAAGAGCTTCTGAGCACACAAGCTCTTCTTCAGATCTGCATCAAAACCAACAAAGCTCAGGGTAACAACAGGTCAGGAACAAGTACTCCAAGTATAACATCACGATGGTATTTTATCAGATATTCTGAACAAAATCAGTGGTGAGAAGTGGAAGTAAATATGCATGCTCTCTACGCATCCCTAAGCCTGTATTAATGCATCATTTTTCTACAGGAACTTTTCTCAAATTGCCAGAAAATATAAAAGGAGACTAGACAGAACAAATTAAACTTGTTTATGGGACTGTCCCATTTGCAACAGAACTTGTGAAGTGCACAGCAAATAAGCTATGCAAGAGAAACTAAAGGAAGCTGGATCACTCAATTATGGATTGGGTGAGAAACAGCTTTTATCACTAACTTTCCACAGACCCAAAAGTGTTGTGAGGCAAGTAATTGAGATCAGTTCTTCATACTCAAGAATTAAAGAGTCAGCAGGGCCCTGGCAGCCAGGAGGGCCGACTGTGTCCTGGGGGGCATCAGGCAAAGCATCGCCAGATGGGCGAGGGAGGGGATTGTCCTGCTCTGCTCTGCACTGGGGCAGCCTCACCTTGAGAACTGTGGGCAGTTTTGAGCATCTCAGTACAAGAAAGATCTAAAGCTATTACAGACTGTCCAAAGAAGGGCTACAGAGATGGTGAAGGGTTTAGAGGGGGAAGCCATATGAGGGGAGGCTGAGGTCACTTGGTTTGTTCAGCCTGGAGAAGAGGAGACTGAGGGGAGAACTCATTGCAGTTATAATTTCCATGAGAGAGGAAGAGGAGGAGCAGGCACTGATCTCTTCTCCACGGTGAACAGTGATAGAACCCAAGGGAATGGCCTGAAGTTGTGTCAGGGGAGGTTTAGGTTGGATATTAGAAAAAAGTTCTTCATCCAGAGGGTGGTTGGGTGCTGGAACAGGCTCCCCAGGAAAGTGGTCACAGCACCAAGCCTGACAGAGTTCAAGAAGCATTTGGATGACACTCTAGGACACATGGTGTGACTCTTGGGGATGGTCCTATGGCTAAGAGTTGGATTCGACAATCCTCGTGGGTCCCTTTCAACTCAGGATATTCTACAAAACACATGCTTTCAGCAGGACTAGACTGAAGCACAGCATTCTCCCTAATCCAGTGGCTATAAGGTACTACAGCTCAGTGCACCATGACCATATTGTTATACAGCAAAGGATTTGAGCATTACAAGGATGGTAAGTGTAAGAGGAAAAACAATATTCTCTATAAGGACTGGGGAGTACAGATTATACAATGCAATTGTGCAAGATCGAAAAATAAAGACGGGAGCTTGTTCTCAGCAATTAGCAATTGAGGCAGCTGCTATTACAGAACATGGCTGAAAAGGCACGGCTGCAGAGGAAAGCTTCGTGAAACAGAAGTGGTGACTGCCTTGCAAGGGGAGTATGAAGTAAACAAAGGGCATGTCCATTCACACAACAATGCACAATACATGTCTGCATCCGTGAATGGCTGCAGCCCTGTGGACATCAGCACAGTCCTACGATCCCCCTCAGCAGGCTGAACTTAGGGAAGATATTCTGCTTCTCTGACCTCCAGTAAGCTACAACGTGCCACACTGATGTGCTGCCACAAGCTTTGGTGCCCCTTCTTCGCTGTGCTCTGTTCATGCAATGTAGATACACCCTCAAATTCTAACAGCACTTTTTCTTCTGGTTTTCCTCACTGTGACAATGACAGCCTGAGTGCTAACTGAATTTAACTGAATTTATTAGATACTAGTCAGCTATGTCCCTGTTTACTTAAAAAATGTGACGTATTGGGCATTTTAAATTTTGGATTGACTACATGTGTGTGACGAAGAACAAAGATGAATTCAGCATTATTTGAATTCAATTGGGGATTATTCATTACTCAGAACAAGCAGAACCAGTAACTCTGCTTGAAGAACTGGAATTAATGGTTCATCAAAAAAAGTTCTTTATTATTCTTTCTTCTGTCACTATCACTTGATATGCTTCTACAACAACACTGCATCCTACCTGAGCATTTCCAAGGGGAATTTACAGTTACTTCATTTCTCATCATTATTTTTGGTACAACCCCATCTTATGCCTTACTGCATAAAAGAGAATAGCACTTCATTTCAGTAAGCTGCCTTTCTCTGACAATTTTTAACATGCCACAGGAAAGTGGGTGCCAATCTTTTTAAGAAAAACTCAATATAACTGAGTTGACTGAAAAATCACAAGTGAAATATTGTTTCTAGGGACATCTTCTATTCTTGGCTAACAGTATTGATTTGCTCTTCCTAAATACTAGTTTATATTTAACCATTGTACTCAATATCACCTATGTTCTTCCATACGTGTAATTTCAGAAAGCAATTAGCTATTCCTTCACTAACAGGACTACCATGGTCTAAATGCAGTAAAATTCACAGTGTTTCTTAAGTAGGTTGTCACATTTTCTATGGAAATTATTAAACTGAAAGCTAGCAGTGATATATGTAAATGCTACTGTGGGTGTGACTAATCCACAGTCCACACAATGGTTCAGAATAATGAAGACCGAAACTTCTATTTTGTCACTTTCTTCCTAATGGCACCTTACACAAAGATGAAGAATAAATTGTTCTGGCAAACTTGCTCTCAGATTTTCCCTTTTATGAGGGCTGTGCAGATCCTCCCTCCTCCTATCTGAAGGGATGCCACAACGCACCCGTACGGCAGGCAGAGGCATGAGCCCTGTGCATCAGACACAGGGGAGAGCCGAGAACACCCATCTCCATAGGTACATGACAGGGGTGCAGCCAACTAGGGCAGGAAGGGCCATGGGACAGTCGCACCTTAGGGACAGTCCTGTAACCTGTAATCCTGTAACATGACCTGTGTGTAACGAAGCGTGAAGGCGTGTGTCCGGTCTCTGATGCGATGACACTGTCCTGCTCCCAGCAGTCAGAAGCCTTGGAGGCCTGAAGACAGCCCACCACTGGTGTACTCACTATTCACAATGATGCTGTAAGGTACTCACTAACTTGTGTGTGAAGTGTTTCACTCTGTGTATGAAGTATTTTAGTTTAGAAAAGACCTTTATGATGACCAAGTCCACCATCACACCATGTCCCTAATGCCACATCTACATGTCTTTTAAACATCTCCGGAGACGGTGAATCAACCACTTCCCTGGGCAGCTTCTTTCGATGCTTTGACAACCATTTTGGTAAAGAAATATTTCCCAATATCCAGTCCAAACTTTCCCTGGCTCAATTTGAGGTCATTTCCTCTTAACCTGTTGCTTGTTACTTGAGAGAAGAGACTGCCCCCCAGCTGGATACAACCTCCTGTCAGGTAGGTGTAGAGAGTGATAAAGTCTCCCCTAAGACTCCTTTTCTCCAAGTTAAACAGCCACAGCTCCCTCAGCCACTCCTCATAAGACTTGTGCTCCAGACCCTTCACCAGCTCTGTCACCCTTCCCTGGACACTCTCCAGATCCTGAATATCTTTCTTGTAGTCAGGGACCAAGAACTGAGCACAGGATTCAAGGTGTGGCTTCACCAGTGCCGAGTACAGGGGAACAATCACCTCCCTGGTCCTGCTGGCCACACTATTCTTGATAAAAGCCACGATGCCACTGGCCTGCTTGGCCACCTGGACACACTGCTGGCTCATGTTCAGCCGGCTGTTGACCAGCACTCCCAGGTTCTTTCCCATTCAGCAGCTTTCTACTCTGTCCCCATCCTGTAGCATTCCATGAGGTTGTTCTGACTGAAGAGCGGGACCCAGCATTTCACCTTGTTGAACCTCACACAATTGGCCTCGGCCCATCAATCCAGCCTCTCCAGATCCCTCTGCAGAGCCTTCCTGCCTTCCAGCAGATCAGCAGTCCTGCCCAATTTGGTGCAAACTGACTGAGGGTGCACGTGACCTCATTCAGATAATTGACAAATATATTAAACAGGAGTAGCCCCAGTCATAAGCCCTGGAGAATACCACTAGTAACCAGCCACCAGCTGTATGTACCACCATTCACCACCACTCTCTGGGCCAAGCCATCCAGCCACATTTTTTTACCCCACAAACACTACACCCATTCAAAGCATGAGCTTTCAGTTTCTCCAGGAGAACATTGTGGGAAACCATATCAAAGGTTTTACAGTCTAGGTAGACAACACCATAGACTTTCCCTCATCCACTAGGTGGAAGAGGCTTACAAATTCATCAGTGCATTTTGATTAAAAGATTTACTTATTTCTGAAAATTCTAAAACAACTGAAAAAAATCATAGGTTTCCCATGAAGTGTTTCCTCCTGAGTTTAACAGAAAATATTTCTAACCTGTAGAAATTCTTGCTGGAAAATATTTAAATAATAGCAAGGCTTGAGTAGACATGAACTAAAATGACTTCTTTACCAATTCAAATTAACTACCATATGTCTTAAACAATTCTATTATCATGGCTTTTGGGCATCTCAAGCAATTGAGAAAAAAGAGAATGTTGCATCTTCTTTGTTTTCTTATAACTGTTTTGTAAGTCTAACATTTGTCAAGTTAAGTAAAATGAGTTTTGGTTCTTCGAGAAACTTTCATACTTCCATAAAAAGAGGTGGGAGAGACAAGCCACAAAATATAGCTCTGTTCTTATAAGAAATTACCACAGTACATAAGTGTACATAGAAAAATAATTTTAATTTACGCACCTGCTAAATGAATTAAACACTTTGTTTTCACAGGGCATAAAAATCGGCCTCCTTCTTTCTCAGCCTTTCCTCTTCAGCTAATCAGCCATGCACCTCAAAGTGACAGCTCCTTGCAGTGTGTGGTAAGACAAAAAATATTTCCAATTTCAACAATTGCAAATTTAAAAAAAAAAAAGGTTCAAAGTAAAAAAAAAAAAAGTTGCACTGAGATCTTCTCTAGTGTCACATGAGATTCTCTCTCTTTCTCACTTAGGTTGATGGCTGACGCAGTAGGTGCATAATGTAAGCATCCATTTACTTATATTGTGCTTCTCTTTTTCTTTAGAGAGCTTTGTGGAGAAGGTGGCAAATAAGTAAAGTTACTTCTCTTTCCCATTTGGTTGAGAGAACAATATTTAAAACTTCATTTATTTCCTTTCCACAGGTTGAACGCGGTATTTTGAAGTTCGATATCGACTGGGGAGAGCAATGAGGAAGTTATGTCTGTTGTTAATATGTCCTTGAGTCTATCTACCATGTCTTAGGTTAAGAAGGCTAACTCACTGCAAACTTAGTTAGGTCTTCTTTGCTCTGTCAGAAGCTTAAGCAGATACCTAACTGAAGTAACTTTATAGACTTATCTATTTCTTAATTAAAAAATTATACATTTGTATATAATACTAGTAAATGAGTATAAAATAGCCTCTGTAAATATTATCTATCAAGTATAAATTTAAGCTCATTATGCAGCAAACCCATGCTGGTTTTGTTGCATTAGTCTAAACTCCTGCCAGTATTTAATGAGATAATTTACTTGTTTATCTATCTGTCATGGTTTAAAGGAAATTAAAATTTATCTCATCCACAGCAAGAAACTATCTGTCTATATTCAGAAACTGCCTCTCTTGGCCACCTCAGCTTGTTCAGGAATTTCTTCTAATTTTTCACCTCATGAACATATTCACAGCTTTCTTTTCCACTTCATGCTTCTTCTACCTCCATGTTCCGCTTTTTCCCCCATCCAAGTCTCTTGATTGCCTCAACAGTTGTTATCCCTTCTCTTCATCTCATTGCCACCAGATTTTAAAGGAAAAATTGAGGATTAGCTACTTACAGCTGTGTCATTGTTCATTCTAGCTGTACTAAGTCTTTTTAATCTCCTTTTCTTGCTAAACTCCTCTATTTAAGACTATGATATTTATTTTCTCTGTGCATAGGCTAGAACAACAAAGTGCATTATTAACTAGCCCATGTGTAGCTATGTCATCAGCACTATGGTCTATGTGTATTTTATGTACAGAGCCCACATTGCATATACACACATAGACATGAATAAACATACATAAGGGATACTATACTAGGCACCTCAACAGATTTTAAGAATCAGAATTCAAAAACAATTAATTGATCCTAGCTTACTTATGCCTTTATTTTCTACATACCAAGGACAGTACATTAATATATTCACAGCATGTTAACAGGAACAGCTGTTAAATAATAAATGCCTTACTGTATTATTTTCAGTGGGTGCTTCACCAATTAAACTCTGGCTGCCTAATTTCCAGCTCAGTTAGGAAAAATAACTATATCTTATGCAACCTAGTAAAATACTAGGCATTACCCAAAGAATAACAGAAATATCAAGATATCCACTGTAGAGAATTACTGTTCTCTGTGAGGAAATGTGTCATCTGGCTTCTCCCTGCTTATCATTGCAAGAGCTCAAAAAGCAGCTTTTAGCAGAATAGTCTAGGAGCCTTTGCTGCAGATATCATTGGATGTTTTGCCTCAGCTGGTATCAGCAGTTCAGCTCTTTCTCTATCCCATCACTGGTTCAAGGCAGACACTACTTCCCCTTTTTCAGATATAGTTATTCGGGAGCCACAGTCGGAAACCCAATGCAAATCAATACAAAAACCCCTCTTGTATTTCTGTTTTATTAAAATCAATGCACCCTCGGGCAGCAGAACTAATAGGTCTGTGCCAGGGAAGTAGAGACAACCAGTGGGCAGCGGTGTGAGAAGGGCAGGGACCCTGAAGTGACAGACTCTCAGAACAGTCTGCAGGATCACTAGATCAGATGCACATCAAACCACATGCTATAGCTAGCTAACTCTCCAAATATCCATCACCAACTTGGAATAATGTTCAACAAAAGCAAATCTTCAAAAACATGCAAAAATCAACAATCTTGCACATTTCAAATTTTAAAATAACTCTTAGCCAAACTGCCTAAAACTAAGAGAAATTCATTTTTGAGAAAAAAACCCCTACCTTTCATTTGGTCTGTCTCTTGTTTCCGAAACTTTGGTTACAGAAGCTACCAAGCATAAAAAAAAACCCAACAGCTACTATCCAGCTTTTCCACTTGCAAGGTATCCTGACTACCTTAATCTACCCAAACAATTGTGCAATTAGAAAAAAAACTATCTAAAAATATGGTTAGGACTGCAAACGTCCCTGTGAAATGTTTTTATTATCAGCACAATAAGTCTGAGTTATATTTTTAATTTCATATTTGATCAATCACATTTCTTAAATGCATTGTACCTCTCCAGTACTCATTTACCATTTAAGAAGAAAAGAAAGAACTATCATCTTCCACAGACTTTCTTGTTTGAAAAATAGTTATTTTAACTATTAAAGCTACCAGCAACTTAATAAAATAGTACATACAGTAGACTGCAGTATTACCTTGTTCCGGCTTGAAATGTATTCACATGATTTACATCTGGACAATACCATACAACCTGACTCATTATTCTGAATAAGATAACTATTTTATTTCTCCACAACAAGACCAAAACACATGAAATAATAATTGCCCACAGAAATTATTTCCCCAATAATTGCGCAGAAATTTCAGCCTTATAACGTTTTTAGTTTCATTTCAAAAAGAAATGTTAATTTAATGTTAAAGAAACATTAAAAATAACTGGGCTTTTTTGTGCATGTACTAGCTTTTCAAACAATCAGACTCTCCTACTGAAGTGCAAGAGCTTAGCACACATCTGTTAGGGCTGCATTCATTAAAGTCAGCTATCAATCAGTCACAGTAGAACTTTCCTTAAAAACATGAAATGTGATTTGCACAGAGCCCTGCTCACTGTTACTGAGTGATAGTTAACGAACCACTCCTTTCGTTTCAAGCTACAGTACCTCATAAAGTACTGTCATTACTTAAAGCCCGAGAATATTTGGAATTCATTACATTTTCCTACTTTGTGCTACATACGTGAGGGTGGTGAGGCACCAGAACAGGTTGCCCAGAAAAGCTGTGGATGCCCCATCCCTGAAGTGTTCAAGGCAAGGTTGGATGGGACTTTGAACAACCTGGTCTAGTGGAAAGTGTCCCTGCCCATGGCAGAGGGGTTGGAACTAGATGATCTTGAATGTCCCTTCCAACCCAAACCATTCCATGATTTTATGATATACCATATCATGCACCAATCCTGCAAATGCAAACTTCCATTTTTCTACATAGTTCCTTAGTAATCCTGAGGATTTCCACTAATATTTTTATATTGACAAGGAACTATCTGACTGAGGTTGTAACCAGCAAAATTAGAAGTCTGGATAGACTTACTGCATTATCAAATATGAACTTTATTACATTTATTATTTAAAAATGACCTGAAGTTGAAAACAAACTCTTATGAGTCTATCATGAGTTTCATTTCATTTAGTGGTGACTTTTGTGCCATATTTTCAGATTCATAGTACTTTAAACAAACAAGATTCAGGTTCTGGGCCTCATGCTTCAGGATAAAAAGGTCTAAATACTAAGCCTGCAGGATATGACACAGCAGAACAATAAGGAGAGGCCAAGAATATTAATTTTTAATTAACTAATTAATTTAATTTTTAATCTATGTAATTTGGAGGGATCTGTTACATGTAATGGAATAAGGTAGAGCCCTCTGAGCCAGCAAGAGCCAACTTAATTTGAAGAAAACACCAATCAGCCCCAAGATGGGCAGGTGCACTCCTAGGACAACACGCCACCACCACAGCAATGGCACTTCTAGACCCCATCTGCCAGCTCTGCCGAGCAATGCACCATGTACACAAACCAGCTCAGTTCGGAAGAACAGTGAGATTTTTTGCAAAGTTGTACATTTCTTCATGCATAGCGATCACCAAATTGCAGTTTCAGGTTGTCTATAAAGTAAGGTAACCCTGCATCACATTATACTCAGGTCTTGCTTTCAGTTCAGTTCTGTTAGGACTAAAATTATTTTCTCTAAAGGAAAAAAACACCTTAGGTTTTTAGTAAGTTTCACAGCAACAAGAAGGGTTCATGCAAGTTCTGTGACCTGAAACCTTGGCTACAGTTTTTAGTAAAGCAGATAATAAATTAGAGGTTAACTCAAGTCAGTCATCTTTAAAGAACTCTGACTAATGTCATATTACGTTTTACATGACAATCACTGTCAGCATTGTTTCAACTATTATGTAGACAAATGAAATTCCATCCAACTTACCTGACGCGCGTCTGGTGAATCGGTTTATCGCTGGAGCTGAAAAAAAATACATTTTGTTTATTTTTGTAGTGGTGTAATACACTTAACACATAACAAAGTTATACTTCATTCCAAGTGTTAACCATTATTTTTGTATCTTTAGAGAAACCCACCTTAAATTCACAGAGAAACTTTGAAGCAGCTTTGCAAGAGATGGTACATAGTAACTAGTAAGCTTTCAAGACCATTTTCAGCTTTCTAAGAGTTACTGTTACTTATTGCTGTTCTTGACCGGATGTGAAACATTCAGATCTGCATTTTTTATTATTTGTTGAGTGTACAGTAACTGGCATCTTGCAAACAATAACGCAAGCAGGGATTAAAAAAAAAAAACATGTAGAAAAATCTACTCTACTTTTACAAAATGAAGCTATTGGAAATATGGCACCAACGATACTCCTATAGAGAGAAAGACAAATTTGCAAACCCATCTAAAAGACTGACTTTTGCTTTGGCTAACCTTTAGAACTCCTTGGGTAAGTCAATAACAATGCCAACCCCCACCAAACCCCAGTGCAAATGTTTCATAGTGCCATCCTGGCACATCTCCAACTGTATGCTGCAAACATTTGTAATCAGACTCCTGTCTTGTTTCCAACTGGGATACACTGCAAAATGCAACTTAAAGCACATGTCTTGGTATCTATTTCATTTCTAGGTTTACCAACTTCTTCAAGAGCTACTGGAGATAAAATAGATAAAGTTTTATGTTTTGCCTTCCAAATACAACCTTTGGTCTTCTCCTAATTAGTATAAAACACTGGTCTAGAACTCTACTTTCATGTGATATATTAACTGCTGGGATAAACAGCAAGAAGAAATCCGAATGACCTAATTTCAAATGTGGGCAGCAGCTACATTAAAAATGTATGCCTTTACAGTGCTTATTAATATTCAGCCTTAAAAATTGCTCTTCATGTTTACACAGAATTGAAACAGGAATATTATCAAACTTTTTTATTTTATCCCACTTAATTTTACATGGCAGTTATGCATCATTTCTTGAACATCTAAGCCAAGATAAAGAGAAAAAAAATTGCTGAGAAAACAGGAGAGGCAGTAACAGCCTGAGGCACAAACTGATTTCTTATTCCTCTGGGGATGAAAAACAGAGGAAAGCTACAGTTTCTGAACCACAGTCGCAGACGGTTTGTGCAAACAGATACAGTAGTGACAGGTCCAAGTGGCAAAAAATAGTGGGAAACCCAACTATAGAGGTTTGGAGTACTAGTCATGAACAAGGAAATCTCTGGTTAATAAGATATCACAACCCCCAAACATGCATACAGATGAACACGAGAGTAATGTAACCAGCAATGTTATTTTTAAACATGAATTCAATTGCCCCCAACAATTTTTTTTAAATAAAAAAGACAAAAAATATAGACATATTTTTATTAAAGCAATTAAAGCAGACACCATATTTTATGCAACTGCTGTTTTGTAATACAGGGGCTGTTTCATTCCTCAAAATTGTTTATTTTGTCACTACTGTTACAGGCCAAATTTATTTTAGGGCATCAGTCATGACCGTCACCATCAGATTGCTGAGTTGTTTCCTCAAGCATGTAAATTTGCAGCAGGTCTTAGCAGATGTGCTCATATAAAAAAACCCAAAACTGGAATCTGACATATTTCTAACAAGAAAGAATAAAATCGTGTTCTGTTCCCATTCAAAAGCTTTCCTCAAACTCAGGGAGGGCTTTGGCTGTCAGTTCTGTACCTAATCTGTAGATATGAAGATTTAACTCCTCTAGACAGCTACCTCAGCACATTTTACAAAAAAATCCCAAAACAAACCAAAAATCAACCAAGCAACCAACCAAAACCAAGGAAA
The DNA here is from genome assembly GCF_001604755.1 of Lepidothrix coronata. Taxonomy (NCBI): domain Eukaryota; kingdom Metazoa; phylum Chordata; class Aves; order Passeriformes; family Pipridae; genus Lepidothrix; species Lepidothrix coronata. The sequence continues at coordinate 4,590,770 of NW_016690212.1, forward strand.
AAAAATAGACTATTAAAGAACATCTAGCACAAAACTAACATAATTTGAAACAAGTTACTGGGAATGTCAAAGAAGAAAGTTCTTTTCCAGCTCCATAATTTTAAATTCACTATTCTATTTGGCTGCAGAGAGCTTAATTTATTGTACAATAGATTTTACAAATTATTTACTGTTAGAAAAAAAAAAGCAAGAATGTCAGAACCTTGATTAGGAACCATTTTTGAGCTCATGTGAATAATCAGTGTTTCAGCAGCAACCAGACAAAGCCTTCCTGCTCAGACTGGGATTTCATGGAGGTCATCCAAATGTGTTATTGGGAGATTTAAAAGCAGCACCCACAGTTACTTTTTATGGAGCACGTTGAATTACTCTCTATTTTTCTGGTAGCAGATCACAATACTCTTTTGTTGTAAAGATGAAAGAGTTAGCATACAAGAAGGTCTCAGAGAGTCATCAGTCCCACAGAAATTTAGCTGGTGTTTTCACTACAAAGTAGATGCATGGTCAACCAGGTCACTACAATGTCTGGCAGGATAAGCATAGTAAGGTGGGCAAAAAAAAAGTCTAAGAAGCATTTTACAGACCCCTAAAACAAATACTAAATTATCTTTCAAACATGTCAGGAGGTTAAAGCCTTGGCTCAGAAACAAATGGATAAATCAATGGCAGAAATATTCAATGAGGGCTATCAAACGCTCCTCCTGGAGCCACACAGCATCAAGAGCAGCAGAGAGATTCCCAGGGAAGAAACACTACTTATTCTGCCTGTGATCATCATCTTCCCTAGACATCGTTTTTTTAGCCACAGTCTCCACTGAGTTCTGAGTTAGGCTGACTTAGTTTTGGACCACGATGACTATCTTGATTCACATGGCTCAAGTGAAAGTGGTACCCAGAGAGACAGGGATGCCAAGAGACAGTCTTGGCATCCAGGCTGAATTATCAGGCAGCTTTGAAACCCCACTCACAGGCAAAAGAAATATTGCATTTATATCCTTGGGTTCAAGCCCCAAGCCACGCCCATGCAAAAGAAGTGGTGCTGAGGCACTGTGCTTCCCACCCTGCTACTTCAGCCACTCCCCGACACTCCCACTCCCCTCTCTCCTCTCAGCCATGTCCACAAGCAGGTTCTTGGGACTTTTAGTGTCTGTCTGCAGGCACAGCAGAAAGCAACTGGCTTTGGGCTCTGGGGGCTGCCCAAGGACTGCTTCCTACAATGTGAAACCCAAGCAGCCTTGTCAGTGGGCTACCCCATTCCCAATAACATACCACTGTCGACACACACCAGTTCACATCTCCACAGTTTTCCAGCAGGGGGAAACTTGGAAAAGGAATGGGCTTGAGTTAAGGAATGGGCTAAGTTCACTCTACAGAAAAAATACCTTAAAGATTATAGTGACATTGTGTTGAGGGCTGGTTGCTCAAAATGATTCAATAAACCAACTTGCTAGAAAAAAACCACAGTAACTTACAGCTACACACACCCCTCTACTAACTCATGCAAAATGTAAGAGGAACAAAACCCATGAATTGCAAAACCTCATGATTGCAAAAGTCAAGGATTTTTCCCAATAAAGGGTAAACTGGCATGTAGATAAATTCAGAACATGTCCAGTGACATTTAATATTTTTTACAGTAACAGAAAGAGCGCTGCACCACAACAAATAATGTACTGCTGTGCACAGAGGATCTTGTTTAGAGGCAAGGTGTCACTCCAATATTAAATATGACTCTTCATGTTCTACTTAGTCTCAACCAAAATCTATTACAAACTTCACAGAGGAAAATTATCTGGGGGTGGGATGGGGGTGTGTGCGTGAAATTACAGAGGTTTCTATCCTGATGAAGTCTTGATTTAATTACCACTTGAAACTGCACAAGCTATAGATCCCTACGTGCCATGTTCCAGTTGTTTCATTGTTAGTGCTACATAAGAGAGAATTCCGTCTGCTGGTAACTGAAATTCATGTTTGAAAATCCTTGCTCAGAGGACTGCACAAAGGTATAGCTTTTAAAATATTTTGGGCAATACAGATTAAGTAAATAAACAGAAATCATCTGCAAATGATCAAGAGAGGCTGAAGTATTTTAATACATCTATTCACCAAAAACAGAGGATTTAAAAACAACAACAAAGTACATGAAACATACACTAGAATTTTTTCCATCACTCAACAACTGTCTAACCATTGCTCCTTTCCCTGCTGTACTTTCTGAGCATTAGGTAGTCACCAAAACAGTCCTGCAAAGCAAACCATAAAAGCAGCAAAATTTTTTAAGTAGAGGAGGAAATGGGAGTCTATGGGATGGTTTGCAGAGCACCAAGACTCAGAAGACAACGCTAAGAAAGGATCCCTAGCTGGGCAGCCTCTAGATTGTTAACTTGTTCTGATAGCTTGAGCTGTCCCTTTTTGTAGACTCCCAATTTAAGTGTTTTTGCTTCAGAAACTGCCAGAGATTCTTGTGTCATTAATGTCACCTGGAATAAGAAGCCAAATACATTGCAGACATTAGACATGCAGCCTTCCTAAAAAGTCAGAGACTGTCAACCTGGGATTCAACAAGGGGCTCTGCTTATCAGGGGCTGTTAAGGACATGCCTGAGCACTCTCTGACAACAGACCTGCAAACTGGTGATCTCTGCAGGTCTGCAAACCACAGCAAATACACAGCCCCAGGCTGTTCAGCAGAGTGCACAAAACCCCACATGTGGCCAAGCAATGGTGAGCACACCACATTCCCTGCAGTGCACAGAGGGCAACAGGAGACTGCTCAGTCTCCTGTCACATTCATGGCAACCCAAGGCAATGCTCTTTTAGAGCAAAACACACAAAGCCAAAATGCCTGCTCTGAGTGACAAGGGTTGGCAGGAGATTAGTGATTAAGCTTCAGTATCAGTAAAAAGCAGAACACCTTTCACAAGCCTCACTTTCAATTAGCCACTGTAATTGCATCATCTGGTAAAGGGCTAAACCCCCTAAAAAATAAGAAAAACCTGAAATAAATAAACAAACAAACAAAAAACCACACACACATTTTTGCTATTACATGTTTAAAACCCTCAATTTTGGCAGCCCATAGCCCCAAAAAGCCATCTCTATTTACACAACAGGAATATGTTACTATCTTAATGGAAAGACACAAACAGAAACATGCACACCACAGTGTGCCATCTTTGTGTGGAAGATGCAAATGCCCCAAGTGAAGTTAGGAAACAAATGTCATAGCCAAATCATACATTTTTTTTCTATCCTGTTGAGGGCAAAGCCATGTTAAAACTCTCAAGGACCTCACTGAGGCCAGTGGGTCAAACCTAGTCCGAATTTGAAGAACATACTGAGAACCTACTCTCAACAGACCATATGATTTTATACCATTTAACTCTTGTGTTTTCAGAAGAGTTATTCCTGATTTACCCATGTCTTTTAATCATATACCTCAAAATCCCAGGCCAGGTTTTAACCGATGAGAATCATGGGCACTACATGCTCCACCTTTTCAGTTCCAAGTATATCTGTTTTTAAGAGGTCTCCCAACTTTCAGAAAAACTTTGAATTACGCTTACTGCAATCATATTCCTATACTATGCAAATTAACATTCGCTTGTCTTCTTTCACAGATTATTAATTAGAATGACCTAATCAGAACAAGAACAAAATCAAACCTAAATGAATGCCACTCTAAAATATATGCTTTAGTCAGACTTATGTATTTATGTCCCAAATGAAAGAAATACAGTTAACTCTCCATTAACCAGGACAATGATAGACTGGGACAACACAATAATAATAATAATAGTAGTAGTAATTTGGAGCCCCTCTAATTTCCCTCCATCACAGGAAACTTTCACCTTAGTTCAGGATTATTTCAGGTAGAATGATTTTTTCAGATTTTTGTATCTTATGAGACGGACACAAGATCATACAATTATGTTCATGTGCCTTCACACTGATAAGACCTCATGAAATCTCAAGGAAGGCAGGAAAAACATTCACTGACAATTTGAAGAAATTACTCTGACAAAAGAGGGAGTTGTCAGGTCTATGGAGAATGGTTCTTGTCTTCTCTCTGTGAAAGGCCATGACAGCTGTGAGGAATGAGAAGAGGGGATGAGCCCAGCAAATGCACAGCTATTATTTCGAAGACAAACAATCAGCCCTGGCAACACAGTAGCTAGATAGAGCATAGCTTTCAAAATAAATACGTTTCAATTTCTGGAAATTTAACAGCAACAGCAATATTTTAATGATGAAATACATGAGATATATTTTACTACTTCTCTCACCAAGTAAGTCAGTCTCAAAAGATGATTTTATTACTAAAAACAAAATTGAAGAACAGCAGCACATAGGCCTTTTCACAACGGAAAAGGGTAACAGAACAGAGGTGCAAGCCGTTAGTAACAGTCAGCTGAAGAACCTGAAAGGTTACACAGCAACACTGCCGCCAGATTTCCCAAAAAACAAACCTTAACACATCAGGAAAATCTGAAGTCCATTCCCAAACTCTGATTTACACCTTGGGGAAGAATACCCACAGTTCCTCAAAGAGTAGGATCTGCACACAGATGGATCTGGCTCCATCCAAAGAAAGGGGAATTGCTGGAAGGCGCTGCAAGTACCTGCTTTCAGGAAGAGTGTGCTCCCTAAGGAGTCAGGACTGCTGCGTACCGGAGGAGGCAGAGTGCACACAGACACACATTCATATACACAGCAACAAGCAGGCAGTGAGGCATGAAGGAAATGCAGGCTTTCAGCAAATCCCATAGACAGTCCGAGAAGTCAAAGATGAGGGACAAACAATGCTATAGTGACAGTATTTATGTGCTACTGAGAGAAAAAGTGAAAGCAAATAATTTAGCTTTTGCAAGAAAAGTAGGTGTTGGCAACAGAAAAATAGCTACATCTGATGAGATGCCCTAAGATTGATTTATTTTTTAATTAAAAATTACATCTACAGATTTTAAAACCATCTGTACCATAACAAATACATACATAATTATTGTTCTCTCTGAAGACATCAACACATCTGTAAAAGAATAAAAATATACAGAAACCAGAATATTCTGTTATTCCCATTTTTGTAATATGCAGCAAAATAAACTAAACTTACATGAGGTTGTAGTCCTAAAACGCATTTTGTTAGTTAAAATGAAATTTTGAGATTTTTATTGGCTCTATAGTTTACTTCTTTTAATTTTTCAGTCTGGAAAATGAGTTCCATTTCACTGTAGAATACTTTCTCAAGAAAGCTGGGAAAGCCTTGTAGTCACAATAATTTGAAAACTAGACCAGATATTGTGCAAGGACCTTGTGCTCCTTGAGATTTAACTTTGGAGCTCAGATTTCCACAATTATGTGCTAGTTCACTAGGACTGCCCCTTTTCAAACCCAGCATCACACACTTCCAAGGGCTGTACTACCATACAGTAATAAGACACAAATTATTTCTTCAAAACCCAAAAAGCTTGACTTGATAATTCACATCAAAAAAGCTCAGTAAAATTTTTAGTAAATTGATTCATTGATTATTAAGCTGTCACCACACAAGAACATGAATTAAATATGTGGATAAATACCTTGGCACTTGCTTTGCTGTGTATCCATTTAAACACATCACTATGGTATCAGGAAAACAGCAGTGCCATAAATGAAGCCTCTGAAAACATTTAATAAACAGAGAAACTAACATATTATTTCAGGATTTTTATATTATTTCCAGGTTATAACTAATGTTGATGTTAAATAAAGTTTTTTTTAAATGATACTACAAAGCAGCACATTTTCATTGTCACGTTTTGACATAAACATACAGGCAACATTAAAGAATAAGAATGATTTTGGATGAAAGGGACCTTCAAGATCATCTTGTTCCAACGCCCTTGCCATGGACAGGGACACCTTCCACTAGATCAGGTTGCTGAAAGCACCATCCAACTTGGCCTTGAGCACTCCCAAGGATCGGGCATCTACAGCTTCTCTGGGCAACCTGTTTCAGTGCCTCTCCACCTTTACAGTAAAGAATTTCTTCCTTCTATGTAATCTCAAACTACCCTCTTTCAGTTTAAAGCCATTTCCCCCATCCTATCATACCTGAAGGCTGTCGTAAGGTCTCCCCAGAGCCTTCTCTTCTCCAGGTTGAACAACCCCAAATCATTTAACCTCTTCTAATAGGGAGGTGCTCCAGCCCTCTGATCATCTTTGTGGCCTCCTCTGGACTTGCTCCAACAGCAGCATGTCCTTCTTATGTTGGGGACCTCAGAGCTGAATACAGTATCCAGGTGGGGTAACCTGCTGGCCACACAGGTTTTGATGCAGCCCAGCACACAACTGGTTTTCTGGGCTGCCAGCACACACCGCTGGGGTCATGCTGAGCTTCTCATCCACCAGCACTCCCAAGTCTTCCTTCTCAGTGCCACTCTCAATCCATTCCCCACCCAGCCTGTATTTGTGCTTGTGATTGCCCTGACCCACGTGCAGGATTTTGCACTTGGCCTTGTTGAACTCCATGAGCTTCACACAGGCTGACCTCTCATGCCTGCCAAGGTCCCTCTGGATGCCATCCCTTCCCTCCAGCGAATCGACCACACACACAGCTTGGTGTTATCTGCAAACCTGCTGAGGATGCACTCAATCCACATTACCAACAAAGGTGTTACACAGCACCCAATAGCGACCCCTGAGGAACACCAGTCCTCACTGGGCTCCACCCGGACATCAAGCCGTTGACTGCAACTCTTTGAGTGAGACCATCCAGCCAATTCATTATCCACTGAGTAGTCAAATCCATGCTGCTCCAGTTTAGAGGCAAGAAGGTGGTGCAGGACAGCGTCAAATGGTTTGTACAAGTCAAGGTAGATGACATCGATTGTTCTTTCCTTATTCATCAATGCTGTAACCCTACTGTAGAAGGCCATCAAGTTTGTCAGGAACAATTTGCCCTCAATGAAGTCATGTTGACTGCCACCAATCACCTCCTTATTTTCCATGGAAGGAAGGATCTGCTCCATTATCTTGCCAGACACTAAGGTGAGACTGACTGGTCTGTAGTTCCCCAGGTCATCCTTTATTTTTCGCTTTTTAAAAAAGGGGGTTATGTTTCCCCTTTTCCATTCACTTTAAACTTCACTGGACTGCCATGACTTCTCAAATATGATGGATAAGTGGCTTAGCTACTTCATCTGCCAGTTCCCTCAGAACCTATGGATGCATCTCATCAGGTCCCATTAACTTGTGCACCTTCAGGTTCCTTAAATGGTCTTGAACCTGACCTCCTACACCAGGTGGTTCTTCATTCCCCCAGTCCCTTCTCAGACTTGAAGCCTTCTGCAACTTGGGTGGCAGGGTCGGAGCACTTGCTGACGAAGACTGAGGCAAAAAAAAATCATTTTGTACCTCAGCTTCCTCCACATCCCAGGTAATCAGGTCTCCTGTTTCCTCCTGGAGAGGGCCCACATTTTCCCTAGTCTTTCTTCTATCACCAACATATCTGTATAAGCTTTTGTTGTTGCCCTTGACATCCCTGGCCAGATTTAATTCTCTCAGGCTTTAGGTTTCCTAACCTGATCCCTGGTTGCTCAGATAATCTCCCAGGTATTCCTCTCAGGCTACGTGTCCCTGCTTCCATCCTCTGTAGGCTTCCTTTTTCTGTTTGAGTTTGTCCAGGAGCTCCTTGTTTATCCATGCAGGCCTCCCAGCATTTTCACCTGACATCCTCTTCGTTAGGATGCATCAATCCTGAGCTCAGGGGAGGTAATTTTTGAATATTAACCATCTTGATGGCTCCTCTTCCCTCCATGGCTTTATTCCATGGAACTCTACTGAATAGATCCCTGAATACGTCAAAATCTGCTCTGCTGAAGTCCAGGGTATTGAGCTTGCTGTGCACTCTCTTCACTGCCCCAAGGATCTCAAACTCCTCCATTTCATGGTCACTACAGCCCAGGCTGCCCTTGAGCTTCACATTCTCCACCAGCCCCTCTTTGTTGGCCAGAACAAGGTCCAGCACAGCACTCTCTTTGTTGGCTCCTCTATCACTTGAAGAACCTACCATCGGTGCATTACAAGAACCTCCTGGATTGCTTATGCTCTGCTGTGTTGTCTCTCCAATATCAGGGTGGTTGAAGTCCCCCATGAAGATCAGGGCTTCTGAATGTGAGTATATCCCTATCTGCCCATAGAGGACCTCATGTGCTCAGTCTTCTGGCCAGGCAGCTGTCACAGACCCCCACTACAATGTCACCTGTCCCTGTCCTTCCTTTAATTCTGACCCATGAGCTCTTGGTTGGCTCCTTTCACTGAGAGATGGAGCTTCATGCACTACAGATGGTCATCGACATAGATGGTTACACCCTCCCCTCGTTTCTCCTGCCTGTTCTTCCTAAGGAGCCTGTATCCTTCCATTCCAACACTCCAGTCACAGGAGGCCCATCCTACCATGTCTCCATGGTGCCAGTAAGATCACAGCCCTGCAGGCACATGCACATCTTGTTTATCCCTCTTGCTGTGTGCACTTGCACAGAGGCAGTAAAGTTGGGCCCCCGATGAAGGCGCCTAACTGGCTGGAATATTGCCACAAGTTAGTTGGTTATTTAACCTGTCAGAACACAAACCTCAAAAGAGAGGTAAAGAAATCTCTCCCACTTTATCAGTTAGAGAGATTTAAACTCTTATGAATAATTGATGCTGTATGTAATTACTGACACTGAAAATAAAAAGATGAAATGCCTGCCTGATATGTTAGACCAATGACCCAACACAGTGAAATGGGTTGTCACAGCCCATTAATGGGAATCAAACACTGCTCTTTTCCCATCCAAGCAACTTGTCCAAGATTTGAGGTGCTCTTTTAATTTTTAAATTTATTCTTTCAGAATTATGTCCCATGTTAGAACATAAAAGCAAAGACATTGATGTATTGAGGTTTTTCATCTTAAATGTGCATTCTGTTACTGAGCATGTTTCCCCTTAGAAATTAATCCTTTTTATTGTTTGTGACCAGTACACTTGGTCGTTATCGCATTAAAAGTAGTTAGTGATCCAGATAAGAAGGAAAAAAACCCATAAATATATATATATATATATATATATAATTCACTGCAATATTTCTAATCTTCTGTTACATCACGGGGTAAAAAAGTTAATTTGTGTTAGAATTTGTCTAGGCACAAGCTGAAGATGTGAACCTGTAAAGAAATTCTGGCTTGGAGTACTTGCTGCCCTCAACCCCAGGTTACTCAGGATATATGATGAAAACTAGTAGTATGTATGAGAGAAGATTTCTACCCACCAGAGAAAATATATTTTGAAATCAAAAAAGAGATATAAAACTGACCGTAAAAATACTTATGGAATATATGTATGAGGGAGGTCAGCCTTCCTGGGACATGCCCTGGGCTATGAAGACCCAATCCTTCCCACAGAGCCAAAACTCAAGACCTGCCACCCTGCTTTAGCTTGGTCACAACCCATAGATTCTGTTTTGTAACAATTCACCAAACTGCCTATTTCTGCCTAGCAGAGTGGGTGGGGGTGGTTTAGTTTGGTTTTTTAACATGATCGCTACACCCCAACACCACTTGCAGTAACATTCTTCCTCGCTAATGTATTATCATCTCCAAGGGATACTCTGCTATAGTTATAGCATAGTTTACAATTGCTACTAAACAATCTGACACAACATCAGTAACACTTTCATCTTCTTGCCATCTGTAAATGGCTTCTTTCCACTTGAAATTTCATGAGCTATTTTAAGAATATTGTGGTTATTTGCTTTCTAACAGTGCTGCGTAGGCATTTAGATCCATTTCATGTTCTCTCCTGCTTTCTAATTTTGCTGCCTGGAGCATATTTACTAATGTATGCATGTTCCCTATCAGAACAGGAGAAAAACTGGTCATTCTGCCAAAACTCCACCAGCAATGCCCAAATAGGTTGGGTGGTGCTGCTCATCTGTAAAAGTATCAAACTGACATTTTATATGACATTATGCTTCAGGTTCACCATCTCATAAGGTGAAGAAAAATTTGCACCTGTCCTTGAACCAGTATTTCTGCCAAACTGAAAACTAACAAAGATTTTACAAGAGTGACCTGTTCTGATTTCCTGATAGGCAATAGCTTCCCTTAACCATTACACAACAGCACTCTAGATCCCTTTTTTTTTTCCAACAAAATTTTGGCCTATGTCTTTTGTCTCTTGACAGTACCTGCAAGATATATTTATTACAAAGGAATAATGTTGCAATCTCACTGATGGAAGTGGGGTGGAGAAGATGTCATGGCTGTCAGTACTCTTCTCTGAAGGAGTACACCTTTGTGTAGAGTTAATAACTATCTCATCTATTTTATATGGTTTAACAACGGTGAATATAACTGCTTTTTCCCATACACATTCATACTAACTATGTTTAATCCAAAGCCTCAAACCTTTTAAGACTCAGGCTTTCCTACTATTTTTCATGTTTTTGTCACTTTGCTATTAGGTTATTACAACAAATCCTACATGGGCAAACACTATTAAAATGTTCTGAAGCAAAGATTTTATACAAAGACTCTGCTTGGTTCCTAGGACTACCTTGGCAGAAATGTGTGGTACAAAGTACCTTGATGGAGAAGTATATGAATATGTATGATCTGCAATCTGCATTGCCTGCTTATTCACTTCCTGGTAAAATTTAAGATTTTGGACTTCATGTGTATTTTAAAGTTCGCATATTTTAAGAACATTACGTACTTAAAGGAAGTTTCTCTTTCATCCATGATAATTCATTCTCAGCTACTCAGATCTCAAATAGACAATTTTGTTAGCTTTCAGATTATGAGGCAATGCGCATTTTCCCCACTTGTTTTTAGAGAAAGGCTGAGAGATGTACCTTATCAGAAAGCACAGTGACCCTAAAAGAAAAAAAAAAAATGCCAAACCCCAAGTGTTACTGCTTGAATAATAATAATGATATGAAATAATAGTACTGAGACTGTTTCAGAAAAAAAGAAAAAAAAACACAAAAAAACCAACCAAACAAAATAAATACAAGCACCTAACTAGAAAAGTCATGACCAAAAAGATAAGCTCTTAAGGAATATCCTGTCCACACTCCTAGCACATAACAGAAGCTTGCGGATGATACTGATGGCAGGGTAGCACTTCCTAGACTCTAATGAAACGTCTAACAGGTAGAGCATATCAGCCATTTCCTAGTCCAACATCTCACTGGTTTAACTACAAATAACATACTTCCCACCGTTATAGAAACTGTCCATTGTCAGCAGCCAACAAAACCAGTTAGTGAAACAACACCAAAATGAACAACTCCCAGTGTCCTCCCACCAGCTAGGAACACACTCACTGGAGTCACTTCCCCAAGCTCAGACCCCTTAGGTCTGAGTATAGTTTCTGAGAACAAGTTTGGGATACTTTTGGGGTTTGTTTTTCTGTTTCTAGTTAATGCTTGTACTCTAAGGCTGCAGACCCTGGCAGCAAAAGCCTGGGCTACGAAAAACTAGTGTAGGGATCTAAGAATTTGAGTCAAAGATAGAAGAAAGAGGAGAGAAGAAAGAGAAGAGAAAATCAAAAATATTTTACTGCTCACTTCCCATATAGGTGCAATGGAAATGACAGCAAGCAGCTGTCAGGGATTATGGTGAAGCTGTCAGCCAAAGCACCCTGCGTGATTTGACCTTTACAGTTCTCAGGGGCAAGTGAATGAAGCACAGCTGGTGCTGGCAGCTGCACTCACTTCAACACAGGCCCAAGGTACCACTGCAATAACTGCTCTCATTTACTCCTGCAAACATGCAGGCCAACATCAGCCCAGGGAGAAAGTGGGATACAGATTCAATCTTAACAAATATAAGAATTTCAGACAGATAGCCAAAACCCCTGCCCATATCCACAAGATTACTGATGATGCTCTAACTATAGAGACCCCAGGTGTGATCCAGGTTGACCTTCATGAATGGCTGTATGAGTCAAGAAAGGGCATAGAGAAAGCCACTAAAGAATCCCTGGTGACAGTGATACCTAAGCAATTCCACAGGCATCATCTTGAGTTAGCCGCACACTGGCCTGTTGACATTGCACCAGCAATGCAGGTGCTACTGAAGACATGTGAAATCTGCCAGAGCAACCAAAGGACTGCAGATAACAGCAAAAATCTATCAACAACATGACTTGTGATAAAACAAATTATTGTTCTCTCTATTGATAAAGAATTATATAAAGGAGAACCACACAGACATATCATCCTGTGAACAAGAGGGCTGAAGAAACTTATGTAAGCAAAGTGCATTATCTACTGTTTTTCTGTTACTCAGAAGGGTATCAAATGAGGATCCCACAAATGGCACCTCCCAGACATTTGGTACAGCTGGCTGTCATTTTCCCCTGAACTGGGCAAGTAAAGAATGGTGGCAGTTAGGGATAACCACTCTCCAAGTGACCAGGCAGCACCTTCCCTTGGACCCATTGCCTTGTGATGGCTAGCTACTGAACAACAAAGAACATGGACCTCATCTCTATGATCATCACCCTCCTGATCCCAAAATTCTCCCTTGAATGGCTAGCTCTCAGTTTTGGAACACGATACCCCATTGTCACTATCTCTCTTCTCATAAATGTAGGCACCTGGAATATGTTGCAACTCATAGCACAGTATGTTGCACAGCCCAGTTTCTGTCTTGTAGTCAGCCATGATACAACTGTGCCAGCATTTATATGACCACGATCCAACACAGACCCGAGCTGCTGCATGTTACTGTCTCAGTGCCAAGATGCAAACAGCAAATAGATGGTATAATGCCTTTGTTTAGGATCTTTTTCCAGGCCTACACTCATATCAAACTTTTTCTCTTCCATGGTAACAACTCAGAACTTCCCCAGAATATTCCAGGATTATACCCCAGACTACATAGAATGTGTTTAGAGAATGAATAGAGATCTCAGTTGCCTAACTTGGTGTGGAGATTTCTGTGCCCCAAAGGTAAATTTGTCTGTAATGATGCCAAATTTTGCCACTTGAGCCCCTTCATATATCTTGTTTTTATTCTCAAACTGCTTCCTACTGAGTCAGTACCTGTACCTCAATTATGGAGGCCAAAAAACTATTTTCTCAAGAGAATGGAGAGGTCAGAGATCCCACAGCGTGAATAGACCTTATGAACAGGTTAACAGGATGTGTCTTTTCCATCCTCAACCCATCAACCCACGCAAGTGAGGGGAGGAATGGCAAAGGAAGCTGCAGATGCCAATTTATTTCAGTACCTTCTGTTGTATTAGTGTGAAACAGAGATTACTGGTAGCACCTGAACAACAGCCCCTGAGAAAGGGGGTGGTCAAAGTACAAATGCTAAGATCTATCTTCTTTTTCTTACACTGCAGTAGCATTAAAAGCATTCTAAGAGATGATTTAAAGCTAAATGACATTATGTCTTATTGCTCCATTGCTTGTGGATGACATTCAGAAATGTCTAGTAATGGCAAGTAGTGGATTTTCCAGCACTATTCCATTTCACTCAATAGCTTGGGCAGCATTTGAGAAGTTGCATCTGTTGTTAGTAAACTTCAGCATCACAGTCATTTTCATATTCATTTTGTTCTTCTCCTGGCTAGGAAAGCTTGAGAACACTGTCCTGACTTCCTTCAGTAACTATCTGTGAGATTCCTACCAGGGGCCAACTTTCCATGACTCTTGATAACAAAACTCTCCAACAGGCTGATTCGCCTTCAGGCAGTGAAATAATTCTTGGCATAACATAATGGTCTTCCAATAGACAGCTTTAAAAAAGAAAAAAAGCAACTTACTGTGCTCCCAGTTTGGATTCCCTACCAAAATTACATGTGATAATGAAATCATTACCTGAAATACAGCTAAAAGCAACCATAAAAAACGCATGTGGTCATGACCCAAAGATGAGTCTGCCTGACATGTCAGACTAGCAACCCACACCTCTGAAAAAAATATGCCCTATTTTTCAGGCCATGCCATATTCCAAAAGCAAGCACTAAAAGCTCTTCTCTTGAAGCGAAGTCAATGAGCAAACAAGCATGCTAAAGCAGATAGGGTGCCTGACTCTGACCCAGTGATCTGGATATTCAAATACTCACAAGGACAGAATAGACTTTCTCCTTTAACTTACTGGAACATGCATGCTTTACATTATACTCTCAGCAGAAACAAAAATAAAATTCAATTTTTGTAAATTAAATTGCAAATTTCTAGCATTTCTTCCTTGCTTTCTCAAAAAAAACCACCAAAAAACAAATACAAAAAAACCCAAAAAGCAAACCAAACAAAAAAATAAAATCCCAAACCAAACACAGACTGCTTCAGAATGTTTCTGAAATTAAAGGACACTCAACTTCAGAAATTCAGGATAAACATTTCCAGCATCCACATTAGGTTACTACAACTTAAGATGAGGAGTACTCCTGATGACTATTCTTTTAAAAATTATTTCAGACAGGAAAAAAAATAATTCTACTTTTTGTGCTAATAGTGGATTTAGAAAAACCCATACAAACAAAGACAACTTTATTTAAAAACAAACAGACAAAAAAACATATAAAAAACCCCCACAGAACAAGAAATTTATTCATCCTTTATAGGCTGGGTCTATACATGCCCTTCACATTAAGTGTGTTTAGTGTGACCAGAAGAGCATGTAGGTAACACGGGATTCTGTAACAGTTATATGGCAAGAGTCCGTATTAATAACCACAAGCTGCCTTTTGTATAAACAATTTGGTAAATGACAGTATGAGTTAGGAACATCAAGCAACGCAGTCTCTTCAGAGTGCAGACAAGACAGTTCTGCACTTCCTTCTTGTGAGGCTGAGCTTGTGGCAGCCTGCTCCGGTTGAGAAGGGCTGGCTGTTGGGGATGCAGCTACCCAAGGCCGTCTCCAGCATGTTGCACTCCCCACAACAGCCGATCCCTTTTGGGGCAGCTGCTGGCCAGGCAAACAGCTTTGCCTTTTCCTGCTCCTTGAGGCTCATAGAGCTTCCATCCCCAGTGTGCCCTGTGCGTGGGGGATATGCCTCCGTTTCCATTAGAACACAATGCTACAGTTACCAACAACCTCCCCAGCACCCTTCTATGAGAAAACCTGGGAGAAGTCAAGCTGGCCCAGATACAATCTATGGAGGACAACGGCAAAATTCACTAAAGCTCTCTTCGGTTTGGTACACTTCTAAGGGTAATCTTCCTAGCCTAAACAAACAACACAGGTTTCCTCCATTTACAAGCAGTTTGCTGATTGCTCAGGTATTCCTGCACATTTCAGTCAAAGATAAATCCATTATTTTCTACAGTTGGCCAGAAAAAGATGATGCGTCAGACAAAAATTTTTTAAATTCTAGCATCAGGTGCGCCCTGGACTCTAAATACTAGAGTATTGCAGGCAAGCACTGCTATATGAGCCCCTTAAAACCCCTTCACACACATACTGCTACAAGGCCCCTGAAAGTTGGGGGTGGCAAGTATTCCATGTTACTACGTTACAGGCACCAGAGCAAATGACTCAAAGGCACAGAGCAAGTCTGTAACACAAAAGGAGATTTAACCTAAGTTGTCTTAACTCTCAGAGCCCTATTTTTAATGCTGGATCATTCTTCTTCCTTAAAGGATGCTTATCAAGGGATGAGATTAGAACAGACCAAACCTTAGCCTTCAGTCCAAATTCCTTTGTCTTGTTAATTTCATGCAGATCCACAGAGTTAAATTAAATAAAAATAAATAAATAAATAAAATTAAATTAAAATACAATTTTTTCCCCCCACGATTTTTAAGTATCTTTTATCACTGCTAGGATATGGGAAAAGTTACTATACCGCACTACATACACTCATTTAAAAATGTTTTTATCAGTAATTTGACAGACTACAAGAGCTTCATCAGGCCAGTCTATAAAAAAGACATGTATGTCTTTCCTAAAGCGTATAGTTTCATAAGCCCCATAGGTGTTCCTGTATCGTGACCTTAAAATTTCTAGAAGTATTACAGATGAACACCATCCAGTTTTACAGACATGCCAATAATTCTGATTAACATGCCTCTTTCATTTGCTTCACAGCTCCAGTGCAAAATTCTCCTCTTTGCTTTTAAACCAAGAAGTTCTTAGAAATCAAACCACTTCCATAAAATATGTAGGATTTGACTGATAGAAAACAGCAGTCAAATAATAGTAATACATATCTTAGATATCAAAACTACTGATCACCAAAAATAATTTTTTTTAAACTGAGAACTATGATTAAACTTTCAATACAAACACAAAAAGGTAAGAGTTTTGTTTCATCTCACAGTCTCACTGGAATTTGTGTTAACTTTCCAATTACAAACTACAAAACCTGAACCTTCTTCCCACTCCCTTAATTGCAGTCAGTTACATGAATTTGATCCTCACTCTAGTAACACAGAATACCACGTCAAACAATAACCGCAAGAAGAGAAGTTATCCTTAGAAGGCATTGCAATTGTTGAATCTCTAATATACAGTTTGTGCAGGAAAAGCTAGTTATACAGAAAAAACAAACTTTACTACCTGAAACGTACTCCATCAAAAACTCAAACACCAAGACGAAAGCTGAGTTCATCCCTTTGACTAAAAAAAGAGGGTAGTTCTACAGCTCTATAAACTGTTTTGTCCTGGAATGCTGAAAGTAAGTCAAACAATGTCAGTTTTTAGCCAGAAGTAAATATAAAGTAGGGTTTCCGGAATTAATGTGTAAATCTTATTGGCTCTGCCTTTACATTTTTGAAACAGCACACATGTTTATATTCTGACTTTTGTACATTTTCCAGATGAAAACAAAAAAATCAAATTAATACTTTTCAGCAATAACCAGGCTCCTGTTACTTTCTGAGTGACAGTCAGTCAGGTAACTGCCCCAAGTGGCACAGCAATTATGTTTCTATTCTTAATACTTAGGAAAAAAGAGTGTGCTTCCACTGAATCTGGCCTGTGAATTTTAAATTGGTTTCAGTGCAAACCATTCAAACACTGGAAAGGAGAAAAGGTAATTTTATTTTGCAAGTGATATATCAATTTCTTTTAAAAAAAACACAAAAACAAACAAGCAAAAACCCACAAACAAACAAAAAACCACCACCACCACCAAAAAACCACAAACCAACTGAACTTGCTGAACAATTTTTATCTGAATTTAACAATGAAGAAAGCCCTCAAGGAAAGAACTTTTCCACTAATTTGTGAAAACTAGCAGCTGATAAACTAGTATCTACCATGAAGGAAAGGTCACCTAAATTCAGTCTTGGCCTGCCTCACATGTCCTGCCAG
This sequence comes from Lepidothrix coronata, assembly GCF_001604755.1. NCBI lineage: Eukaryota > Metazoa > Chordata > Aves > Passeriformes > Pipridae > Lepidothrix > Lepidothrix coronata. The sequence continues at coordinate 4,608,066 of NW_016690212.1, forward strand.
GTGATCAGTACCAGACACTCCCAACATCAGTTCCAGGTGGCTCTGACCAGGCTCAGGTGCTGCCCCTACCTAAACACTGTGGTGCACCTTTAGTAATCTGCTTCTTCCTGAAGACTAAACTTTGCAAGGGTATTTTACACACTCCGTGCCATACACCAACTGGCTCTTTCAGGCCACCAAACATGGATTAGCTTGTTTTTACCCCAGCTGAAGTGAACCCGTACCAGCCAACCAGAGAGCTATATTAACTTCAGACTATGATTTTAACACTATGATTTAAAGAAACCATAAAGGCAGGTGCCAGTTTGTATGTTCAGGGCTGTGTAGTCAGCTTTATTAGTTCTTCACAAGCAACTGTGTAACAGCTTCAGCAAATAAAACATCAAAACTTTAAAAAAAAATAATCACTGAAGAGGACCTTGCAATAAATACTGAAGGTGAGACAGATTGCAACTTACAGACCACAGCTTCAAGAAACTTCTTCCTCAGAAGTTAAACACATCTTAGAAAGCACAGAAAACTTTAGTCTCATTAAAAGAACAAAAATAGTTTTGCTCAATGGTTGAATTTCCCCATGACAGTGAAATGATGCCGTGGTTGTGACCTTGCAAGTAGGGGCCTCTAGCAGTGCCCACTGGGACAGTTACCCCCTGAGGGGTGGGACCACACACCAGCTCCCAAAAAAGGAACCTTGGGTCTCTCACCTCTGAGCCAGAAAAGGTAACAAATGGACTGCTTTACTGGGGAGAAGTACTATTAGGGTCCTTAACCTGTAGGATTTAAGGACATTTCTTTTTGAAGCTCATTGGCATGCTTTGTTTCGATTCTGTCAAGGATTCAGATGCTATAATGGCAGAATTCTTCAAGAGTTAGACATTTTTCTAACATGAAAAAGCATATTTCAGAAAGCACCCAATGAGGTACAGGCTGATACCAAGATCACTACAACAACCTGGATCCAAGAGTACTTGTCTCCTCTTCTGAAAGGCCTATACATGCACTGTACATCAGCTCACTCCCAGATGGTCTTACGTTATTTGGTGTTACAACTATAAAGACAGTGAATGTCATGCTAGAATTGTAAATATCAACCTGCCTCCTTTCAGTTGAGAAGCGTGATCACACACATTTCTGTGATTCATCTTCTATTACTGTCAAACAGAATTGCAAATAATACTTTATCTCAAAACAAGAGAAATGGATGTTAGTCCCTGCTTGAGCTTCTGGATAAAGAACCTCCTTAATTTCATACATTGAAAAAAAAAAAAGCAAAAGAAGGAAAACAAAACACCTGATAGCCTCTTAACAGCAACAAAAGGTGAAAAACAGAAATGCTGCTACTGTCTTTTACTCTCTCTTACTACCTTTTTTTTCTTTTGTTGTTGGTTTGGTTTTCTTTTCATTCAGTGCGTGAGAAAGATCCTTCATCAAAAAAAAAAAAAAAGACGTTGAGATGGAAGAAGTTGACACTCATTGCTGTACTTTGGTGCTCCATATAACTTCCCCAGGAAAACTCTCTTTGCTGGAAATGGATCAATGACATCCAACTTTGGCAGTAGCATCAAACTCAGGTCTTTCTAGCAATATTTACAGAAGTTCTTGTTGAGAAACTCCCAAAACTCCCCAAAAACAAAGTCTGAGAAGAGGACAAACACCTACACATCTGCATGGAAAACACATCCTTCTCTCAAAAGCTCCAACTGTTCTTTGATTAGATTTCCCAAGATCCCAAGACTTCTCAGTCTCCTTATACCTGCCAAACCTGGCATCTGTGCTAATGCAATAATTTGAAAGATGGACTTAAAGAATGCATTACATCGTTCCTCCTCTTTTTTCAATTTTTTTTGAGGCTATAACCTGAAATAATTACAGACAAGCCATGTTCATATGACAATATATTCCAGATAGACAGCAAACTAGGGCACACATAAATCAATTCCATTTTATTTCTGATTCTAAGAAGGCAAAACCAGAAGAGCAAATTACTTCTTTTTGCAAGGTGGATAATGGAAATGAATCTACCTCTACTCCCACGTCTATTGCCAGCAGCAGCTACATTCCAGTAGAAGGGCAAAACTGACGGATTAGCAAGGGAGATGTGCAGAAAAATACTGCAGATAAATTTTTAACAAGAAGTGAATTTAGTAGTATCTAAGAATAAATAACCATCTATCTTCTTTCAAACAATTTTTTATATGTGCATTAGCCATTAAATAATATTTCCTGTAGGCTGAAGCAACAGGAAGGAAGGCAGGCTGTTAACTTTATATTTAAACTACCTCACAGATGCTTCAATATTGTAGTGGTGAAAGGTATACCGAAGTTTCTCATGTTTAGAGTACCTATTAAAAACCAATAGAGAGAGATAAATTATCAGCTAAAAGACGTCTTTTAGAGAAAGATGCCTGAACATTACTCAAAGGTATTGAACAAAATGGCTGGAAAGAAAAAACACTATGCACTCAAAACAGGAAAATAAAAGCCCCAAAACTAGAAATAAAGCCAAAATGATGACTGGGTCCAGTACTAAAAAGACTCATGAGGAAACAGATCGACAAAGCTACCGGCTCCTAACTCCTCAGTTTCAGCAGAGATTAGGCATGACTGGGGGGGGAAAAATTAAACCTATCCCTCTCATGTTTAATAGTATCAGTTATTGAGAACATACATTTTTCAAAACTGATTCATGATGAAAAAATGGTTTTATTACAATGGTAGAAAACATTGTATTTGAAGCCTTAAGAAAATTTAAACATATGTCTATAGCACACATCTTAACTATTTCTGACTGCAAGTGTGATGAGTATGAAAAATATTGTTTTGGAATAGAACAAGAAATCTCAGGACAATTGCAGCCCTACATTAGACAAAGTTTTTGTCATATTAACCACTGTTAATACAGGACGAGTATTTAAACATACTTACCAGCTTTTAGACATTCATTTCCAAAACCTTAAATAGCAAAATTTCTTGATCAACACCTATTTCAGACTAATACTAGTCTGCATTTGTTAGCAAAGGCAATTTCTGGCTCAATGATGGAGTTAAGCATCAATGAAAAGTGTTACAGCTTCAGAAAGAGGATCTAAAAGGGCACAAGTTCAGTGGTGAAAGTAATGTGAAACAAATTAGGACCAGATCAGTGCAGTGACAATACACACTCATTTGTGAGGTCATCCAAAAAAAGGCCACAACAATGCTACTATCATGGACAACATGAGTTCAAGTTAATCCATACCCTGCAACACTTACAAATGCCTTCTAACTCATGGAAATGGATTTTGGTTTTGTTTTTTACAAATTATCATTAAAATCAGAATGAGAAAACACACCAAGCCTTTCAGTCTGTGCTCTCAGGCTAGCAAGTCTGGATGCTTACACTTGGTTCCAGCTTGTATTCATCCCAAAACTGAGAATTCTGTACATCTTATTTACAGTCTACTCTGAGGCTTTCCAAGAAATGTTTTCTTTCCAGTGTTGGGAAAGGACTTCTTTTCTTCTTGTCTGGTATGTTTTACAATAGACATGTCTGCTAAAAAGTTACAACATGAAAATACTATCCCTATTTATAAGAACACATCACAGGGATTCAGAAGGGGCTGATGCTGTTAAAAAAATCTTTACACAAGCAGGACGGTATCTGGAATGACTGAGCAGGAAAGATCATGTTACTTCTCTTCCCTTCAAAATCTATTTTATATAGCAATTTTCTAGTCCCTCCATTATGAAAGTCCTCCTAATATTTACTAATTGGTCCTTTTAGCCCAGCTTTACAAAAACCACTTTAGTCATGTAACTGGAACAGTCTGTGTAAGAAAGCTGTTCTCATCATGAGCCTTTACCTGCTCAAGCTCTCAGCTTCAAATTCTTATTCAGATGATTTTTTCTTAATATCACTAAGCAGAGCAATTTAAGAGTCAAAGACACAAGTGAAAAACACTTTCTGTTGTTACAGCATGTTTTTTACCAATCTACCTTCCATTTTTTTTTTATTGTTCCATTCCTTATAATTTTCTCATTTTATCTGTGGTCCACAAATTACTTTTCTAAGCAACAATGCTAAAAGGATGCCTTTTATGGAAAAGATGGCAAATTGCCATATGGTTGTTCAGTTCACTCTGTGGACGCCTTGTGCCTACAACCTGCATTTTACTCCCAAGCACTTCAGACATCGTTGCCTGCCTCTATCCCCCTTCGTTTCACATCTCCCACGTTTTTGTGTGACGAGGTATCATTTAAAATGCTGAATAAGGCACTGGACATTTGATTAATATCATCTTTTTAATGTAACCCCAAAACTGTATGTCTCTTGGGTTACTTGCTGCATCAATTTAAATCTGGATTCATGTATTACACTGCCTAGAGACTGCAAATAGAAATTCTGTTTGAGTACTTCTGCTATTTTTATAACCAAATGCACAAAAACTTGAAACGGAGCTCTTCAAATATTTAAATGAAAACCCAAATTGACAAACATGATGATTTTCTTCAAGGAAAAATACAATACCAGACAATCAGAAAAGTAAAAAATGAAGAGAAAACAAAGGGACAAAAAGCCAAATTTCATCCTTTTCAAAAACTTTTGTTTAGTACTATGAATGAAAACTGATCTACAGACCAAAAAAACACATTCGATAAAGATTAAATAAAAATTAAATAAATAAATAAAACAACCAAGTTTGTAATTACTTGTCAGGATCAAAATTCACAGTAAGAACATCCTGTTCAGTTCCATGCAGTAAACAGGTTATCTGTCATTCCTAATCAGCACATGAAAGGGTTAGAAAGAGTTCCCTGAAAGGTTTTCAGCATAAAAGCTCTATATAAAGCTATCTAGGGTTATCTGTATCATCACCCAATGTCCCAAAGAAAAGGGGGAAAAAAGTATACATTTCCTTTAGAATTTTCATAAGACTGCTTTCAAACAATACCATACTTGATGGATGTGTATGGCAATACCTATTTACAGATGAATATATTTCTTTTAACAGGGTTACCTGGCATGTAGTAACTCTCACATATATATATATGGACTTCATCTTTTATGCATCCACATCAATATACCAACATACGACATAAAAAAGACCATGTGATAAATGTATCAACCCTAGTAAGATCACCTCTTCTTCTTCTTCATTTATGTCAAGACCTATTCCAGCAGCAGAGAACACTGAGCCATTTTAAATGGCTCCTTTTCTCAAACTCCTCTCTCTCCTTCATTCACTTTTTAAAAATCACTTACCTTTTTAAAGCACAGAACTTCTGTATAATTACACTCGCAGCTCATAATAGGAGCTCAAACCTGGAGTGGGAATAGTTTCTCTACAGCGTGACTTTAAAGCATTTCCATTAAAATAACAGTTGATGAATAACCATTGTAATTTGTACTAAGCACTAAAGAAAGGGACATTTCACCATGTTTGTTATGCACTGTTCAATATTTAATTTTTCCATCAGCACTAAAACCATGTTAACTCTCTATGACGACTGCAGCTGCACTGATGTGTCTATCAACTTTCTTGATGATGACCACCACTGTTATCTTTTGAAACAGAAAATGGTTGAATACAGTCTGGATTCTCATGAAAAACTTAAGTTGAAACTTGTGCTAGAATACAAGTGTTACAAGGCTCCAGACATAGTAATAGCACAGATAACCACATCAAAATATTTAAAATATCTCTCAGCATCAAATGACCAACTTCACATCTGTACAATTCACTGACCACTACTTTTAGTTAAGTTTGCATTTATGTTCTTCTGAAATACATCTGTAAGCCAAACAGAATTTCAATAGAAAATTCAGGACATAAATTTGGGATCTCTTCTACATGAGGAAAGCAGGGTAGAGAAAACAAGAGCAGAGAATTTAATATGTTCTCTCAGTCACATGTGCTGTCTATTCTTTTACCTTTCTCCTCTTACTTCACTTCTGCCTCTCCTTCCTCTTGTTTTTACCTTTGCACTTTCCTTACCACACACTGAGTCCTATTCTACTTCTATGTCCTCCTTCCACCTTGCCCTCTTGTTTCTTTCATAACTATTCCAACAAATGAAATTTCCCAATCTAGAGGTCATCTTTGATATTGGAATGCCAGAAGCAGAATAGAAGCCCGTACCTTGACTAATCTGTACCTTGTGACCTAAATGTGTGATTTCCAAACCATATGTTCCAGATTTACAGGAGCAGCTAAGGCCAGTTAGTCTGCAGAGATTTGACTATTTCAGGTAGATTTCCCTCAGATGAGAGATAGATGATGGATAGAACTAGCAAACATAATGAAATATTTTTGTGTAACAGATTTCGGATAAACCCCAAGTTCTATACGCATTTAACCAAGCTTAACCTCCTGACAGATGCATGAAGTACCTCTGTTCAGGTTACAAACACTAGGCCATTACGTTGTAGGAGTACATTCTAAAAACAGGCAGTTTCTTAATGTCCAGAGATGTATCTTTATTCTGTTCACTAAGCAGGGGAAAAAAATAATTGCTTTTCCATTCATGTAAACAGATAAACAGGAGTAAACACAGGGAACAAAGAATGCAAGGTTTCTTTGGGAAACTGAACCAAAGTCAGCAAGTGACACAATACTCCCAGAGCATTCCTGAGTAAGCCAGTTTTCCTTTAAAACAGACATGATACATGCAAGAAACCGAGTGTAGGTGTGCAAATGTTAGTACTGACACTGTTTATACCTTATAATTCATAATGCAATCATTACAAACCCATGCCAAAAAATTTTCTGTCTTCCTATGCTTACTGAATTAATGCTTTTTCCAAGCTGAACAGTCAGCCAAAATCAGTTTCAAGTTGTTTCTTTACAGAAAAAGAAGCTGGAGACAAATTCAAATATTTTTGGTATCGTTCTACTACTTTTCTGTCCTTAGGTCTTTGGAATTTTCTCCTGCTTCTCTTCTATACACAAACTTTAACGAAGTATTAGAGATCAGAGACACCTTCACTTATGCATGCTTTGTTTTGAGCAGGTATGCACAAATACTTTTGAGTGGAGGCTGCTATCATTTCAACTAAACTATTAATACAAATATACTTTTTTTTAAAAAGTTATTAGCAAAATATGCTTTTCATCTACAATCACAAATATATGCACATCTGAGAGGGAAACATACTCCTTACTACAAAAACTACTAAATGTTATGTATTGCAAGTTCACATTTCTAGTTGCTTATAATTTTGTCAAACTAAATTTTTGGACTACAAATCTCTCAATCTGAAAAAAACACCTGCATCAGATTAAGGGATTAAAAAAAAAAAACACAACTGCCAACTTGCTCAGGTTTACTTTCTAAAATAACTGTTAGCAGAAAGAAAATATTTTAGTTTGCTCCTGTCAAAATTACTGGAAACCTTTATTTAAAAAAGCTGCATTATTCTGAGAATTTACAACAAGCATTGAAAGCTTTGTGGTTTTGTGACTGTACATTACTGAAGAGCAGCAAGAAGCCAACACCTGACCACCAGGGTCCACTGCACCAGCAAGATACCCACTCATGCACCTGGAATTCTTTGCCCTTCCAGAAGCTATCTTCTTCCCAAACACTCATCCTGAATGGTCTCTTTACACACATTATGCTCTGGCTGACAGCAGGCATAGTCTGGAAAAGTGCAAGGAGATACAGCCCAAAGCCTTGCCAAGGAATGCACCAACAATGCCGTGCTCACACACTCGCAAGGCTCTTGCCTGTGGTTGGAAACTTGCCTCTCCTAAATTGCATCCATAGTAAGGCTGCTCCAACCTGGGTCCAATTAGGTTTGTCCTTATAACCATACAAATAATGCTTTATGTCTTTTTGTATATCAAAAGAGTGACTGTAGAAATTATTAGAACTTCATTTCTAAATTTGGCTAAGCGCATAATAAATAGTAATGCTTTCAGCCACCACTCATCATAGCCCAGATTTTAATTTGAATATACACATTTTTAAGAAATTCACATTTTTCTATACGGTCCCAGATTTAATGATATCCTTCTACAACCTATAGATATATTTTTATCTTCCCCTTGCTCTTATTTATCCCTTCCACTGCTCTAATCTACCCATTATCTACGCATTACAGACCCGCAGGAAAGTTACAAACTAATCAGAGCTTTCTGATTTTCTTTAATTTCGGGAAGAAAACTGTAAATTAGCTTAACTGTACTGGAGAAGTACCATTTATCATCACAAAGCTGGCATGAATGTGGTTGTGTGCAGAGTCTTCTTTGATGCCCTGGTTGCTACAATTTACTTATTTTTTCAAAATTTCTATGAACAGTACATAGGTAAAGCAATTCCAACTGAATAAAGGAACTAAAATAAAGACACACCTTTAAAATGGGTATTGTAAGCTAGAATATGTTTTACCTAAGCAGTGATTTCATATCATTTAGGCACAAACAGTGGGTTAAACCAAGATACATACTTGCATTTCCTAGCTCAAGTTTTCAAAGAAGGGATTCAAAGCAACCAACACACCAACAGAAGCACACGGGGGAGGAGAGGGACAGCTGTAGTATTTTCCTGTTAAAATACATCACTATCTCAGAAAGACACCAAAACAAACCAAAGTAAAACAAAACAAAATAAAAATAAACATAAGCTACATGATGCCAAATGGTAAATAAAGCACGGCAATTTTTGACTTTAAAGAACAGCATTGTTACCTCTAAAAACTCCTCTACTAATTCATATTAAGGCAAGATGAAATACAAATTTTTAGCTATGGCAAATACTTTAAAACAGCTGCTACAAATGTCATGGGTTATTACTCATCAGAATAAGTCTCAAATCAACATATAAGTGGTAATGTCAAAAGTATAGTCATTGTAAAAGAACAAATGTTTTACCGAGCATTTTCAAATTTTGCAGACACAAAATCTTAATATGCACTTCAAACCTGCAAAAAGTTAGAAGAATTTTCTAAAAAGGGGCTCATTTTTATGTATATGTCTGTCCTATTCAATACAGTAATTGCTACTAGTATTAGTAGGAATTAGTTGTTGTCACTGATTAATGCTAATACATCCACATAGGACAATTAAATATATCTTTTTTAAAAACCAACCAACAAATCAACTAGAGACCTAAAAACATTCCCAAATTAAACAGTGTGTTCCAAAGGGGATAATCTAAATGCTCTGAACCTGAAGAATGTAATTTCAGAGGTCACCTTAACTCCAGGTGCCAATTCAAAATTATGACATCAGTACAACAAAGCTCTCCCTCCAGACAAGGTAACTGCTTCTACCTTTATGTGATTGTCTGTAACTGATGTAAAGGATGCAGCAGAGACCTGAACAGAGTTTAATTCAAAGTTCACATATGACTCTTAATCCCAAGTACAGCTTTTTTTTTCTTTTTCACACAGCTTATGCCTCAGCTTATCATTTCTGAAACAGGATAATGCTGATGTAACTTCCACAATACATTTCAAGGACAAAACTAATACTGACAAAGAGTTCAACTGCAGGGTTTTTGGGTATTTAGAAACATTTGATGAGGAAAAAAAAAAGGTTGGAGACAACAGCATTTACAATGAGCTCTCAACAACGTTCTGTTTGAATTAATAAAGGAATACTCTCAGTCTGACATTTCAAGTGTACTGCTTTAGCAAAGAAAAGATACCACCACCAGGTCTGAGCTCCTTCCCAGAGGTTTTCATTTTACATTTGCTCATCAACTTTTCCAATTTGTTGTCCTCTCCTAAGAAAGCAGTATGCAAACAGGACAAATTGACTGTACAGAAGCAGTTTGATTATTCATAAAGACAAAAGAAAAACACATCCCCCAAACTTAAGTTCAAGAATTGTTACTTAGAGAAACAGAGAGCAAAAGCATAAAAGAAATATGCTTTAAAATTGGTATTTAAACACATTAAAAATTATTTGAGTACAAGCCTTTATGCCTTCAGTTATTAACAAAAGGCTTAGTGAATGCATTGCTATGTTACCTTAGAAGAATATATTAGGGAAGACATAAAATCTGAATTTAAAATACACACTTCTGCACAATACACACATACACAAGCACATCATTAGTAATAATTTCCTATAATTTACTTATTATTAACCTTCCATATGGTTTCACAAATATTTTCATTTTTTGTTACTTTAATCAATAATTAATGAAATTGACAAATTACAGGCCATAATACAATTTAACTTTCAAAATATATTAAAAATGTGACCTTTTAAAGGGTTTTTGTCAAATAAGTAAACAAACTAGGTAAACTAAGAGATTCTAACATGTCCCTTAATAAGAATATTGACAATAATGGCTTTCCCTCTTCACAATCACAACAAAAAGACTATTAAGAGAATCGTGATTACAGGTATTTGTTAGCAAGCTTCTTAAAACACCCTGCAAAGTTTTACATATGTAACACATACATGCTAATAAATCAAGCTACATTTATGCACTTCCCTCCATACAACATTCCAGTTCTCCATTTACTAGCGAGTCTCTGTAATCATAATTAACATCTGAAACCCAGGTCCTGTGTTAGTGAATTAAGATAATTTTGTTCTTCCCCATTATCACCATTTCAGTTTTCAAAGACAGCAAATTTTCAGATTTTTGCTAATCTCACGTAATCAGCATTAGAGTTTAAAATTACCCCATAAATCTGCAGAACCTGATTGACAGATTCAAATTCTCATTAAATACACATGGCAGAGCTGCAAATAACAGATGAAAAGAATGGTGACTATCTTAAGGTGTAACATGAAGCATTTTGAAAACTTACCCAGTTCTTAAACATCTATTTGTTTATCTACATTTCCTGGTAAAATGCTCAGAAGATATCTTTTTAAAAACTGCACTGATATGCAATTAGCAAACATCTCACTTCTGTACTCTGCTAAGTAAATCTACCTCCAGCATGACCCGGAGGGACGAATGCTTTGATGAGATACACTTCAATTTCAGCTATTCTTAAAAAAAAAAAAAAGATAAAAGATACTTGGACACCGCCTCTTCCCTCATTGACTGGCTTCTCAGCATCTAGCGGTACTGACTGACCCTTCAGTCAGCCTGCTCGTGACAAAAAGATGAAGCATTATACACCCTTCGGAGACAGCTACCACCCGTCCCATAACCCACAGCAGCCGATGGATCGACATGGTCTCTAAATAAAGCCTGTCAGCCACACAAAGATAAGGTGCAGAGAGGTGTTACCCTCAAACACAAAGATACTGCACATGTTTTATGCTGTCACAACCACGCTTGCTCCACAGGCCCTTCTACATGCAGAATATTTCATCTTGGCTTTCAGGAAGAAACTGTTTTAAATTGTGCTCTACTTTTTAAAACACATATAAGTACGCCTACGTAAAATGCTTAATAAAGCGCGTTAAAACAGTAACATGACCATGAGAGGTGTTTTCTAAGGCAGAGTTACCACTGCACTAATTACAGAACGGAGATTTGCTCTCTTCTGCTCTTACGAAAAGGAAATACAGAGATCTTTGTCAGGGTTATCACAGGCTCATGCACTACAAGAGATAGAGCTGGTGATACCTGTGTGCCCAGCATCCAGCACCGCCGAACAACAGGGGGAAACCCGGGAGGTTAAAGTTTGCCGCGGGATACGGGAAATCTCCCGCGGGCTCCGCCGTTTGGCGTCAGCGCGGGCGGGAGGTGCCCGCGGTGCCGCCGCTGCCCGTGCCCGCTCACCGAGCCCACCCCCGCACGGCCGCCGGGGCTGGGGCTGCCCGGGGGCCGCTCCTGGCACAGCGAGCGGCCCATGGCCGGGACCCTCTTCCCTGCCCGGCCGCTCACCTGAGCCCGGGGGCTGCAGGAGCCCCCCGCCCTCCCACCCGCCCGGCGAGGCGGGGGAGCCTTACCCGGGAACTGCTGCGGCGGCGGCGGCGGCGGCGGCTGCTCGTCCTCGCCGCTCTCGGAGTCGGTCTGCATGGGCTCCTCGGCGAAGTTGACCCCGCGGGCGTCGGGGGGAGCCCGGCGCTGGCTGCCCCTGTCATGGCCGGTGCCCGCCTTGCGACCGCTCGGCTCCTTCTCCGCTGCCGCCTTGGCCGCCGCCGCCTCCTCCTTGAGGCGCCCGAAGTACTGGAGGGCGAACTCCAGCAGGTCCCCGGGCTGGCTCCGCAGCACCTCCACCGTGAAGCCCTGCAGCAGCTCCGTCAGCCCCGCCGGGATGGAGATGCTCATGCCGGGGCCGGCCGGGGGGGCGCAGCCCGGCCGGGAAGGGGGAGGGAGAGGGGAAGGGGAGAGGAGAAGGAGGAGGAAGAGGAGGAGGGAGGGAGAGCCCGGGGCCGGGGGTCGGCGGCCCGGGGACGAGGCGCGCCCGGCGGATCGCCCGTGGGCAGCGGGAAGGGGCGGGTGGCGGCGGCGCAGGTGGGAGCGGGCGGGGGGCGGACCCGCGGGGGGCAGCGGCTCTCGCAGCCTCGGCGGCGGCGGCGCCTCCTCCCCCCGCGCCGGGGGAACCTCGCGCACATGTGACCCGGGAAACCATGACAACCTCCCGCCGGGGACTGCGGCCGCCGCGCCCCGCCCGCGCCGCCGCGGGGAGCCGGGCCCGCGGCCCCGACCGGCGGCAGGGAGGGCAGGGCAGGGCGGCCGCCGGCATCTCCCCACCCCCGGGATGACCTCCCGCCGCCCGCCCCGCCGGGCACCGCGGCCTCCCGGCACCCCGGGGCTCCCGGGCTTTGGGCGCCTTCTCCCTGCGGGGAGGTCCAGGCATCCAGGGATTCCTGGTGAGCGGACGTGTCCCCGCTCAGGGAAGGACCGCAGTGCAAGTAGCGTTTCATAGCTGGTTCCTGCTCTGCTTTTTCGCAGCCATGCACCACCTTAAAGCTGTTCTCCACATAATATAGACGAATATAAATAGACAGCACATCTATGCATATGAATGATGTGGAGAGTGAGAGGGGTGATGTGCTAGCAAACGCATCCTGTTTGTCAGCTGGTTGTCTAAGGTCCATGAAAAAATTAGCTGGAGAAAGAAACAATTGTTAGAAAAAGGGGGGGAAAGTCCAATTTAAACACTGCCGAGTGCCAATGCTAAGCATAAACACTCTACCAAGCCACGCTGCAGAGACACTTAGCACAGCGGTAAGTGGGTGCTGCTTGTCATCACCAGGAAGCTTAAATGTTTTATGTAGAGTAAGTAGCAATTATGGGTGCCATGTTTTCCGAGGCTTCACTAAATGCTTCTTGAAAGTGAGATCTGTGGAATGCATGAAAACTGCATCACCCCCTGGTTTGGAATCACCCCTAAATATTGACCAACGTTTTGGGGTTCCAGAAATATCTGTTGGAGTCTTCTGTTTAGCACACCAAGGAAATTAACTGCTAAAACGTCTAAGGTTGAGACTACTTGGCTGTTTAAAAATTTATTTCAGTTAACATTAAGCATTACTCAAATTGCCTTGAAATATACTTCATGAGGGCGTAGGGTAAGATAAGCAGTCAAAATGTGAGTTTGTAGTAGCAAAATACTGAAAGACTTGACCTCAAGAAAATATGACAGCAAAATACAGTAATCCCTACAACGTTTTTCACACAGATAGGTATCTCAAAGCCAGTTTTAAATTTAATTAGTTTCCAGGTGGAACCCAATGCCTGTAGCGTATGCCTTTTCAAATAGAGCTTTGTTCACAAGTCAGGTCTTCAAAGTAGATAGACCAGTTGAATTAGTGAAGTGAGTGAACCATGCCAGTATTGGTGATATTGCTGCCCTGCAGCAGGCAAGAAACACCTCTGCCAGTCGAGCTGTGGAATACCTTTGAGCAACATCTTGTGGCTTCATTTCACCCTGCAGGAAAAGCCTACAGCTAGCCATTATAAAGTACTTATTTGAAGTTAAATTCACTGATGTTTAGCACTGTCCAGCCTGAGGACCATCTTCAAGTTCAAGCTAAGTCATCTTGGGGCAGATCACGAGTGCTCTCTGGGCTGCAGAAGGTTGCTCCATCAGCAGGCTCTAAGAATTGCTACAGCGTCCAGGGGGCTCCCAGCACACCCCCACTTCTTGCCATGCCCCAGTGCTGGCATGCCCTGACCACAGCTGCCTGTACAAAGCTCTTCTGGTGCAGCAACTAGCCACACACATTACAGTGGCTGAGGTTGAAGTGCAGCAGGAGAGCTGACATCTGTACTTTACAGACAGGTGCATACTGTAGTCACTCTAGAGGGTGGTTTAGATAGAAATGTCAGATTGGCTCATTTACAAGTTTAGGAGCTTAAAAACCTTCTCACACCACCGAGAGGGCTAATCTGTTTGTGACCAGGTTCAGAGATACCTAAGCTTTGAGGAAACTCCCAAGAAGGGAAATGTTAGTAATTAGTGTCTTCTAGACACTAGGTGTTCTGTGAGCATATAATATTCCGTTTATTGGAGTCTTCCGGGACTAAAAAGGTTGTCATCCCTGACATTTTTTCTTAGCCAGACAGGGCACTCTATTCTTCTAGGAATTTACCAGCAGCATAGTGCCTTTTACCGTCTAATCAAGGACTCCCCTAGCTTTGCCAGAGCCTCCCATCCTCCCAGACGTGAAAGGAGATTGTTTCTCTGAGGACTTCCTGAAGAGCTAGCCTTTGATGTTTTTATGCAAAGCTGGGATAATTTGAATAAGAGATTCCTAAGTGGCAGCACTCTAAAGAATGCTTCTTTTAAAAAATTTTTTCAAAACAGCCTAAAACATTTGTGTCTAGTGAAACTTGAGTTTTGTGTATCTCAAAGGATGGCAGTGAACTTTGTAGTTCAAGTTAGTGTCATCTGGTTTCCTTAGATACTTTCTGTTCCAAGGATCTTGCATTGATATTTAAATTGCTTTTAAATCCACATAAGGAGGACAGCTGTTGAAAAAATGTGTTATGTCTAGCAGAGTGAACAGTTAGATAATGAGAGTATCGTATTGGTTCACACCTCTCAGATGAGTTTTATTAGTTGCCACTAATTTTTATATGTCATTCTAGTTCAGCTGTAAATATCTTCTTGAAATGAAAGAGAATATAAAACCTTCAAAAATCCATCTGTACTGAAAAAAATTGGACAGAACATTCCCCTCACAATTCTCAAGGAAAGAACCTAAAGACTTTGTTGTCTTCTTTCCTCCTAGCCAACAGATGCACTCTTCATAACACACTGCTTACCAGTTTTGCATGTCACTCTGTCCCTTCACCTGGTTCAAGGCTGTGAAAAACTAGAAGACTAGAGCTAACAGGTGAGAAATAACAAGCACTGTGTCTCCCACAGGACAATTCCAGTATGCCTCAGAGCAGTGGTTGACTGCTCTGTCAGAGATCAGAGAATGAGATCTTTTCTGATCACACAGAGGACAATAAACAGAGTGCAGAAGGAAAGACTGTCAGACTTCCAGGCCTTGTCTTTACCAGGGTAAATGCAAACTTGGTAAATTCAGTAAACCTAAGCTAACAAAGTCCATCCTACAACCAAATACAAGCATTTTTTTCCTGCCAGAGGTCAATGTTTTGCCTTATAGGAACATTCTTTTCCAGTCCTTACAGACATGCTCCCAAACAGCGACTTGCAGCCTGCAATGCAGTAGGTGCCATACAGAGGGGGCAGAAGTGTGCACTTAACATCGTGAGTGTAAGCCTGCATAAAGCCCTTTCTGTCTTATGGAAAGTAACTTTAGCAAGCACTCTATATACTCAAGTGGAGTACAGGCTTTTAAACCCTGCTCTTAGTTACCTTGTTCCAGGCAAGAGGGACTAGTAACTCCCAATTGCGGTTCTCGATGGAAAGAGTTTATACTGTACTTGAGAAAATATAGGACAAAATTTGGCCCTATACCTATTACAGCATAGTAGCAAAAGACCGACATTTGCTTTTGGGAGATGTTACTCTATGTATTTCCTGTGTTTTAAAAATCATTTTGTGTTATCTTAAATCTTTTGTCCAGGCTTTTGAAATTTCAAATGCCAGATGCACTTTGCATACTGCATGACTAAAAGGTGCTGCTGAGAATGCATCTGCAAATCCCTTCATGCTTTATATTTACTTCAAAATCCATTTAGCTATATGGCAATATTTTTTCTTGCTGGCTCTTGATCAAGCAATAGCTGGATTGTAAGTTTTGAACAACCACAGTTCATAAGAATAATTATGTACCAATTTCTGATCTTCCAAAATACCTTTAAAATGTTACATGTATTGACTTTCCTTCTTTAATTTTTTTTTCCTCTCTTTCAGCTCCTGCTGGCTTACTAGGCAAATCTGGCTCACACAATTTTTTTACTAACTGTTTTCAATGGCAGTCATTCAGCCACGGATTTTCCAGCAATAACAAGACTTGCAGTTGTGCAGATTCATAGTTTCCTACTTTTCTCCTTAGAATGATGTGTCACTGTTATTATATTACAAAATCCATTGCCAAACCCAAATCTATATATCAGAAAAATGTTCAGTTCTACCAACAGTATAAGAAACTAGTGCCTGTAATGCATTAATCAAATTTGAACATATTCCTCATAATTCTTCCTTCAACTGAATCTCCTGTTCTCCATATAATACCTTTATTCTGCCTGTGCCTATTGTTCTACAGATTCAAAATACTTAACTCTTCCTCTGCCTAATGTAAATCTAGAATGGCAAGAACCAAGTAGCCACTTACATACTCAAGTAAAATTGTTATTTATGCCAATAAAGGTCTTTCCTGAGCAAACAGAAAGGCAAAGTTCAAAACCTGGATGGAAGGAATTCAAATCAGGAAACAGAATAGTGGCAAAGCAGTGTTAATGAAATAGCCCCTGCCATTTTCGGTACCAATGCACAATGAGTTTAAGCAGATATATGGTTTGAGGAGTTTCCCACACAAAATGTCACCTGCTAAACCTTGAACGAGTGTTACTTTCCTCTCCTTTGTTTCACCTTTTTAGCACTTGTATGCCTATGCAGTCAGTGAAATTAAATGCTTGATAGAGCTGAGATGAGTCATCATGCTGTCAGGGAGAAAAGAGCAGAAATCATGGCTCAGGAGGAGGAGTATCAGCAATTCAAATTCAGGTTGTCTTATGTTGGTCATGAAACCAAGTCTTCCAACAACCTCATCTACTGAGATAATACGTTCAGAAGAACTGCTGAGTATCACGTCTTCTGACATCAAGTCCCTTACTTTTCCACTCACCTTAGTTCTTTTTAACCTCAAACTGGATTTTCGAGAAGCATGAGTTTTGTGACTTATTGCAAACTCTGCTTACATCTGTTATTATTCAGTAAATGAACAGCTGTTGATTTCCGTTGAAATCTGTTGTTTGTGGTCCTTGATATTCAGAAACTACTGGATACTGTCTCTTAGAAAATTGGTCCTTTTTATGTGGGCACTCATTTTAGGCACTCATAATCACCTGTAATTTCAGAAAAATGTTAGTAGAATTTTTAAAGACAATATAGTCAGTGCTGAATTTGGGATTAAAAGTAAACCTTCCCATTTTAAAAACAACAAAATAAAATGACAATGTAGATATAGTAGACTTCAGCTATTTTGAGGATCTTATTTCATTGATGTCCTACTGCTTTTATAAAAATGGCATTATACACTGTGAAGACAACCTGTTAAATGGCTAACAGAGACATCTCTCCAAGTAGTTGACAACAGAAAATCATCAGATGGAGAAGTTCCCCAGGAACTGACAGTAGGCTGCTTCTGTTAACACCTCCTGTAATCACACAGGAGCAAGCAGAAATGTTGCTGATATAATTTCCAGATGACACAAAACCCAGTAAAAATGGTCATGTCAGTGAGCTCAGGAAAGCATGGAGTGATCTGGGTGACTTGTCCATTTAAAGAAAATCTTTCTTTACACAGCTACATGTTAAGTCATTGACTTCAGAAGAAAGAGTGCAAGATGTTTTTACAGACTGGAAAGACTTTATCTTGGAAAGCAGTGCTTCTAAAAGGGTTTGGGGATCAAAACGGAGAAACAGCTCAACTTCAATTTCCAGAATAATTCTGTAGAGAAAGGGGCTAATGAGATTCTTGCTTATTTCAAGAGGGAGACCAAAAATAGGAATTGGGAGTCTTCCCTCTGTAAAGCACTCCTGAGACCAGTAAAAAAAAAATTACAGATTTGGTGTTCATGTGTTCAAAAGGATATGGATAAATAGGAGAGGTGCAGAAAAGAGACACAGGAATTATTCATAAGCTGCAGGAAATGCCTTGAAGTGAAAAGACTGTGAGAGTTCACAGCCTTTATCTAAACACTTTTTGCTATGCTCGGTAGAAGAGGCTTATACGATCTGTTATGAAGGACATCAGTCTCGATACTCTAATAGCACCTTTAAGAAAAAGAATAGTGTCAGCCTTGCCTATCAGAAATGGCTCAGTGTCTTCTCTTGGAAAGTCAAACTCTTTCATGTCACTAGAGGAACAAATAAATATCCTAAAACATGCAGTAGTTCTTAGATCTTACAAAATACGATGCAATAGTTAGAAAATCATAGTACAAATCTGTTTTTAAAAACCTACAGTCACCCCCATGGATGCTTGGGTATTATTTAAATGAAAAAGTGAATGGATAGTTTTGTTTAATTTTCCCTTGATGGAGCTGGGGAATCCAGTTATTTTTGAAAAATTAACTTTCTCCCTGCCTCTTCTCCTCCTATTAGTCCCGAGCTTAGGTATGGCACCTTCAGATCATCTACTTTGTGGCAAAAACAGTGAACAAAGGAGTAGAAATAGCTGTTGGACGAAGAACAACCCTACGATTCCATGCCTTGCATTTCTCATTAACTGTCAATGTTCCACAAAAACAAAAAAACCCAACTCATTATGAGAGTTAACTCAAGTTTCTTGGTAGCTAATTTCCAAAAGGAGCTGTGGAGTCTCTCCTTCTAAATGATGTCTTCTAGGAAAGAGGCAACTTTTTCAGTGGACATTAACTATTGGGCTTTTGGTTTGGATTGTTTTTTGGTTTTGTAGGTTTGGGTTTGATTGTCTGGGGTTGTTTTGGTTTGTCTGTTTTGTTGGGTTTTGGTGTGGTTTTTATTTTCCTGATAGATTTAATTGTTACTCATTATTTTCTTGAAGAAGTAATTATTTATTCTTGGCAAGAGGAATAAAGCATATGCATAAATATTGGTTAAAGAGGACAAATAAGCACCAGCTGAAATATTTTCTTTAGTTTAAACCTTAATGCAGCAGTAATGTTCCTACAGGCTTTTGTCCTGGTGAAAACTGAGAATAGCATCAGTGAGTAAAACCACCATTCTGACCCTAATGTGTTTCTCAATTTGAGTGTCTCTGCTCACTTATAAACAGCTTGGGTTGGGTAACTATGCACGTTGGACTGTATGACAGGCACTTCAGTGTGTTAAAGGCATCAGACAAAATGGGTTCAGGTATTGCCTAGTCTGCAAGAAAAGATTGTGCTTCTAGTTTGAAGAGCTACAATTGAGAGAAGAACCTTGTTTCAAACCAGCAGACCTCAAAGGACAAATGTGGATGTATCAGAGCTGTGCACTGGAGCGCCAAGTCTCCAGTTTGTCTCAGAATGGTTTGTTTATATGAACTTGTAGATGTGCATTTGATTAAAAATAATCTAAATGTAATGACCTTTACAGATCCTGGAACAGAAGCACTGGTTTTTTGTCTCTCATATATGTGTGTGCATGTATAAATAAATACACACACATTTGTCTGTATATGACACTACTGTTTCTATTTTGGCAGAACCTAAAGACTCCATCATATTAATCTCTCTATGAACGCAGTGTAAGTATCTTAACTCAGCTGACTTGCAGTGAATTGAGACTCGCTATTTAATGTAGACTAATGGATCATCAAAGAAAGTGTGTGATTATTTTTATACTTTTATAAAAACCAGAAATATTTATATTTTTAAAGTAAAATTCATAATTGCACCACCCTTTCAATATTCCAACTTTAGCCCCAGGAGTGGAATATAAACAGTGCCAGACATTCATTCCCATGAGTTTTTCATCGTTTTTTTCGACACAGTCTATTTTTATTCAGTTCTATGGGAAATGCACACACTGTGTGCAATTGCCAGAATGTGATTTCTCAATGCCCCTTATTTATTTCGAATTGGCTTTTTTCAGATTCAAGTACTTTTGCAACAGCACTTTTTCACGTTTTATCATGTAAGTGCTCCTTGTTTATACTAAACCCATTTGCTGAGGACAATGGTTACATATGTGGAGCTGAAAGGCCAGCCACATAAGTTAGCAGAAGCCTCCCACAACGGCTGTAAGAGTTGGTTCTTCTTCCTTCTTCAGGGTCTGCCATTATTCATGTCCACTCCACCTAAAGGCTTCAGGGCAGAATTTTTGCTTTATTCAGATTCTGCTGCGTGTATCTGACTCCAGCAGTTGTTGGGAAGATGGGGATGGTCTGCTGAAATCCCTCCCTCTCTGTCTACATTGCAGGGCAGTTTGGAGGCTGCTCAAATTCATACCAGAGTAATCAGTGGGAATCATCCATGAGCTGGGGCTAGCCAGAACACAGCAAGCTTCAGTTTGATTTACAACATAACCATTGCATAAGGAGCTATGAAGAGGTTCGAACTGATAATGTACAAGAGAACAGATTTGGCTGTGGAATCTGCCCCAAAAGGACAACTTACCTACATGAGGACATGGTACTTAGTCAACATATCCACTAAAATTTGTATGGTGCTTTCCAGGTCAGTATGATTTTCTGCACTGAGATCACTTTCACTTCATGGATTTTTTTCTCTCATTTACTTTAAGAGTTCATTTTTGTGTCAAAATCAATCTGACAATGTCCTTACATCCATACAACCATCCTGGTTAGATCACTACCTTAAGGCCTAGTCAAGGACTATTGTATTCAGAGAGAGTTGAGGTTCCAGCATAGCCCTTTATAAAGTGCCCCAGACACTTCTGCATATAAATAGGGCACCACTGAAGAAGACCTTTCCCAAAGTCCCTTGCAGGGCTGTGTAAAGGACATTTTAATACTTGCCCCAACCCCAACTCGTCTGCACTATGGCACCACAGAACCTGCACCATAACATTCTGCATAAACGCCCTACCCTTATCTCCCAGCCTTCTCCAGCAAAGCCTTCGAACAAATAGGGAAAGGAAGAAATGTGGTCCTGAGGCCAGATATTTTGGTCAGTAGTCCTTCCTACTTCTGCTATCTGCCTCGATATCTGCCTGGTAGTTTAAATATGAGCTTGTTCCTGTAGGTTTGGCCTCAATGCTTGCAGAGAGGGTTGGTAACCCCTCGTAACACACATAACAAGGATGCCTCCCTTGCCCTGTGGATTTCATCGTCATCCTTCTGCCATCTAGATGATGGCACAGCTTCTTTGTCCGCTGGGACTTGGACCAGAAGCAGATGGGTTTGGTAGCAGCTGGCAAGGCACACGGACTACCAAGGTGCAGGAAGGTGAGAAGGTTCATTACTATATATTGCTGTGGCAATGAGTCAGGAAAAAAGACTATGCAAGGTTACAGTTGATACATATTTTCCTTAACAAGTCTCTTTAACTGATACCATTGCCTAGGCCTTTTAACTCACAAAGGCACCAGTTTACTATCTTTTGCACAGTTTACTATCTTTTGCAAACTTGCTGAGGCTGCACTCTGTCCCACCACCCAGGTCATTAACAGAGTGCACCCTAGTACAAGGTGACCCCTGGGATACATCACTGCTGACAGTACCCAAGTTGTTTTCAACTTGGAGAAAGTAAGGATTTTGTGCCTGGAAGGGTTTTAATTTCTGCTGCTCGAGAGATGGAGAGTTAAGAAGAGCTCTTTTAAATGTTTATGGAAGAACATATTTCGTTGGAGACAGGCTAATAAGTGCTAGAATTTATTTTGAAATGTCTACTATTTTAAAATATCTACTACTTAGTAAAGCATGAAACATTTTTTAGTTTTAAACATGTGCAGCATTTAAGATTTGGATTTTTAAAACATGTAGATATTTTAAAATTACTCCATTGTGTAAACAATTCCTTGCTTAATAATGCAATGTCTTGAAAAAAATTCTAAATAATTTAAATGATGGCTCTTATTTTCTTTTTGTGTTTCAACCATTGGCATTCCTCAGTTTAGATGTCAACATTTCTATGCCTGGAAGCTGGAGAATAAAAATAGTTGCACACTAAAAAGAGGCAGTGCTGAGGGTGAAAGGTCCTGATCTTGCAAGTTCTTGCTCATATGGAAACTCAATGGGATTACTTGGGTGAGGAGAAATTACTCCCCCAGCAGAAATTACAAAATGAGGCTGAGCTTTGCTACTAAAATGGTAATAATTCAAACATGGAAAAGATTGTTCACTCTCCAATGAAACAGGACAAGCCCGAGTGTACAAATCCATGACTTTTAAAGAACTGACCACAGCTGAAACTCATTGGAAATCTGTTTTGGAAACAGATGAGAACCTCCCGCTAAGCAGTTAGTCTGCAGTGATGTTTTAACAATTGGGATTTTTTTAGGGATTTTGTATTGAACAGCTGAGCCACAGGGATTGCAGGCCTATTTGGAAGCCAACTATGTATTCATGTCAATATTAATAATGCCTTGGGCTAGACAGAAAGCTTGAAAACTGTGTGTTAAAATAAATAAAAAGCAGTGCATTTTTGGAGTAACTTCATTCTGTGGCCTTAAAAAGAGTCTCCTTGGCAGAGTAAGATGACTTTATCCTTAAAAAAATGGTATTATATGTCAGAAATGTCTTTATTTCCTGACAGAGTAGGACAGAAAAGCCACTTTTATTCCAAGCAATTCAGCTCGTTCATATGAAACGTAAAAAGGACATCTTGAGATAAGGGTGAGTGCCTAATAGCTGTTTTCAAGACAAAGAGCACTCAGTTAAGAAACAGGGTACATGTAAGGAAGTTTTAAAGCGGAACAGCTCAAGAGAGGTTAAAGAATATAAAATAGGCTACAGAACTCTATCTCTTCTTTCACTACTCCAAGCGAAGGGGGAAAAAAATCCTCCAAAGCCATAAAACTTTTATTCTCTAGCCCTTTTCTACCTGGAGCACCACCTTCTCTGGTTCTGAGCACCTCTATGCTGATTTTCAACTGAAGTTTGTTAGAAAAGGCAGCACCCCACTTTCAGGATTCAAGGACAGCTCAGTTGGTGTGACCAAGCCCTGCATGAGGACTCTGCCACACCTGGCCAGTTTCAAAGCCATTTCTAGCAAAAGGCATTTACCATAGCGGAGGGGCCATAATTCTCAATTCCTCAAAACATCAGAGCTAATGTAATTGCAGCTACTAGTTCTCAGCCAGCAAAAGGGTACCTAAACTTCTAAATTGCTGGTCCCATTGCTCCTTGCTCCTTTTGAGACATCTCTAATTTTCCCTCTGAAAGATGATGATCCTATGAATAATTAGCTAACTTCTTAAATTGCTTCTTACCTGTTGTTTGTGGAAGATACTCCCTAGCTGTAGGTTGGAAATTTAAAAAATTCTCTAGCTCAAAGCTCTTTGCTTAGCACATATTGGTGGTTCTCTCATGAAGTTAATCAGCAATACAGAAATCCTTCCTGTTGTTCCAGTGCACTTGATTCTTCTTCTCCTCCACCTTTTCAACTGGAAAAATAATGGTTCTTTGACAATATCTAGTGTAGCTTCTTACGTGGAAAGCTCTATAGAGAGTTTTCCCTTTATGTATGTGTAGACCTAACTTCAGTCAATGCTGATTTCCTCCCTTACTTCTGGTTCTCTCTGAGCATAATTGTTTTATTTGGAATAAATCAGAGCAACTACCTTCTCCAGATCTCAGTGGTTTCCTCTGTTGTTCTCTGTCATGATCTTTTAAGTAGTTGTGTGCCTACAGACCTTTGTGCCTGGCCAGCTTTCACTGTGGGATGGAAGTCTGACATTTTATTGCTCAGAAGCATTTTTGTAAATAATCCATTTCCAGTGTAAGACTGCAACTGATTAGTTTCCTTGGGAAAAAGATCAGAAGCCCTGAAGAAATGGAAATGTCATGTTCCTGTGTTGGTTTAAAGCCTGTTCTTGGACCTTGTTGATGACCAAGTTACTAAAAACTGAACCAGTCTGTCTGAGTTTAGAGGATATAATCCATCATAAGAGATTCACAAAATTGGTTTTTTATTATTTTTTCCTGGATGAGCTCATTTTCTGAACAAAGTAAACCCATATATTACATTAAATAGGTCTCTCACCATTGTTTATTCGCAGGTCTGTTCTTTAAAGAATAAGCCTATTCCCTCTCAAATGCAGCTCATTTCTGTGACCCACTCTGACAGCTGTGACAATCTGTTTGTCACAGACCCATTGGTATATATAAATTTAGATATTAAAAGTAGCTGGAGGTGGAATAGTCTTATTTGTGGGTTTAAGACCTTAAAACATAGTGTGAAGATTCACACCTGATCAGGTTTTTTAAAAACAATGACATTACTTTTTAACTTTGCACTTCAGTGAGTTCTCTTACAAAAGTGAGTCTTACCCGGGAAAAAATACTGCCCTGGAAAGTGCCACTTATCCTCCATACAGTATCCAGTATGATTCTATGGCAGTGTGGGAACACATCAGGCTGAGGCTGGTATTGGGCAGTTTGCCATTCTGGGGCGAATTGTTTCTGGCTCGGTATCATATGCCTGAGGGTGGCATGTGTCTTCTCAGGAAGGACAAATTGCTCTCCTTCATGTTTGGCAAGCTCCTTCTGGCATGCCAAAGAAGCCTATATTTAGTACTGATACTGTTTAGCCAACAATCTGGGAAAATTGTCATGATGATGCGACTAGAGATTTACCAAGGCTGTTTTCCAAGAGCTGAAGAAGACATGGTTGAAGTGGGCTTTGAATTTCCAGCTTTGAGTCTTGTTGCTCCTATTTTCTCTGGGTACAGTACATCCTGCTCCCATCCTGCAAGCCTGCAGTGTTGCAGCTTGAACTAGAGCTCATTTACTCTGATTTGGCATTGGTGGGATTCCTACAAAGCTGGCTATTTTGATATACAGCTTGGTATCCAAAATTTTGCTCTCCATGTTCTGTTGAATCTTGGCTGCAGCTGCCTCCTTTCCTGCTATCCCAGTGACATGTTCTGTCCTGGCTACCTAAAGCTCATTTGCTCCCAGGTGTGCTGAAGGCAGAGATCCAGAGAGCAGCAGCAACTGTTCTCATCAAAACCCTCTTTGCCTGTTATCTGCAATGGGCACGTGACTTATGTACAATTCAAAAAGCTCCTGAGATCAAAGGCAATGTGAGCCCTGACACTCCCTGTGGGAATTTCACCTCCTCTGTTCTTTTCCCTTGTGAAACAGCAATATCACAAACCTCCCAAAGAAGTGCAGAGATTATCTTGAATGGGGATATATTTCTTATTCATCTTATTTCCATCCCAAATTTGCCACAGGGACATTCACTGTTCAACAAGAGCATCTGAAGATCCTTCTCCTGGAAGGCCATGCCTATGGGAAACATGGTCTTGGTTATCTACTATTTGTATTAAGTTGAAGTTACATTTTCAACTCTGTACTTAAGCTTTGCTAACACAGCAGTGTTAGCAAGAGTATGAAAGAAATTACCTCTTGAGGAAAAAAAAGGCAAATACCCAATGTAAACATGATTTTATTGCCTTTATTTAGGTGAAGGAGTAGAGATCCATATGGGATGAGCTAAACTAAACAGGCTTTTTATTAACAAAACTTCTCAAACACATGCTCTGCTCACAACTCAGCTGAAGATACATGAAAAAAAAGATTAAGGAGGGCTCTAATTTCCTATTCCTTGCTTAAAAAAAATCCATTGCTTGTGTCTTGCCACACATTCTCATAAGCAAAGGAGTTCTGGAGTTATCCTTAAAAACATTGTCAAAATGTACCATAATCCTTTGCTTGGGCATTTCAATATTCTCTTCCATCTGAAGCAAGTGTTGCTTTTGGTTCTTGTAGCTATAGCCAAAACATGAAAAATCATCTGTGCTTGGGTTGGCTGTATTGGAGTTTTCTCTTCTATATGCTAAGTAGGAAGTTTCCAGGGCTGGCTAATACGGCACACATTTTCTCTTCATTTGTGGTTTCAGTATTGCTGGCAGCACAACAAAGAGCAAGGTGTTTCCTTTTTCCCTGTATGTCCCTTCTGTGAGCATAAAAATTAGATTGTTCTGCTGATTCAATTACTGTGAGGACGGATCATCTTCTTAGACTTCTTGTCACAAACCTGACATTTCTTCTGGAAGTTTTAAGTGATTTGACACCTCTTAACATGCTACAATTTATAGCTTGTCTTCTAGTGAACAAATGTTGATTAACAATTCTTGGCATTAGAAACAACTCACAGCTTTTGCTTATTTGCTTAGTTCAGGAAGGTCCTGACAACCTTAATTTACTTTGATTAGCAGATGATTGACTATTTTTATATATTTCTCAGCTTTCTGTCCATTGGGCCAAGAATAATCTGGAGAGCAGGTTGTGCATGTCTGAGACATCCACCCTGTGCAGACCTGTTAAATTTCTCAGATGTTTGTTGTTGACTATTGCTTTACTAAATTCACTGCAGGTCCCTTATCTAGCAAACACTGCCACATGGTAACTCATGGCTATGAACATTCTCAAGGTCATAAACTCTCTCTAGCCCATTTATCTGCCAAGAAGGTATTTGCTTGCATCTTCCAATGGAGCCCTTTTCCCGTGACTTAAGTAGCACTGAGATAAGTGCAAGACACAAACCAGTTGTTTGAGGACAAGCTAAAACACACTCCTTTTTTAGCCTGGTATAAGGCTTTGCAAACCACAGATTTTAGGGAAAAGTATGTGGTAAATTAACAAGAAACATATTACATCTGACAATTTGTAGAGACTAAATGGGATACATAGATGTGAAAGTGCACTAAAGTTTCTTGCACTGTACACCCTCCCCTCACAGACGGGAGCTTTGTGGGGCTCTGTCACAGCCTGATTTGCTGTATTGGTGGCTCCTATTTTTTTGATTGAATTTGAAAAATTACCATAGTAATCAACTATCAGAAGGTAATGGTTTCCTCTGAGTTAAGAAAGAGCAGCCGCCAGCTCCTCCTGTGCTCTGTTGGGAGCACTGGGCATTGGCAAGCTCCTCAAGTTCTGGTTCTGGTGTTTTAAACAAGCAAAACAGTCTCTATTTTTGATCATTCTTGCCACCGAAGTGCACAGCCCACTCCCCCCCCCCGTTTGTACCATTTGAGAGATCCCTTGAGTATCTTTCTGCGAGCCATTGAGGTGTGTTAGTTGTAATGACCAGGCAGTCTGTTTCTGCAGTCCATATTCTAGAGCTAAATTTGCCTCTTCCTTCCAAAATTCTTTGGTAGCCAAGGATACTTTGTTGTTCTGCAAGTTAACCAGCATTCCTAAATCATCCTCAATGATTGATTGTCTTAAAGATTCCATGTTTCATTGGTCTCATTTTTCTTCATTTCTAGTAGGCACTGAGCAGTTTGGGAGGAATTATCTGTGTTTCTCAAAATGTTGGGGGTTTTTTTCAGCTATCATGATATTTTTTTTTCTTACAGACTTCTCTGTTTTCATGCCATACTTTTATGTCTTTTAAATCATTCCCTTTGTGGATTTGTGAAATTTCTGACATCTGCAAATATTTCTTTTCCCTGTTTGAATGGAAATGTTGCTGTATGGGTATTTGTGCCCTCATTTATACTCACAGAGCCTATCCCTGTAACAGTGCTGCTCTCCTTGGTGCCAGCAAGTTGTCTACTTCTAGTAGTGTTTAAATTGTGCTTCAAGGCTTTTGGTGTCCTTTTAAGTATTTGGGAGGTCTTTCTGTGAACTATGTGTCATCTGCTGTATTACAACAAATCCTGTTCCAAGGTGTACTGTGGTTTCTATGTCTTTTTGACAAAATGGTGCATTTAATCATTTTCCTCTGATGCAGTTTCAGGTTATAGTCTCTTGATCTTGTAAATAAAAAATATTTCTTGTGCTTTATCTTTGATGCTGCTGTAAATTAGGATATTGCAATTATGAAGAAGACTCTTCCATATATATATATATATATTTGTTGGCCTATCTCTTGTGGGATGATATTCTAAAGGGCGCTCTTGGAAGTATTGCTTTACAGAGAGTAAAGCAAGTAACTTGCTTCTCAGAAGGTCCAGTTGCTGATGTCACTAGGTAGATTGATGAGTTTTGTATTGCATGCACACATGATACCAGCTGGGATAACTAGACTGTTGTGACTGCACATTATTGCTTTTTTTTTTTTGAGTCTTGATCGTCCTGGAGAAGGGCTGTATTTCTGTTACTACGGCATTAAGATTTATCCACTTTTCCAGCCAAACGTGTATTCACTATAAAGTTCCTTTTCCACCTTGAGCCTATTGATAATAGGAATCAGGAGGGTAAATACAGAGCATTAAACTGGGGAAAGCTTGGTCTTCCAGTGTTTTGCACCTTGAAGCATATACACGCAGCTTTTCTTCATTCCTTTTGATGTTTTTTTCGTTTTCAGAGTCAGGAGAATTTTTAGCAAGTTCCTCCCAGTGCAGGTATTGACAGCATCTCCAGCTACCTGTACTTTTGACACTTGGTTCCTTTGCTGACATTCAGCTGTGCATTTCCTGGCTATAAGAAGTGGACAGTCCATGCTGGGTTTAGACCAATCAACAGCAACAAGAAAACAGAAATGAAGAATTAGGTTGAAAATCCTGAGCAACAACAGCAGGGAATAATCATCCATATTATGGTTTTATCTACTGATAAAAAAAGGGAAAGTTTAGATTTTATAAACTGCATTTATTCTCATTGAATAGTCCTGATAACAAAGTAATAAATGATAACAAAGTAATAAATAACATACTTAAATGCCATGAATCCTGTAAAGTGGCCTTTCAGTAACATACTCTTATCTGCTGAGGTCTAAACCCTGCTGGTGGTGCTGGCTGTGCCTTCAGAGCCCTCAAGAGGGGAGAGCAGTACCAGTCCCTCATCAGACAGAGGATCAGGGATCTGCTTCAGAGTGAGGGGGGCAGAATCTGTCATCAAACAGTTTTCGGTCTGCTTACCTTTGCTTCAAAGCCTCAGAGCACACAGCTCATCCTGGCACGTAAACCCTGACTCTACATCCATGTTTGCCAGGACTGCTGTCACCGTGTCCCCGTTCCCCTGGGAAGGCTGCAGCTGCACCCAGTGGCCACATACTCCCCACAAGGCTGGTGGCAATCTCCACAGGACCTTCAAGCCTGTGGTCTTGTTAGAAGCCACTCTTCACCCTTGCTTTGGTGTGCTGTTGAAATGACAGAATCCCAAAGATGGTCCTCTGAAAAATTAACATGTGTAGCTAATTAGCATCTCCCTAGAACGCAAGGTTTGTGGTGGCATGAAGAGTAATGCCTTTGCACGAGCCATTGGCTTGAATTGAAAGTTCCCTGCCTGGAGTGGTTTGGTTTCAGATTTCTTAAAAGTTACTGAGATCTCCTGGGTGTTTTATCTTCCAGGTAGGCAGAATTACTGTTTTACAAGGTTTGGAAAATACATCATATTCTGTGGAAAAGAAGCAGGTTTGTAAAAGAGAGATCCTGTCATGAACTTCATCAAAATGAAGGATAACTTTGGCTGGAGAGAGAGCATTTCCTGAGGAGACCTGTTTATTTCACCAAGATTCTTTTGTACAGACATCTGACAGCTGAGCAGAACATCTGCCATCCTGCATCAGAGTCTGTCCAGGCCAGTATCCTGTTCCTGACAGGGGCCATCTCCAAATGCTTCAGAGAAAAATGCATTTCCATCATGATGGGAAATAACTTCCTCATGTGATGAGTTTAATGCCACTCCCAGACACATGTTGGTTGATTTGGGGAAGAAGCACTAGACCAGTTGTTTCTTTGCCTTTTGTTTTGTTTTGTTGTTTGTGGGTTTTTGTTTGGTTTTTTTTGCTTTTGTTGTTGTTATGGGTAATCTCAGGTTATTTAACTGTAAATATACTGAATTAAATTCAGCTCCGGCCATATCTTGAATTGTTAATGAACTCTATCATGGAACTGCATTGTGGGAGCAGATTTCTTAGGTTATGAAACATTCATAGGCCTCATAGCCTTTTGCAGGATAAGTTTTGATAAAGGAAGATACATTCAAAGGCAAAGGAGGATCTGGTACAAAGTCTGAGCAGTAGTTTTAAAACTATTTTGTACTACTGGTCATTAACATTTCTATTTTCTTTCTCCTTCTCCTTTCAGGGCTCTTGCCTGAGTATTCTTCATTACATTAGATTTGACCTTTCTTTGTGTATCTACTTGATGCTTATCTTATAAAGAAATGCTGCTATCTATAGGGTATTATTTTCCCTTTTTTTTTTCATGCACCTAATAAATAGATCAGTGGTAAACTCTGGCCATAGACACTAGACCAAAGACAGCTCTGAGAGTGTGACCAGCACTTAAAAACAGTGACTCCTAATGCTGAACACCAGAGTGATTGCACCCGAATGTGGGATGTGCTCTCACTTCCTACATACAGCACTTCTGCCATACACAGGTCTCTTTTGTCAGCTAAAATTAACTGGCACATGTTCCTGGCAGTGCTGCTGCTGTTTCCAAAGTGACAGCCTCTTCTTTTGCGTCCCCAGGAGAACACCTGAGAAGCATCTTTCTCTAAACGCTGCCTCCCTGCCTTCCCCAGCCTGCGGAGGGCTCTTGCCACGCCGAATGCTGCTGGGCACCCTCTGAAACAACAAACCCCCATTCCCAGGGCAGAAAGGAAGAAGTTTTTCCTGTCAAGTGTCCACTTGCTTATTATCGAACAGGCAGGTCATCAGCCTCTCTCTTACTGGGTATGAGACTTACTGATGCTCAAAAAGCCAGGAAAAACCATGTCCTTCTGACTGTCTCCTTGTATCAGCAGACTAGAACGGGTCACCAATTCCCCTTTACTCTAATGACATAAGTATGTACAAACCTCACGTGGGTATAACCATGTCATTTTTATTTTTGGTCAGTCCTTGTTATTAACCATGTAACTGCAGACAAACAGGTTTCTCTTTCTCTCTGCTTTCTCTTCTCCAGCATGAATCTTATTTTCTCTAAGTGTGCCACAAAGCTTAGAAATGTATTAGTACCTTTTCTGGCCAGTTCTGCCTCCAAAATGCAGAGTGGGGTAAGCACAGCAGCAATTTCTTCCTGCGGACCTCTATCCAGGAGAATCAATGATTTCTAGAGTGTTGTTTCTAACATACATTGTGTAAGTTGCAATTAGAAGATTCATGAAAGCACATCAGTGCTTTTCAGAAACTTTAGTATTACTGGGATGCTCAAAGGGCACACCGGACCCTGCAGGTGTTTTGGTATCCCAGATTTTAATTTTAATAATTTCTTATTTTCAAGACTACTTTACACAAACTACATTATAAAGTCATCAGCACAGAGTCTGTAATCTACATAATCCCTGGCACTCATGTGGATTTGCAGAATGCTGCTGGTAGACAGGAAAAAGGTTTATAATGAAAAATATAAGAGTTGTAATTTCCACTGATATTTTTCTCAACCAGTTGTTCGTATCTGTATTTCTGCAGAATTGATCCCATTTTAGAAAAAAAACCCTGTTAAACATGTTAAATGAGGCTAAATACTCTGGTAATGATGATTAAATACCTCTAACAAGTGCAAACAGTCTTTTCAATGAAGATCTAAATATAATCATGCTGTACATCTTAGCTCCATTTCAACTTCTCTTCCTGTCCTGGAATATAATTAGGATGGAGCCTTGGGGACACACTCATCACTAACCAACATCTTGATGACCTTGCTGGAGCCAAAGCATATGTCAAGTCGCAATCAAGTCTGAGGAACTGACTCCAAGAATAGATTCAAATTTCCACTGTTAGGTGCAGTAGTAACGTGAATTAGGCTACCAAGCAAATATAACACATCTTAAAGACAAAGTAGCCCTTAAAAGCAATTTTCAAAAAATAATCTTAAGACTCAGGAGACAATGATGATAATTGAAACCTCTCTGCATGCTGTGTTAGAGCCTCTGAAAAACATGGTTAGTGACTGATTTACATTTCCTGATTTATAGCCCCTAAAACCCAGCTATTCTGAAGGGTCAGTGTGTTTATGCACTGGAAGACTCAGGAAATTCTGGTTCAGCCTCCTGTTCTGGCAGTGGTGTCTATGCTAAAGCTCCAGCTCTCCAGGCCTTGGGTATGGAGCTGCCACTGCAGACAGGGACTGCCGCGTTCTGCAGTGGGACATGCGGATGTGTACTCATGCCCACCTCCTCACCTGAAAAGCAGTTCCACTCCACCTGGAAGCTGCACTGCCTCAAACCACATCGCTGCACTGTTTCTCCCTTGTGTCAGGGCTTGCCAGAAACAAAGTCAGTTGTGGGTGGAGCTTTCCAGAGGGACATGAAATCCAACCGATAACCAGCTGTAGAATGTGCAGCTGTGTACAAGCACAGGGCTTGCTCTGTAGGTAAAAAGGAGATTTGGCAGCTCCAGAAGTCAGGCTGGCAAACATCCAGCACTCAGAAGACACAAGGCAGCCTAGCACTGCCTAGGCAGCCCAACCATATGCTTCATGGGCAAGGAAAGCAATGAAGAGTCTGCAAATTAGCTCAGCACGGAGGTGCTCCAGATGTGTGTAACAAACGTATACAATTCAATATAGCACACTGTAAAGTGCTGATAAAAATCATCAGCCTAAGTTTAGTCCTGCACTAAACTGCTTTCCTCTGGGTACAGATCTCTCACACACTTTTTCCTGCAAATGCAAGCTGCTTCAAGAGTGCTGTTTCTTTTGAAGTTGTGATTAGCATTTATTTCCCCATGCTAGAGTTAAATTTAGCAGTAGATCTACTTACTTTTTGAAACCAGGAACTTACTAAAATCTTCTTTCTTTATAGAACAAACCAGGAATTAATAAAGTGCTCTTAGAAAGTGGCAACATTCTATTCAAATTTTACAATTACAATAACTGCAGTTCTAATACTATACACTATTAAAATTTAAGATATTTGACATCGTACAGAGTTATTAATATGGAACTAAATCAATTCCTCTGAGTGGGACTTTGAATATGATTTCTAACTGAGATTAAATAGTCTTTAAGAAACTGGATAAAAAAATATTTACATGTATTTTGGGCTAAGCTGCTTTTTCATAAATAATAATCAAATGAATAGAACATGTCCATTTATTTCAGATCTATAAAATACAAATCTAAAAATATCATTTTACAGACAATATTCACCATTTAGTTTACATTTCAGTATGGTCTTAAGCCTTGCACAGAATAATGTAGCAGAACAACAAAACAGTCTACATTTTAACTTTATAGATTTCCTTAACTAGAGTCTACCATATACATCAAAAATAGTTGTGCACAGTAACCAATTAAACATCTACATTTCAAAAATAGATTGGCTACATCTCATAACTGAGACACCAATTACAGTACATTTATTAAAAATCCTTCAAGAATGCACTCAGTAGTAACAGTAGTTAAAATCATAACTATTCTGAGAAATGATCAAAGCAAATGATAACAGAATTTTAAAAATTCAGTTAATCATTTATATGTAATGTAAAGCCCATGTAACACTACAATAAAGAAAGAAATTACATGGGCACAAGTGCAAAAAAGCAATATTGTAAGCCATCTTCTTTCTTTGGTAAAAATCAATTAGCAGGAAGTATACCATAATAATTCAAATTGAAGACTAATTCAGGTTATACTTTTTTCCTTTCCTACCATAGGTAGACTTGATGATTTGCAGGCATCCTACAGTAGAAAAGTTAAAATTCTACTTAACACTGCCCATTTTCTCCTCTTTTAAGTTTAAATATTGGAATTAAAGATAAGGATTTTTTTTCTTTCATAAATAGCTTTTCAGTAGTATAGTCTCTTAAGGAATTTAAAAATAAATAACAAAATATACACAATTTCAAAGATTACATTTAATTCCTTCTAGGTATGTCCTGAAAATATATCGCCAAAGAATAAATAACTTTGGGTTTCTCAAATATTTGGTCAAATGTCAATTACTTTTATATAAGGAGTTTTCTCTGAGGGATAAGGAATTACCACTGCTTTTCCTACAAAGCTTTTACTATACAGGTGAAATTTTAATAACTTCACAGTAAGAATAGAATCTGTAATATAATATGGATGTTCACCATGAAAAAGTACAATAAAAAAATCTTTCAAAATTAAACCTTCAGAATTTCATGTTCAAACCTGAGGAACTTCCAGGTAACTATGACGTTGTCCTGGCAGGAAGGACAGTCAAGCTGAGTTGTCTGTGTCAGGAGGCTACAGTAACAGTAAGGCCATTTCCTCCAGTGGTATTTCTATTGACAACATAGTAAAAGTCCAGAGAGGACAAATGTTGAGGAAGGGACAAGAGAAGGGTGTTGGTTAAGAACACTTGAGTGTAAGTCATCCTGAGACAGGCATGGGCTGCCTACAGGGATTTTACTATAACCATAGATTATAAGTAAATTCTTCTGGTTTTGAAGGACTTGACTGTCATGAACAATTAAGGTAATGTCACAGGGGATTTGTAGTTTACCATCTTACTCAAGCTCCTCATATTTATCTGAAATTATTACTAAAGAAAACATGAAAAATGCAGGCCACATCAGCAAAGCAACTGGTTAATAGAATTCATCCAGCAACCTGAAGTGTCATTAAAAATTAAAAAAAAAAATTAACTGCAGGAAGATCTTCTGGAGGGGCAAAGTCCTCGCCTTTTTAGATGATCCATTTAAGCTGCCAGCAAAGTAAAGGCTATTTTGATTGCTCATTTATTCAGAATTCATAAATAACATGTAGATTCACTAACCTCTTATTCACACCCACAGCTAATTTACATAAAATATTAAGCAGAATGCTTTTCTACTCCTTGTTTGATTCCAAGCACAAGATGTAAAAACCAGTTAAATTGCACAGTCCAACCCTTATCTCTGCAAACCTCTATCTGATCAAGGAAATGCTTTTTGGCATCTTCTTCACTTTTCCCTACTGTCAGTGCATCCCTGATATATTCAATATCTTCTTTGCTGGTTAATTGGGGCATTCCAGTCATTAGCATCATGGAGAACAGGATGATCAGCAGGTTTGTGTGGTGTCGAAGAGCTAAGTAAGCCTTCACACATATGTCCTACGAGAGAGAAGAGTTTTTTGTTAATTAATGAGAAGAGCCGAGAGGGACGGGGGCAGGAATTTCACGGGACTCCCATTAACCAATGCTGTTCAGTCACTCGTGTCAGAGGGAGGAGACCCAACAGAGTCACTCACCTGAGCAGAGACATGACTTGCTCACCTCTGCATCTGGTGTTCAGTGTGATTTCATTCATCCCCCCACGCTGGGGCAACGAGTGCTGTTTTGGTGTACAAAGCAACAGCTCTTCCTAACCATACATTAATCACTAAAAACCTCAGCTTCACCAAGATCTCAAATTAATTTCCTTGCCACATAATCTCCTGTGGCTGTTAAAAGATACAGCAATAAGTCATTGTCTTCCTTTCCAACTGGGATGTTCCCATTTAAAGACCATGGCTGGAAAGTGATACTGGATGAAGCAGGGGACTGCTCTTCATTTTGTGTAGATGTCTATTAACTTCGCAGTGGTGACGGTTTATTTAACGAGGAAGATTTTTCAGGCCTGGTGTTCTAAGAAATATTTCCAGCTGACAGTTCTAGTCTTCAGGCACTCTGCCTTGCTGTAGGACTTCTATCTTTATGTACTGTCAAACTGGATTCCACAGACTTTTTTTAATAGCATTTTCATTTCCATGTATAAATAATCTATGCTTAACAACATAATCTTTAGAAGAATGATATATCTACAGCTTGGAAAAACATGCAATGCTTTTTAAAAATAATATTTAATGATAAGTGACTAACATATAAGCTGAAATTATTTCTTTTATTAAATTTATTACTCATTTACTATTAGAAATAAGAACAATGCAAAAAAGACATCAATCATCAATCAGGTAGAAACTAGGCCTGCAATGCAGTAATGTAAAAACATGAAAAATATCTCCATGAAGGTTGTTATTAATGAAACCAAAGCTGAAGCAATGCTAATTTTTACCCAATTAAATATTCAATTTAACCTTTCCACAACTGTATATTAATTTATCGAAGAATTCTTAGGAAATCTAAATATTTTAATGTAAACTTCCATCAAATCCCATCAGCCCTCTAGAATGCTTTTTTTTTTTTATTTAACAAACTGTGTGGGTTTTTTCGTCCTCTGAAACAGGAAGATATGCACAAATAATCTTAACATCTATCACTGTTCACATGAGCAACACCAGGACACCCAACCAGACAGGTCAGGAAGATATTAAGGAAGGAAGATGATGTATTGAAGAACTGTCTGTACGATTTCTTTTCTTTCCTATTGCCTGGAAACTTAAATTTTTCACTCTGTTTCCAAAAAAATTCTGTCCTGAAATAAGATCATATTTATGAACTCCAATGCTAGTTTAGTTCTAGCAAAGCAGAAGATAAACTGCAATGGTCAAAGTACAATTTACAACAGAAAACACCATCATCTTATCACAGGGAATAGTTTCTCTCCATGACACCAGGGGAAAAATAAGAAAAAAAAGAAAAAGAAATTTTACTTATGCATTATCAACTTCAAACAGGGAAATCTTGTCACAAGAGTTAGTCTGTGTTTTGTTCCCTTTGAAAGGGATGAAAGCTCTTTACAGTTACACCAAAGAAGGTTTTACATTTCTGTATGGATGATGCATCTCACTGCTCTGGGTGTCTGAGATAGAAAAACAATTATGCAGTCAAGAAGAACCTGGCATCACTGCATCTCAAAGGCAGTCTTTCTAGGAATTCAAAAGATTTGAAAAATCTGCATCTGCCTGTTACACTTATTTATTCAGACAAGAACTTAATGTAGTTTTGAATTAGGATCTTCCAAGAAAACGAGTTTTTACACTTCTGGGAGAGGCAGAGAGAACCAAAAATAACACAGACAGTCTGTATGTGTCAAGGATATGTGCATGTTTACCCTGGGATTAAGAAGAAAGCTGCTAACTAATCTAAAGCCATAGGCAAGATGAGAGGAGCTGAGGAGAAACCAAAATCCCATTGTCCAATAAACGATAAAGAATAATTATTCTGAGAGCTTGAAACTGTCCTAAATACTACTATCCTAAAATTCAGGCATTTTTGGGATATTTTATAT
Organism: Lepidothrix coronata; assembly: GCF_001604755.1. NCBI lineage: Eukaryota > Metazoa > Chordata > Aves > Passeriformes > Pipridae > Lepidothrix > Lepidothrix coronata. The sequence continues at coordinate 4,645,167 of NW_016690212.1, forward strand.
TTTTGGGATATTTTGGGATATTATATTTTTGTAATATAAAGTGTCCAAATTCTGTTACATCTCTTCCCTGTACAGTATATTCCAAGTAAGTATTTTTCAATGATGAATTGTCTACCCTTCAGTTTTCTATCACCTTTGTTTGACAATCAAATAGATGAGATTTTGCAAAGAAATAGAAGAATTTGTATCTCTGTATTACCAAGTCAGCAGAGTAATGAAAAAAATTCAGTAAATTAAATATAATGAATAAGAATGCATTATTTAATGCAAAAAATTTAATACAAGAACTATCAAAGATAATTTTAGGCAAATTATTATTAGGTAGGTGGACAAAGCACAAAAAAGACTACGAAGATCTCAGATGAGGCTTTCTCATGGGTTTCTAAAAGTAAGAAGTGAAAAAGTTATGTGTTCACTGGAGTAAGAGAGTTGATGGGTTTCAGCCAAAGGTTGGAAAGGAAATGCCACCACATACGACACAGCAAGAGAAATCTGGGCAGTACTAAGGCAGCTGAAAAATTCATAGACAAAAGAGAAAAATACTTACCTTCTTGGATTAAGTTATGCTTAAATATATGTTTGCAATGAGGACAAAACCCCATCAAATAGTGCTTCCTACTAAGCATTTCTGTGATGTCATTAATAACCTCTGGCCTCGAATTTTCATTAAATCATCACAATGGACACAAACAAAAATGGAAACAAAATTTAGATTAAGAACTTTCTATTGAAAGGAGCTTCATTGCTAGTTCCAGAAAGGTTGCCAGGCCACTGACAGCCTCAGAAGTTCACTAATAACAAACTATACTCTTCTGCAGTGAATTCCAGACAAAATTAATTGTCATTTTAACCTCCTCTGGCGCCTGTAGTATGAGCTTGGCTACATCTGTATGGACTGTGTCTAATCAGTAACAGAGAAATAAAATTTTTAAAAAGTAGATATTTTAAGTTATTAAAAACACCAAAGCCTTTAAAAAACAAAGGATTCTTCTGAAGTACAACCTCTTTTAATGTAGTTGAAGTACAAAATAATGAGAGATGCTCTTAAAAATTAATGAAGGATAAATGCTGAGACTTTTCCATTAATACATGAATGAGTCAGCAGGCACGCTGAATGAATGTCTCAGTATTAGGAAATATAATGAAACAAGTTAGTTGAAAAGTGAAACTATAATTTTGTTTATTTTTTTTACTCTGGCCATGTAATTAACACATACCTTTTTATAGCAAAATATGTCATGCAGATCTTGCTCTATGTTACTGTTTTGCTTGTATGAAAGTATTTTAACTTCCTTTTTACTGGTCTTTGAGATGGAAAAGCCTTTTATTGTACTACCACAGTGGTTTATAAACAGTAGCTATTGCAGCATAACTGTACATGAACTTATATTTTTTGGTGAGTTTATTGTTGCCCGTGCCTAAATCATCTCACTTAAAATGCCCAGGTCACATATCATGGTCCCAGTTCACTAAGGCAAGGCACATTAATCACCTTTTATCTGGTTAATGACACTAACGGAAATGACAGTGGCGCTATCACAGCATTCCTAAAATGTCTGCATTAGTGGGATGAAATTAGAAATTAATTTTAGAATTAGTACCAGAGTAACAAAATGTGTATTAGTCAAATCCAAGACAGGGTGATGGAGGCATGACATATTGAAGAGAAGCTGAGACCAAAATCACCTCCAATTGCTTTTGGCATTTGGGCTGCTGAAGTAAAGGTCAGATATTCCCTAAAGAGCCAGATGATCCACATATACGAACACAACTTTAATTCACTGAAGACATCAACAGGTCTTTCAACTCTGTTTGAAAGTCCACTTTCACACTTGAACTATTTTCTGCTTCCAGAAAAGAGGTCTTCTTTGAAACAACACACCCGAGAGTGGTGTTTCAGCCCCTCACTTGCACATGGCTACATCTGCAGCAACAGCATCATTCCCGTAGGCAGCACAGCTCACAGGCTTCTCTGAGAGCATGGGCTCAGCATCCCCTTCCCATCCTTAAATCTTTTGAGCTACAAGCCCCCTTCAAAACATTTGCACTGTGATAAAGCTAGTCCTTGCAAAGTGAAGACTCAAATATTGCACTTGGTTCTTCAGTTATTTTCAGAAGTGTGGGCAGTGACTTCAATGAAAAGATAGTTGGGTCTTCTTGTGGGTCCTTTCCCCCTACACACACCCCCTCTCCCTCCCTTGTGACTGTCTCTGGTGGACAATGTGATTTGTCCTAAGATAAGAATACCAGGTGGGAATTGCAGGAGGAACTGTCTGGATGCTCACATAATGAATGCATTCCAGAGATGGGGGAGCAGCGATGACTGTGATCAACTTTGGTACACATCCTCTGATTTTGGTATACATTGTCCTGCAAAAGGGTATAAAAACTGGGCCAACTGGGCAAACTGGTCTCCCGAGGCTGCAGGCAGCTTCCACCCCTGGCAGGGACACCTGCAGGGTATGTCCAGCTGTTAAATGGGGAACACTCACTTTTGTATGAGTGAGTAAAAGTGCTGAGATCCGGTCACTTACGGAGATACAAGTGCTAAAGTAGTTACAACGAGGACCCACCTGGTGTTCTTATCTTAGGACAGTTCACATTGTTCATCATAGACAATTGCAAGGGAGAGGAGGTGTGTGTGTAGGACCCAGATCTGCTATATAGTCATGTATATGTTCAAAGGGACATAGTCACCATCCAACAGTGAGAATCTTAATTAGGTACTCAGGTTAGAAAACCAGACTCCTGACTGGGACTGGTTCACCCACAGCAAATCCAGAACATAAAAGTTAGGCTTTTGCTTTGACTCACACTCTGCAGGAGACTTTTTTTTCGATATTGTAAGGAACCTGCTTTCTAAATCAGGCACTTATTTGAAGCCTCTAAAGATGACCAAGGAATAACAGCGCAGACATACATTCACTTCAGACTAGCCATGCTCTCAACCACTTCATTAAACACACTGAACAGCATTTTGCTTTGCTCCCTCTTTGCCCAGGTCCTACAGTTGCTTGAATAATCACAACTGTTTTGGAAGTGCTCAATTTCAAATAGAAGCTGCAACTGAATAGATTTTTTAACACCATTCTTTTCTTTCAGAGTTAAAATCTATCCATCCATTTCACAAAACCAGCATCTGACACAGCTTAGGGTCACTACAGATTTTTATTCAGATGCAGCAGTCTGATCACTAAAACTCGAGAGCAGAATCAGTAGGGAATCACTAGTAAAGCCAGCTGAGGAATGCCTCACACCTGCTTGCACTATACAGAGGCTCTGCTTAGTGCCATGAGTTTCCTCTAATTTCACAAGCACTGAAGCCCTCTGCAAAGTATTTTCAATCGAGATAAGAAACAATGAAAGCACTGCTTATCTGGTCTGCTGCTAACAAGCTTTTCAATGTGGCTTTGTGGATGTTTGAATTCTATTTCCCATAATCCTACAAATAATTTTTGCTCTTAGTTGGGCTTAAAATATCCCAGAATTGTATTATGATTCATTACATTTTACTAACATAATGCCAAGGAGCCTAGATCTTTGAAAACCAAGGCACTAATGTTCATTTCAGAGGATACAAAAAACATTGCTTAATTGATTTGCAGCTAGATACTCATTCTTTTACCTGAAATTTATGGAAATGGAGACTTGTCTTCTTTCCGGAAGTCCCCATGACATACAGGAAATCTGGAGTCAGCACAAAAGGAACTCTCTCCTTATTAATTCCAAGGAAGCTTTTATAATTCCCAAGAATATGGCCAAAATCAATATGGAAAAGGTTACCTTCATAAAGAGAAGAAGTCAGAGTCACACTCAAATGCAATAAAATGCCAAGAACACTTACTTGTATTTACAGTAGTTCCAAACCCTCTTTTTTTGGTATATATGATCACTCTTTAGTTCGCAGAAAAGACAATTATCTCTCTTTTTTTTTCTTGAAATAGATAATTCTGTCCTTTTGGCAAAATTACTTTTTATTTATCTTTGGCAGTTGTTAAAAACCCAGCAGAGCTGTTGTATTTTCTAAACATACACTCACAGCTTTTAAAAAATCAACCAAGGAAAGCCTGTGCCTCAGATCCATAACAATCAGGGCATCACTACACGGAAAAGGCTTGAGGGTTGTGTTTCAAATACCCATGGGATTCTGGTACTACCCATCTCCTTGGCATATGTCATTGACTACAACATGCTTCTTCCTCACAGACCTGCATTTAGCAATTTCTAAACCACTCTGTATGTGCAGAGTAACTCTGTATTGTCACCCTTTTGATAGCTTTGAGAGAGCAGCAGGGTATCAGTTCCCACAAAAGCAATGAAAAACTTCCCTTTTAAGGATCTCTACACCTACAGGACTGGAATTTGCTGCTACTCTTCAGATCACTTCATTACTTTCCCTGGCAGCCAGGTTAAGGATAAAAGAATATGGTTACTTAAAAACACACGTATAAAAAAAGATAAAACATCGAATTATGTAAGATGATACTCAGGAGTGATCTGTAGGTGGAACATCCTTATTTTAAGCCAGCTTCCAAGTTCCCCCAACCTACCAAATCTGACTCCCTGCAGACCTCTCAGACTGACATCCTTCTGGCTTCTCAGGCTTAAGATAGCCCCCATAAAAGACTCAAAGGCAAACCTGCTCCTGAGCACAGCAGAATAACACTTCTCTGCTTCCCTGTCTACTGACCTATGCCTCATGTTCTGCCTATAGGAACTAACACTGCATTATATTATATATAATATTGAAATTAAAGCATTCCTTTGTTGTCTTTTCCTCAAGGACTTCTGCTGAACTTTTTTACTGTAGTCTTCAATTAGCTAATTTCTGCCTTCAGGGTACTTCTCTCTAGCCTTCAACTGGTAAAATTTTAGCTATAATATGATGAATATTACATATCCAGCCTTCTAACTAAGCCCTATTTTCCTAATTTTCCTAAAGACTAATTATGAAGTAAGAGGATCATGAAACTAAAAGTGAATTCCTTAGACAAAAAAAAACTTCTTCATATGTACTGCTTGTTCTGGTGTCCTTCCCGGGACTTCCATAGGTAAGTAAAATTAGTATGAAACAATGTGCAGCTACAGAAACAATTCCCAAAGTTTATAGTACAAAAAAATTGTGGGTTTCTTCAGAAGGATTGCAACTTTCCCCAGACTTTAGCAGCAAAACCAATACACTCCATGAACAATTATTTCCTAGGATTTTTTTACAACACATAAAGCAATTATGTTCCTCAGAAGTGAAAACATCTGAATTCTGACATACAGTTCCACTGAATTCTGTCAGAACCACATCCACACATCATCAGCTGTCTGCTTTATGAAGTTTTTCTGGTGTTTAGATCTTAGATGTAGACACTAAAAAACATTGTTTTACATTCCTCATGACTTAGTTTGTATCAAACTGCTCCTTGAAAAATAATGGCATTATTAATGATAATATCTAGAGCCTGTATGAAGGCCAACAGGGGTGACAATACATTTCAATGTCACAGGAGGACCTGAACATGTAAGCAAGACCGACAGAACTGGATTGTGTCTCTTCATTCATTGTTAAATGCCTTATTTATTAAAATGAAAAATAAATCTAGTTAAGTATAGACAGTCTATACTTCTATGAAATTCTCACAAAATAACCCACCTGTTTCTGTAATCATGATGTTGTCATTGTGCCTGTCACCTATTCCAAGTACAAAGGTTGCCACACAGTATCCAGCACAAGAGTAAACAAATCTTTCCACAGCTGCCTGAAACTAAAAATAAATCTTAGAGTTGACAAATGCTTCAATGCTAGACACTAAATGCAATAATTCTCAGAGTTATGTACCTTTCTGTTGACATGTATCTATCAGCAGTTAGACAAACTGTCTTATAAAACACACTGCTGCACAGCAGAGATCAGGATCACAGCCCTGCACTGAGCTGTGTGAGCAGGCTCTATCCCTCAGCACAGAGAAAAGCAGCATACAGTTGCTCACACATTCTGAGGAAGAAAAGCTGGCAGAAAGCTCTAGCTGGTCAGTGGACCCGCCCAAGCAAAGGACTTGTGAATACCCAAAACTGTATCTAAATCCTCTAAAACTACACTGACTTTCAGTGTTCTTAGATGTCCTTTCAATCTTCTCCTCATGTATCACTTCTAACTTCCACTGACAAAGAAGTAATTTCAAAAGCATCTTGTCTCTCAGGAGTCTGGCTGCCAGCTGGATGCTAAGGCTCTTTCACAGACACCTGCAGCTGAGTGCAGGGAAAACAAATGGATTTTTCAAACTCCTGTAAGTAACAAACACAAACATATGGGCTCTATGCTCCTAAATCAGTAGGGTACATCTGAAAATCCTACTTAAAAATTCAAAGAACTCACCTTCTCTTCAATCATGCATCTCTCCTTGAGCCACTGATTTAGTATTTCATCCTTAAATGCACCAGTGTTCCCAACTGTGCTCTGTTGAATTTTGGCAATTGTTGTAGCATCTTTCACAATTTCGATCATTCCTAGAGAAAGTAAGGAAGAAGTTAGAAGAAGTTATTGAATTTATATCAGAGCATATTAAAAATATGCAAAATTAAATTTTAAACTGAGTTTTAAAATTGACTACAGAACTTCATAGGTTGTGAGCAGACATTCATTTTACAAGCAAGGTTCTTGTTCATTTCCAGCTCAAACCAGCCAGAGCTCACAAATAGCCTGGCATCCTAAAATCCTCCTCTTTTATAATGGAAAGTATTACATGATGAGTGGGGACCCTCTGCATAAGGCATTTCCCCAGGAGAGAAACTGCTCCTGTCCTGAGCCCCATTCACATTCTCTGCAGCTTCTCTCCAACTTCACAAATATGAGGAGTTGAAGAAAAGCTTCAGTGTTGCAGCAGTCTAGGGATGCAAGTGTTGCCAGGGCTGTGGCAGAGGAACAGAGCTGGCCATCCTGCAGTAAATCCAACTTAAGCTTCAGTGTTCATATACACAGAAAAGTTCAGAAATACCAGTACACAGTGAGGAATGGTAATGAGATTGCTGGTGGAAAGCTCTGGCTGTCAGGGCTCACAGGTCTGTCCCAAAACTGAACAGACCCTCGCCAAGGCAAATTGGCACATCACAGCAACGTGGTGCAGAAACAAAGTCTCATACTGTCCATGACAACACAGCATGTGATGTATGGGAAGCTAGAGGGAAATGCAGGAACAGAGGCTGCAACACAACTCTACACTGTAGCCAAGACTAGCAAATGCAGTCTGCCCTTGGACTGGGCATACGTGCATGGGGGGGGAAGTCAGATTTTAGCTGAGGTTATTAGGTAATTGGAAATATTTTATTTTCCTCCTCTGGTTCAAGTTCAACAGTGTCTTCTAGCTTCAGGTCCAGCTCAGAGATGAGCAAGCAAAGAAAAATATCCCTTTCTCCTCAAAGCAATTCAAAGCAGTTTCTGACTTTGTTTCAGTTTGACTCTGAAACAGATCAATTTATTTCTTTTTCCTTTTTGAAATTACTGCATTATGTGCAAACTTTTCAGTCACAGAATAACAACGCAGTAATCTCTTCCTGCCTTCCACTCATAACTGAATCCATGGCTGAATACTCCCTGAAGGTATCTCTTCTGTCCTGACAGTGGCCTGGATTTGTTTGTAATAAAACTATTGTGGAAATATGACCTCTGAAACCCACTGTCAAGACCACCAAACTAAAAAGCTCTGTATTTTGGTCCGTGCTTGCCAAGTTGTTGTTTTCCTCCCGGGAGTGAGCTCCAGATCACATTCCAGCTGTTGAAAAGGTTTTCCCTGCCTGTGCTCAGAAATCTCCCTCTACCGGCCAACAGCTCCTTGATTCCAGGGCCGCAGAGCTGGCGCAGGAGGCATCTTCTCTAACTAGGACAGAGGTTCTCAGCTGGGAGGAAGTGCAGCAGTAAATGCACTATGTGATGTGTTTCTGGGGATCTGTGGTACTAAAGCAGATGATTTTTTAAGAGCCAGCTTGAACTGCCCTGAAATTCAGCAGGAATGCAGCACAGTAAGTAGTGATAATTGTCTCGCAGAGCTAGGAACATACAGACGTGTCAAAGGGCAAGAGAACAGGGTATGATCTTTTACTAGTGATACATAAAAAAGAAAATTCCTCCTATAGAGCAGAAGTCTACTTGGCAGCAGCAGTGGAGAGGACACATGTTTCCAAAATTACAAACTGCACCGAATGCAGATGTCTTTAACAGACTGAGAAAGCCCTACAAGGGAGGGGATGCCAGCCCCAGGTGTAAGACACCTGTGTTCAGTGTAGCATGGGATACTGTCCTTGTGCCAATACACAGAAACTGCCCAAGTTCCATGGAAATATTAGGAGGGAGGGAAGAAGAAGCTTGTAAGAAGACTGCGTGTGAATATTGTGAAAGAACATTTGCATGCCACTACTCTTTGGTTTTGTTCCAAACAAGCAAAAGCTCTACATCAAAGTGTCCAATATTGGGTATTACTAATTTAGGCTGCAGGTACTCCCAGCAAGCCAAGCAGGAGTGTTTACATGATTAACCATGCCTCTACTGTGGTGCTAAAAGGAGGCTAAATTCTTACATCTCTTCCATCCATACAGGAAAATAAGAAATTATTTCCTTAAAGAGACAAAGGAATGGGGAATCAATTAAGAATTCATGAAAGAATAATTAAGTCTGTAGCTTGAATATGAGAATGCTGGGATCAATAGCAGAACTTCTCTTTCTTTCTTCATTTTTTCAATAAATTACACTGCCTTAAGATGATTTTAAACAAAATCATACAAAATCCTAAAAATCTCTCTAAAATATTAGGTTTATTTTACCACATCTAGAAGAGGAAAAAAAAACCCAATCCTCCTTATATTTAATTAGTATTCTGATTTACAATGTTCCATTTCCTTTATTATTAAAATTCTATTGATATGTATTATTCAATTTTAAAACATTTATATTAGGAGAAAGGAAACCCTCTTATGTCACACTACCAGGTATTTTATCAGTGAGTTTGAGTTTCCTGTGTTACTGAGATATGCTGAAATTTTATTTGCCAATGGATTTTAGAGAGCAAGTGCATTACACATGTATATTAAAAAGAGTTCTTCATTTTACTGGGATTTCTTACTTAATTTCTCTCACTATGAATTCTGAAAAATAGATCATCACGTCAGGAAAAAATGTAGATGTTTTGCTCTTTTCTCTGTTTCATTCTTATCAACACATTAAAACACATCTTGAATGTCACTCATTTTCACCACTGTTTCCTATTAAATATTGTTATTAAAGAGAAACTTGCAGCACCACCCAAGCAGTTGGACTTGCACAGGAATCACAGTTAAGCTGGTGCAGCAGCTCAAGGACATTCATCAGAAGGGCAGAAATCACTGCCAAGACGCAAAGGCTGCTCACAGACGATGTAATAAAGTTCTATTTATCTTAGGACTACAGTACATATTAGAATAGTTCTCCCATACACAACTTTGGTAAATATGATATTTTGAATTTCTAATTACAGTGTGATCACATACCTATTTTGTTCCCTGTAGAAATACAACCATACGGTAACAAACAGAGGTCCAAGGATTCTGCTTCCCAAATGGATTCCATAATTCGAAGAATCTAGTAAAAAAAAAAAGTATATGCTAAATTATTTCAGATTATTTGAATGTTACGTATTACTCATACAAATAACACTACCCAGATTTCTGAGATGGGGCTAAATTTACATGGCTATTGGACAGATTAAGAGACAAATACAGAAAGTGTGCAGCCATTCAAGATTATCAGTTACAGAACCAGGGTTTGTACTTCCTCATCTGTCCTGTGACTGGGCAATCTCTACCCCTTTATAAAGTATTAATAAATATATTGTATAATTTCTACATATGCTGTGAGGTTGAATACATTAGTAAGGACGTCCATTTTTCCCCATAAATATCCCCAAAAGTACTAACAAACCAGTTTTCATAACAATCACTGAAATATTACTACAGTAATGCTACCTACCAATTTCTTTTTCATTTAACTTCACCCATTGCATAAATAAATGATAAAAACGCTTCATCAGAAAAACAGGCCATCTTTCACAAAGTAAGATTCCATCTCTAGAACACCCAGATGTGATGTATGGCACATGGCAGGAAAAAACAGGGTTACAGTATGGACTGGGTCTAGCTGGGATGAAGCTCATTTTCTTCAGAGCAGCTTGTATGGTGCTGAGTTTTAGGCCGGTGACCAAAGCAATGCTGGGAACACACTGATGTCCCAGCTATTGCTAAAGAGTGTTTGCTGAGCGTCAGTGCTGCCTGTTCCTCACTCTGCCTCGCTGTGACTAGATCAGGGAGGGCACAAGAGGTTGGGAGGGGACACAGCCAGGCAGATGACTCAAACCAACCAAAGTAATACTCCATGCTCAGCAATACAAGAGGGAGGAAGGGGGTTAGGTAGGTTAACCATCCCCTGTGCAGGAACTGGCTGGACACTGGTCTACCCATGGGATGTGGTGAATGACTGCCTTAGCATCACTTGTTTTGTTTTCTTTCTCTTTTCTTCCACTTCTCCTTTGCTTACTAAACAGTTTTTAGCTCAACCCACAAGTTTTCTTGCTTTCGCTCTTCCTTTCCTCTTTCCCCATCCCATTGGCATTAATCCACAAAACAGTAACACAAGAAACTGCGGTACAAGAAAGATGATCCAATGTTGATAAGAACCTTGCCATACACAGTTTAAAAAACAAAAGACAACCTCATATTTCATATGGACAGTAAAGATAAGGTACATATACTTTCGAAAAGGAAAACTATGTTAAAATATTTTAAAATATTCACATTATTCACTTTATATGTTTTAGCTATCATACCTGTAAAATAAGCATGTCCTGACGGAGGTCATCTCCATGTTTGAAGATTATGCCTATGGTTTCATTTGACAGAGCTGTTGGATCTGCACATTTAAACTCAAGCCAGAGGGGCTTCTTCTTAGATGCCATTACTTTACATTTTTCTATCTGTGAAAGACACATTTATTGCTTGCTAGCCATTGTACTCCAATGTCAACACAACTAACCTTTTTACACAGCAGCTACAGAATAGTTTATCAACTTCCAATCAATTATACCACAAAAAACACACTGAAAGTACATGTAAGAAACAGTGTTCAATTGCCTTACTGAACCTGCATAACTTTTAACCACTGCCCATGATAAAGGAAAAAGCATACCTTGACTCTCCAAAACTGGATTTGGCATGTAAATCTGCTTTAGACAGATTTAATTAGGAATAGAGATCCTGACAAAACTGGCAAATATGGACCCTCAAAACAGGACTTCAATAGGTGCTTTGCAAAAACAGAACATAATCATTGTCCAATGCAATTTACCACATTATCCACCCTTGTGACTCCTAGCAACTACATTCCATATTGTTTGACTCAATTCCCTTAGCAAATTGGTCAAATTCATGGAGAAAATGGCATTTTTAAAACTAATGTAACATAATAATTCGTAAAATAAGAAAATTAATTCCCTAGTTTTATTACATTTTTAATCTTGATAAATTCAGCATTGCTATGAGTTAAACTGCATTACTTCAAATGTTTTCTCCAGTAATTATGGCTAATACAACTGCAGTATGCAATACTTTCTATTCTGGAATTCCTGATTCATGGCTGAACATTACTATGTACAATAAAGCCATCTAAAATAAAAAAATAAGCAACTGCACATTAGTGTTTGAGAGCTGATAGAGAGAGATGACATAGGAGATGAGTATTTTAGAATATTCACATTTCATAAACTGAAGTTCTGAGCCTGCAGTTTAAAGCAAAACAGTTTTTACCATCCTTGGTTTGAAAAAGGAAAGAAGTTTTTAAATCTTTGAACTTTCTAGAAACACACTGATTTTGCTTCTCCTACTTGGTTTAGACTAGTACCTCAGCCATGCACAACTGGGAAGTGTTTAATTCTCTCAGTTTGAAGATAGATGAGCCTATAGCCTGTTTACCAAGGCACAGGTTTATTTAACAGAAACATGGCCATATGATACCTAATATCCAAATGAGTACCTGGCTATTCAGCAATTCCTTAAGTTGGATGGTCCTTGGCTAAGAGAAAAATCAAGGGATTCTTTTCTTGTGGGGTCCTTGCTGCACATCAAGTGACTCCAAGGATCTTCACTGTGCCTCTTTACCCACACCTCATTTTGCATAGCAAATGCATGATCCAATTTCCTTTCACTACATATCCTGGATTAAACTAATGGAAAAATTACAATTGCCATTTAATGATTAGAATTTCATGGGTTGCATTTTTTGTAGCACACAGTGGCATATCATTACACTTAGAAAAATTGTAATAGCTCTGGGAAGAAAAACTTACTGAGTCCATGAAATGGCATCATGTTCACACTGAAATAAGACCTTTAGACATATTAGCAAGATTTTTTACCAAATGACACATACTTGCAAATACACTTTTTTTAAAAAGGATTTTCAGAAACTCAGAATATACTTACCACCAAGGCTCCTGCTCTTAGCCCAGGATCATATGGAACTCTAAAACTTTCTGGAAGTTTGCTGCTCTGTAATTTTTCAAGCTTTTGTCTCAGCTGTGCAATAACTGCAATGACAAGTAGAAAACCACAATGAAATCAAAAGTTGGATGGCAAAAAGCTCACAGGTAATCAAACTTGTTAAGCATCGTGATTTGGTTAAAAAGCTCTGCTTAGCTACTTTTTAAATTGTTTTCCTCGTGGATCTCCTGATTTGAAGAATGGAGGAAGACTCTTTAACTTGCACTATCAATGGTCAGGGTTGTTTCAGATACCTAAAGGTAAAGTTTTCAAGCACCACACAAGTGTGTGCTTTCTCTGCAGTGTTAGAAACACTGCATAGTGCTTGGTGTCCTTCTGAAAACTCAAGAGATTACATTAAAATGTCAGCTTTCATTTAAAAAACAAAACACAGTAGAACACACAAAAATACTTTGCCTTATAACTGACAAGAAATGCAGACAGACTTGTGGCTTTTGAATTCTTTGTTCAGAGACAATACAGAGGTACTGAATTTCCTATCCTCCTAAAACTGGTTTCATATTGCAGCCCTGTTAATCCCACATTCCAGTAAGAAGAAAATTTGCTGCATGTTTATATGAACGAAATTTTACTGTTCATATCTGAACTCAATCTTTTAATTCATAAAACTTCAAGCTTCTGAATCTTCAGCTCAGAACAGTACAAATTACACAACATATGAAGTACTTTGTTCATCTCAGCTAGCAGGTGTTAGCAGCATAAGCAATACACTGGTTATTACCCTGCATTAGGATGAAGACCTGAACACCGTTCTAAAAGAAACTGTAGCTACACAGCAGAGGATGCATATACATGTTTGAGTCATTTTGGAGATAAAAATTAAAGAGCAAAAAAAACTGTACTGAGAAAACTAGACATGGACCTGGATACTTGAAACAGGATCATAATCATAGAAACATGGATTAGTTTGAGTTGGACAGGACCTTGAAAGGCCATCTAGTCCAACCCCCTGCAACGAGCAGGGATATCTTCAACAAAACTTGCTCAGAGCTCTGTCCAACCTAATCTTGAGTATTTCCAGGCATGGGGCATCTCCATTTCCCTGGGCAACCTATTCCAGCGTTCCAACACCCTCATCATAAAAAATGTCTTCCCCATGCATAGTCAAATGTACTCTCCTTTAGTTTAAAGCCATTACCCCTTGTCCTGTTGCTGCAGGTTCTGCTAAAACGTTTGTCTCCACCTTTTTTCATAAACTCCCCGTAAGTACTGCAAGGCTGCTCTAAGGTCTCCCCAGAGCCTTCTCTTCTCCAGGCTGAACAACCTCAACTCTCTCAGCCTTTCCTCACAGGAGAGGTGCTCCAGCCCTCTGATCATTTTTGTGACCCTCCTCTGGACTCATTCCAGCAGGTCCATGTCTGTTCTGTCCTGAGGGCCCTGGATCTGGACACAGTGATCCAGGTGGGGTGTCCCAAGGGCAGAGAAGAGGGTAGAATCACCTCCCTCAACCTGCTGCCCACACTGCTTTTGATGCAGCCCATGATACTTTGGCTTTTTGGGCTGTGAACGCACATTGACAGAAAATGAAGACAGTTTAAGAGCTGCTATCAAACTAAGAAAGTTAAGCCAAAAGAATTAGCCAAGAACTCACAGAACACAAATGTTACACAAACTAGAAGGTTTTAGAAAAGAACTACCTAGCAGTGCCTGGTGACCATTTTCTTCTGGTAAAAAATAAATCTGACAGCAATACCCAGGAGCTACTAAGTGGACCTTATAATTAGACACTTTTCAAAAAAACCACCAAAACCCACAATAACCAAAACCAAACCAATTAACCAAAAAAATAAAACCCCTAACAAAATCCCCTCCCCCCCCAAAAAACCCCCACCTAGGTTGTAGTAACTTGGGTCATGAAACAGCTATCTAAAACGTAACTACAGATTTCCTAGAAAAATGTAGCTTTACTTCAGTAAGTCTCCTCATTGTAATTAGTGTAATTTGAAAACTGCAGGCCAACCAATTGAAGCAAACAAAGATAAGGAATTAGCTGATTTTAAAACACAAGTAAAGGCACTTGCTAAAACAATTTTCAAGTTGATCTAGCTTAAGAACAAGCTGTTATGCATTTTAAGAGATGAAACAGCTGCACAGACACATTTCTGGGAAACAAATTATCTAGCACAGTGGTGATGAAAACAGATAATCCCATGAAAGATGTAGTATTATTATCTTAAGAATTTATTTATTTATTATTACTTGCTATGTTCAAATATAAGCAAAGAGATTACATGAAAAGTTAAAGAAACAGTTTGACAGCATGATTGCTACTGGAATAGCATGGGCTTAACAGGAAGGAATTCATCCTTTAAAAAAATCTACAAACACTGGAGGAAGAAACATATATACAAGAATTAGATTAGACTGCATGACAGAATGAAATGAAACAGAACAGAACATTCAGACTGAAAATATGAACAACGATGAACATAGAAATGACAGGGCAAAAAAAAAGCAATAACCTAAAGAATAAATTTTAGGATATACATTTTTAAAAACATAAGAAGTAGAGGGGGCCTGTAGGAAAAATTATGTCCCCCATAATCTGAGAATAAATTACATTACTTATAGAATTAGTAGGACACTCCACATTTTCAGGAAGCCTTATTCGGTGAAAATGTCAATTATATAAGTCATCTTTCAATGTTCTGCTGTACATTACATACAAAGATTTCTTTAACTTCAAAACCTCGTGGGTGTTAATGTGATTGCTTTCTCTTGAAACTTCTCTTCTTTGCCCACATATCCTTCAAAGATAATGTATTATGGAATCCACTGCTGTTACAGACATGTACATCTGCAAGGATGTAAAATTTCTTTCCAAAATACAGAATTCTGACTAAATACATTTAGGTTACAGAGTATTTTAAGATAAATTTAGGAAGTTGATTAGAAACAATGTTTTATATGGGGCTTCAGTAAGCCACTTAACTCACACTATGTGGTAACATAACAGATATTACATAATATATTGAAGAATAAATGCATATTTCCTTCAATTTTCTTTTGAAACGCTACCACACCCACTTCTGCATAGCCAGGGTGGAAAGGCTCTCCAATCCAAGGAATTCCTGGCCTGGAACATCCCATGCTGAACACGCGGGAAGAGGTAGTCTCTCTACAGCTTTAAGAGCTTTAATATTATCATATGTCTTCTTGCACTTACCCCCAACACCAAGAAAGTAACAAGAATGATGATAGACAAGCTTTTAGGGAAGCTGGGGGAGGGGGAAGGCGGGCAAATCCCAGAGGTAAGCAGGCACTGCATGATCCTACTGTGGCTTCCAAAGCAGTGCTTCCAAGAACTAGAAATAACACCACCACATCCACATCAGCGTCTCACGGATTTGAGGACAAATGCTCCTCAAAGACATGCTCGGTATATTCAGCCCTTATCCACCACCAGCTTCTTTCATGGCATAGCAGAAGTGGTACTGGACTCCTCCACCATCTTCTTGCCAAGAAGTCTTTTAGTGAGAGCTTAGGGTAAGGCTGTGTTTCTTGGCAAGTGTCACTTTTTATTTCCAGTTGATATTTGTGTCCTGGATTGTTTCTTTCTTCAGTGCTGGCATTCAGCTAAGGGTTATGTACAAGAATTTAGCTGTTTGCCAGTTGCATGGCGTGAAGTTCAAGAAGATAAGCCAAAGCATGGGAAAGCACTGGGTGTCTAGAACATTGATATTCTTCCCCTTCTGGGGGAAGAAACTATTACTGGTTCAATCATTATTAGCTTACACACACATTTTAAAAGAAAATTATGCCCTTTGACAGTAATTTATCCACAAATTTTCTAAATAAACAGTGCTATCTAGTTTTTCAAACCCAAAGAGAAAAAAACAGTAATATTACCAACAAAGAAATGCCTGTTAGCAAATACCTTGAGAAGTAACATCATACTTTTCTGCAGAAACTGATTTTATCTCCATCGTGACTTTGTGCAGCAATTCAATAACTTGAACTTGCTTCATGAAGTCATGCAGCATTGCCTTCCCACAGCCCCTGAGATAGGCCTCGAGGATGACGGCAAACCTCTGCTGGTAATGCATGGACTGGGCAATCTCGCTTCTCAAGAACCAAAACAAGAAGTGACCAATTCTTTTGTTCTGGTGGTGAAGAAAAATACTGCAATCAGCACACATTTCTTGACAAAGGGTTTTAATAATGCCAGCAACTTCAGCGTAAGTTGGCTGTATTTTGAAGTACTTACCCTCAAACCACGTTTGAGCAGAAATCTGGCTAATGCGCTGTCATGATATGGCTCAAATTTCACAGCCTGAGTAATACAAACAGAAGGCACGTTATTAACACATTTAAGATCCCAATGCACTTACATGTATGCTGACATCTACAGAATACACTGCTGCAGGAGTAGAAAATGTGTAACAAAGCAGGTCTTTTCAAGGCTTCTCTGTATCTCATTCAAGAAGCACTTTTTCTTTGCAACAGGTTCTTTTCAGGTTTATTATTAATGTGACAAGCAAGGCATGGAGTATCTAACCAGTGAGGCCGACCTGAGCACATGAAGGAATGTGAACAAAACAACATCATTCCCAGGCTGTAGAAAAAGCTAGCAAGATCAGGAAACAGTCTGCAGTCTGACTGATGCTGAGAATGCTTGAAATTTCTACTGCCAGATGAAATAACATATTTGTAATCATTCTTCAATAAAAATATCAATAATAAAGTACTGGTTTTGGACAACATCTGCTACTTTGGGAGTAAGGCCCCAGGGTTCACTGCTGGGTTCTCCAGAAAGCATGGGATACAGGAGCAGCTTCTCAGAGCACCTATCTGGCCTTTAACCCCTAAACGAATCACAGAATCATAGAATGAACCAGGTTGGAAAAGACATCACAGATCATCAAATCGAACCCTTGATAACAGAATAAAGGCTCTGATACACATCCTGCACTGATGTAGTACAATTAAGAGGAAGACTTCACCAGAGCTTTTTTTTTTAATGACTCTGTGAGAATAGATGTATTTTTTCTCTTCCAAAAGCTGCTCCCCTCCACCCAAGCCCAAAGACATTTCCAAGCTACTGCCAAAAAAGCATGTGGGAAAAAAGTCAACAATTCTTTTCAAGTGTCAGCATTGGAACTTTTCTGCTGTTATTGTCTTCTTCAACCCAATAACCAAGTGAATTGGTCTTCCAGAAAACTATCACACTTCTAGATACTGGGCTGTGCCAGGGAACTTCAACTCATTTTTCCAGCAACTTCTTTTCCCTTGCTTCAGGAACTCAAGTTTATAGGAGCTTTGTATTAAGGTTAATGGTGGAAAAAAAGTATGCATGTATATCCCATGGCAAGAAAAAATAAATAAGATGCATACAATCTCTGAAACAGAGTCAGAAAATCCTGTCTTGGACTGAGGGGGTTGGTGAATGGCTTCAGGTTCTGGAAATAGAGTGCCAGGAAGCAGCCTGTAGGGAGATTAAGGGAAAACAAAGGGATGCGCAGAGAGCTGGGTGCATGTAGTACGCTCAGCTTTCAGAAGCAACTAAGTATGCAAACCTCTAGCAGTAGTTATTCAACAGAATATAATGGCTCTTTCAAGATCGTTGCAGTCTGCAGCTTGCAAAGAAGCAACCAAGCCGTCAGCAAAGGTCTGCTAAATTCATCAAACGAATCATAGTTTTATAAACTCTTAAAAGTGCTGTGGCACACAGTTGCTTTTTTATTAACATATCAACATGATTTCTGAAATCTTCCTGTGGGTTTATTCAACGGAAAAAAAAAATCAAGCTTTTTCAGTCAACCTTCTAGAATGAACCAACTTAGAAAAAGGTCATAAAGACACGTTCTTCCCAGCTGCTGGTTAAGAGACAGACAAGAAAGCCAAGCACCAGACTTGCCCTTCTCCTGTATCATAATTCTGCAAGAACTGTCTTGACTGTCTCCGCAATACGGCTCCATTTCCCCAAACAACTTCATCTTATTTAGGAAAGATGATAAGAATTCACAAGCATAAACTGATTTTATGATATATAGATCCTTTTATTTTGTGTATGAGATTAGGAGGTATGAGGGGTTTTTAATAAAAATTAATTTTCACTGCAGTAAGGTGCCCAACAGCAATAACTATCACATAAATTCAAATGGATTTGCTTACAGTTCCAAGGAAGCCTACTAAAAACCTCATTCTGGTATATACTGTGCTTAATGTTCTCAGTGCATATCCTTGAAAAACAATTTAAGACTGAAATACAGCCAAACAACCAACATTGCTCCAAAACAAAGCCTCCTCATTAAAGTTACAAATATAGTTTCATAAAATAATATTAAAAATGTATTATGAGCATTCTTATCGAGCTGATGTTTTAGAAATAATTATTTTCAAAAGTCAAGCCCGTTTTTCTTTCTTCCTCACAAAGTCAAACATCAACTTTTGCACAGCAACAATAAAAGCTGGCCATTAAAAGATGTCTGCTGGCACTTCATCAGGTCCCTGCACATATCCTTTGCCCTGTCAATTCAGCACAAGAGCTTTAGTCACTGCCATATGCATGAACTGTAGTCGTTAGTGTTCGTCTTACAAAGGGTTCTGTTCCATTTTAACTATCCTATCCATGTTCTACCAACTGTACAGAGAATGACAGACCATTACAAGAAGCTAAATAGGTTTATTTATGGTGTGGCTGCTTCTATTTGGTATAAACCTGGGGGGAAATAAAATGCTTGCTTGATCTCTAAGGGAAGGTAAAATGGAGGTAAAAAGAGGGCAATAAGCCACAGAGCTTTCATACAGGCATGCATTTGAAAGGTGATGACCATTTGCAAAATAGACATTTCGGATGTGTCCACTGACGTAAAGGAATGGCTGACATCCATTCTCTGAAAAACGCAGATTTTTATATACATTGTGGTACCAAAGCTTTCCTGCAGGATGCTGACAGCCTACATTCCACTGTTAGCTGAGAAACAAAGACAAGGATAGCAGTAGAGAGGTGAAAGTTGGAATTTAGTATTTTTTTCCTTTTTAAGGATAGTAATCTGTAATTTCTTACATCTCTTCCTAAAAATGACACAGCTAAGTTAAGCCACTATGATTTTATGCTATGGTACTTTATTTAACTTTTAGAAAGATTTATTTTTTTTAAAACTCACCAGATTTGTACTTTCTGAAAACAAACAATTTCAAAAACAAATGGAAAAAACCCCAGTACTTCCTCCATTCTCTCAGGCATTTGGATAGCAACCAATCACCATCCCAAACTCCTAATTTGGATACCAAAAAAAGTGAATAAAATTGCTGAGCCACATGTAGATAGCAAAAGCTCACAAGCCAAGCAGATATATATAGCAGCAACTATGTGGGAGGCCCAATGAGGTAACCGTAGCGACTCGTTTGGTTAATGCAGAAGTGCATAAATTCTGCCTAATCTTCAGACAAGCAAATACAAGGCTAGAAAGGTTTTGTTTAAAGCACTACTGATGTGCAGCAAAATCTGAGCTACTAACTTCCATTTTCCTGGGAACCCAGGTGCTCTCTGAACCTGCAGAAATTAAAAGCCCCATCCTGCAGCTTCCCCAGCTGTAGCTGTTCCATTTCTATTTTCTTTCGAATTTTGAATGCCAACTTTGTCCTCTGATTTTCTGAAAAAAGTATTTCCTGCTCTGAGGGACGACAGCCTTTCCACACAAACCAGAGCCCTGCCAGGTGCAGAAAGCCTGTGGAGTCGCGTGACTTCAGGGGCCAGGCTCACCAGGAAGAACACGGGGTTACAGCCTCCATCAGCCACCAGAGGAGAGGAGACTTTGCTGCTGCCCAGTGAGGGCACCATGTTGAGAAAAAGCAACCAAACCAATTTTCACGTATAACTGATATAAACCTTCCCAACGTTTCATCTGGCAGATTCACATACAAAGCACTTCAAATCAATACAGCATTGCCACTAAATCCACAATTTTTCACCCAACTTCCCCGAATGACTTAATCTTATTATGTAGTCCTAGCAACTCTTTAATTACTTTCAAAAAAATTTTTGGAAGCTTCTAGATAAATTTGGTCCCCTTAATACAACAAGACTGAAGTCTGCAACATACTGTGTAACTACACTGGTGTTCTTGACCTAAAACTCAACACCAGATTTTTCTTCAGGCCTTGCCCATGTCAACCTCTGCCTTTCTTTCTGTCAACACTCTTTTTTCTAAACTATTGTAAAGTCGGTCAACAACTCTTCAGTGTTGTGTGATTCAGACCTGATATGAACAGGATTAAAGACAGTACAGTTAGGATTTACTCCCACCATAGCTTTGCTGGAATTAACAATTTTCAGAAAAACTTACTACTGTAAACACAAGATGCAAATTGTAAGACAAAAGGCAATTATAACACAGAAACAATGACACAAGCAAAACACAAGAAGTAGAAAAGTATGTTTTGTGTTAACCTGGTTACTACCACTGCTTTGACCAAACCCTGAAGATTACCAATAAGACCTACAAAAATGAGAATTGTGATGGGGTATGCAAATATTCCTGCAAGGCAGAGTTCAAGAATGCAAATACACCTTACCTGCACAAGCTGTAAAAGATAATGAAGAACATCATCATCTTCTAAACTTTCCAGTTTTTGAACTGCCATTGCTCGGACATTTTCATCTGAAAAGTTACAGTCCAGAAGTTGCATTGTGAGTCCAACATCTAAAGTGCTCTGATCCCAAACCTCTTTTTTAGCGAGCAACTGGTATGTTTTGGCCACTATTTCTTGTTGTCCCCATTTCACAGAGCTAAGCAGCTTAGGATATGCCTTGGGGTGCTTTATGCTTTCATATCTGAAGTGCCACAACAGTTCTTTGTCCTCAGGAGAAAGTGGATTAAGTGGGTCAGTTGCTATGATCTCTTCAAGTTGTTTGCGAAGCTGGTTGGGCATTTCAGCTCGGGTCCTGTCCCCTTGGGGGTCTGATGCTATCCTGTGCTTGGGCAAGGCAATTGGGTGACAATATCTGTCCAGCACAATAGAGATAGCCATTGAGTTTTCTTTATCTGGGTTAGTTGCTGACGTGAGTTTGTCTGCATTGATACTTCCTTGTTCTTCCCCCTTGCCTGGAATTTTCCACATGTGGAGCACATACTCCCCACTTCGTAGCAAGAAACGGTGGTCTATCAACAAAAGATTTACATAATAGAGAAGCTGGGTTTTGCATTTTGTATCAGAGTTGGAGGACTCATGTGACTGAAGGTTCGTCTTTGTGGAAGGCCCCTGTGCTTTGCCACAGTATATCTGAAGATTCAGAAGTGCTCCTTTAGGCAAATCTTTAATTTTGATATCAAACTCCAGCCAAATATTCCATAGAACCTCCTCAGTAAAAGGCTTCGATGAAGTTCTTCTCTGTGAAAGGAGCTGCTGCCCATGTTGAATGTTAGCTTCCACAAACACGGTAAGATCAGTATTTCTTGGTAAAACTGGGATATCAATGCCAATTATTTTCACCCTAAATTTCCTATTACAATCCCACAATGAGATAGTGAAGACTCTCTCATGGTCTTTTCCGTCTATTGTCAATTGTTCATGGTAACCTGTAACTCCTGTACAGTCATCCACCAAGGGCCATTCTTCCTTCTGAACCTCATCCTCATTCGGGTCAGGGGGATCGTCTAGGACAAGGTGGATTTCTTCCCCATTCTTAAGGCACTGTCTTATCCAGTGAAAGTCTTTGACTGGTGTCTCTCCAATAATGTACTCATCTCTGCCACAAACCCTGAGAACAAAATCCAGTTCGCTATGATCTTCAGGAATGTCCATCAAAGATTTTTTCTTTGCCATTTTGGTGAAAAAGCTGTGAAGAATCATATCTGGAGTGTCATCTATTGACACTTTAATTTTTTGACTAGTTGTTCCCCTATGTATGATTATGAAAATGTTATTATTAGTGATCTTTTTAAATAAATATTCTGGGAGTGGCTTAGATGTAGTCCATGGGTGCATTGCATACAATTTAGGATCTCTGCAGGCTACCTCTATCATTCGTGGAGTGACTAATCTGCGACGGGTAAATTCTAGCTCATCATCATGCACATTGCTTACATCAGTGACATCATAACCAATTAAATCGTTAAGCTGCCGCTGAAATTCCTGAACTTCTTCTGATGGTTTTTGTTTCTGGACAACATAAATCTTGCCTACCTTTTTCTGTAACACTTTCCAGTACAATATGCAGTCCAGTGTCTGCAATACTTGGTGTTTATCATAAATTTCATACCATTGCCCTTTCTTCTGATACTGCAGGACAAACTGATCTGGGGTGAATGCATGGTAAAAGTCTGTGGTTTGACTCATCTCTATTGCACGCATCCAAATCTGAGCCTTCATTTGCTCAACCGTACAGTTGCCAGCTATTTCAAGTAACATCATTTCTGGTACTTTAGTATGTTTATTGCTTGTAGGTAAAATAAACTCAATGGATATCAGTTCCATTGATGAAAAACTACTCGATGTACAATGAGGTTTCATTCTTCTTCTCCTTCGTTTGTTTTCCTCTCTCATAACAACAGGCTGTTCATGATCTCCCAACTCCATGCCAGAAGAAATCTAGCAAAACATACAAATTCTTGATTACTTTTTCATTTACATTTATCTTTAATTTTTTAAGTCTTGCTAATTAAAATCGTAGGCCACTCAGAATCCTGCTATGTATACACTTATCATATTTCTGCTTCCCCTTAATTTCTAGTCACAAATACTTGATTTACATGGATCAACGCAGATGCAGTCTATTCAATTCAATACCAAATATAAGTAAAAAAAAAAAAACAATCAACCCTACAATGATTTAAATAATTAAAATGGAGCTTTTAGACATCCTTCCCAGATTTTACTGAGGATAAGCAGTCTGAGTGCACGACCTCCACATTGATTTGTTCTTGCTTCTATTTGATCAAGCACTGATTCTCCTGCGGCCTCATCTGTTTTGATGGTGCTGATGTTAACACAAGTGGATTTACATAGAAATCAAAAGACACACTCCTGTGTATGAGCAGAACACGATCTCACTGAGCTCCAGGAATGGCAGAAAGTAACAAAAAATGCAGTATTTGCAGACTGGACAGACATGAGCTTATTCCCAGTTTCCACTGCCTCTTTTAACTGATGAGCAATCAGGACTTCCACCTAAAAATAGCCCTTAGGATTCAAAAGTCAGGAACTATTTCTGAAGAGAGGTATTTAACAAGCATCTAAATACAAGGCTAGTGTCCTTAGATATGCTTCTTTTGAATAAATCAATTCACCATAATGATAACATCTATCCATTTCCAAAGTACACACTTCCAGTATGAACTAACAGTTTCTTACAGAAGAAAAATCTCCCAAGTTGATGCCAATTTATTACCCTATACATCAAATCACACCTAAAACAATATCAAACATAAGTAGCCTACCTTATCAGCACTCAGTAAACAAAATATATTGTTGCTCTCAGTCAATCTCCATTGAACAATATCAAAGTGGAAATAATTCATCGAGAGCTTGAAAGCGGAAAGCAGTGCTGATCGAGCACACTTGCACAAGCCAAGCTACCACAACATACTGAACTTCCTTTCCAAACAACACTTTCTACACAGAAAATCTTTCTCTGACTACTGGAGAAAGGTAAAATCGGTGTAATGATGCCTTAGCAGATAATAAAACAAGCAGATAAAAATGTAAAAGTTTAAACTGAAGCAACGCAGCATGCTAACTAAAATTCTTTTTTCAAGTTCCGGAACGCAGTGACTGTGGTCACACCACCTCTGTAATTGACAAAGTAGAAGGAAATATTACCTGCTTATAAAACAAAGGCTGAATTGTCGAAGACGACTCATTTGTTTAATTTTTGAAGTTCCTATTTTTTTACTGGAAGATCATTCACACAAAAAGTTTCTTTGTTTAAGCTGTTCTGCTTTTCTTGCTTGCCCTCATATCCAGATGCAAAGGAAGTGCTGCACTTAGCAGGAAGGAAGTTTTAACCAAGTTGCTTATACATATGATTGCTCATTTTAAAAGAAGTCAGAATGCTTTTCCTGTTATAACAGTAAAAATACACCAACAGTACACCAATTTAACATATATGCATAGAAGACATGCTTGAATCCTTTTAAAAATAGCAAAGAATAATCTGGGCAATAAATTTAATTAATTCAAATAAAACATTTAAAACCAATACATTTTTCAGAGATTACTTTATATAAATACCAATACTTTATAAATACCAATACTAGATAAAAGACAACTAAATCTGCAATGTTTCATTACTTTTATTTTCATGGGGACAGCTGTTTGAGGTTATCAACTTAAATTCACTAGAGTTTTTTAAGCCAGTCTCTGTATAGGCATCACGTGGATGTTGTATCTGCCAAGGACCGTGCATGGTAACCTCAGCAGTAGAACTGCTGGGCAATCTTATCCCTAGTATTTTTAACTCATTCATTTATGTTTACAATACATAGTGAAATCCACTAGAAATGATGACTTAAGATTCAGGAAGAAAATAAACTACATACTTCCAACTCTAAGTCTTGTGGTTAACTACAACCTGAAGAGCTGTTCCTTTACTAAAAAAAATGCCCACAGGAAAAAATATTTGGGAAAACATGCTCAAAACAGAAAGACAGAAAAAACTCTAATTGTATCCTTTTTCCTTACGACTCTTCCAGTGAAATACTGACCATTTTGAAGAGCAACAAGTAGTACACATCCTACACTGGTACATATCCTACAAAAATTATGATTCTGGAGAAGGAAGAAAAAATATGAAATAACTGAAAGGTCATTTAACAACAGTGAAGTGGTGGTGCCTTTTTCTTTTCTTTTCTTTAACATATTCACACTTCCTATTTGTAAGACATTTTTTATTAAAAAGTGAAAAATAACCCTCCCTCTGTGTTGGCGAAAAAATCTGACAGCCTCTTACATGTCTCCAATGTGCCATTCTCAACCTCTGAAATTAACATTTTACAGGGGTTAAAAACCAGAAAAATGCCCTCCCCCATACACACAGCTCTTCTTTCTCAGAGAATCATTCTGCTTGGCAATCAAGATTGATTTGTTTTTAGAGGATATTTTTCTCAGGAAGTGAGTCTGGGGGAAACACACTTTGTCGCAGCTCCTTTTACCTTATAAAGACAGTATTTGAATTTTCTCATGGCAGTGGCGAAGTTACCCTGAACATTTTGTCACTGACATGGAACCTACTCATCTTGGCCAAGACACTTCCAACACTCATCCTGCACCCATGTGCAGCCTGTCAGCATTCATCAGCCACAGTCTCTGTGGCATCTCAGCACTACACACTGCGTTCCTCTCTCACGTTGTGTAATTTCTAAAATGCAATGTAGTCACATATTTTTCTTCATTTAAACATAAGCAACTGGCATCAAGGGTTTTTTCATGCCAACAGGCTGCATAGATTTTTTGCAAACAGCCCTTGTTTTAAAGTCATTATTCTGCCCTTATATAAGTAAATCTGGACTCATTTCAGTTTCATTAGGTTCTGCAAATCTAAGGAAGCTTCCAGATTTAAAATGTCCTCAGCTTGCTGCTATGTGCTATGCACCAAAGGATTAATTTTTCAAACACATATACAACAAATAGTCCATCTTCTGCTAAGCTCTTCTAGCACTACTCCATTGATCGAGACCATCAAGACAATCAAAGGCTATTGGGATCCAGTTTTTGAGAAAATGTGTTTTAGGATTTTTGTTATGTTATTATACCATGTTATTGTATTATTCCCTTTCATTGTACCCCTATTTTATGCCTTCACCAGTTGCTGCTGCGTTGGAGTATAGATATACTCCTCCCCTTGTTCTCCCAATATGGTCCTAGTTTGCATACTCCGCCTTTGCTCCTCCCCAGTTACTCCCCTTGTTCCAGCAAGTTCTGCTCCTACAAAAGGCAGGAGCCATGCTAATAAAGTGTTCCATTTTGCACCCTACATTGAAGTGTCCAAACCCTCATTCCTATCGGGCTGTCGGGGACGCTGAGGGCCTGTTTCCCACAAAAGGCAGCATCTCTGCCTTATGCAGCAGAGAGCTACGCTGCACGATGTGCAACAAATGCAGCTGTTTCACACTTTCATCCACTTACAAAGGCAGGTAGTGCAACACAGTGAAAGGTTCAGATATTCCTCCCCAAACTGCATCAGGATACAACACAAAATGCGTGGCACTTCTATAGCTGCCCTGCCTATACAAGGCTGTCTTTTCTCCCGAATTCATTTCAGCTGTGACCTGTCATGTCAGCTGTGACCTGTCAGCCCAATCCAATCTCCATCTCCAGTTGTACTCTGGTCCCTTTTCATTAGCTTCAGAAGGCAGCTCTTGGAGAGATGATTGCCTCTTATCCATCTCTGCAGTGACAGACATAAAAGTGTCCCCATCCTTAAGGTGACACCAAACTATATCCATTTGCTGCTATTCTATGTGTTGGCAAAACCATCTTGCCTCACGCATATGTGTCATAAAACTTTGACATTAAATCATTTAAAATAAGTTCCTAAAGCCTTTGTCATGCCAAAGCTTTACCTACAGTGTTGACATTTCTATATGTCTACTGCAACAACACCCCCAAAAAAGGGGGAAAAAACCCCACTTTTTTATTTCTAATTCTAATGAGCCTCATCAACCTCGAATATCCCTGTATTAAGAGAACTGTCCTATCACTGGTGCATAAATCCTGATGCGGTGCAATGGAGCAGGAGGAGGTGGGTATGTAGAAGGTAACCAAGGCAAGTAAACAGTCTTGCCTTTGTCTCCAGTTTGTTCCTATCTCTTCACCCAGGTCAGCAATCTGACCATAACAAGAACAACAAAAAATTTGGTTAATTTTCAGCTGGATCAGTTCCTTTATCTGACTCATCACTTGCAGGAGTGGTAGGGCAGTGAGGGAAGAGAAGGGAAAGGAATGGAGCCAGTACTGTTAAGATGAGATTGAAACATGATTCACAGCAGAATTAGGAGACAAATTAATGAGTAAACTTGTTAAATGATTTGAAAACACGGGACGAAAGGCGCTTTGAAAAGACAATGTGGTATTATGATGAATTACTTCATATATTCAGCTAGAAAAAATTTAGGATAGCTGTCAATCTTCACTGCTCTGTTAGGCCTGCATTAAAGTTCTGCTGGTTACTATTATGCTTATTCTACATTAGCTCCTGCTTCTGCTTTAATCCATCATGTGGAAACCTTATTTTAAAATTATTCTTTTCACTTTAGCGTGAACTCCTTCCCAGACAACTTAACCTGCAAGAAAATAAGCACTCTCTACCAGAGTAAGAATTACCTCATGCGTACATTATGCCAATATAATAATCACAGAATCAACTAGGTTGGAAAAGACCCGTGAGATCATCGAGTCCAACCTTTGACCCAACACCATCTCATCTACTAGACCATGGCACTAAGTGCCACATCCAGTCTCTTCTTAAACACCTCCACGGTTTTTATGTTCACAATTTTAGACAAAGTTAACATAAAAAATAAGTTTAAACACCCCCCCCAAACTATCATGACACGACCCAAAGCTTTCCAAGCAGCATACTACATCTACTTGCCTGCACTGTCCTGTAGCAGGAGATAACTTTGCATTTGCTGGACAGGAGGACATCTTTCCTACACCTACTGGTGATCCAGTGCTGAACTTTTCAGGTAAGGTACACCGCTAACATATTAAGGATGAACACAACAACAAAACCCCACTTTGCTCAGTTTGTCAGATCCTCTAGCAACTACTAGCTCTCATGGGAATTACATCAGTGCAGGTTCCCATTTGCAAGTAAACTTCACAGGTAATGCAGTCACATTTCTCATCAAAAAGTATACAACTCAGCAGATACAGCTTGGTCCGGAGGTAGTTAGTCAATCAGACTGCTATTACAGCTGTAGCACTTTCAGGCTCCTCCTGCCTTCACTACAGACATTTGCATATTTTGGTTTCTACATGAGTTATCTATTTGGGGCCGATTCTGGAACAAACAGTAACTTCTGTCCGGCTCCGAAAATTTAGGTAAGGATTTCAGCCAAGTTCTAGTTAACTGGCGTTACACAAGGCATGGATAATCTACCTTCAAAGCAACACTTCACAGAGTTTGGAAACACAGAGATGGCAGCTATGGTTCCCGCTGGGACACACTCGCCATTTGGACACTGCCTGTCCTGTCAGTTTGTGCCCAACGCTGATTCCCAACGCTGTGATCTGATCGAGACCAACAACCAGCTCCCGAATGCCCTCAGCTATTATTTCAGACGATTTGTGGCGCGGTTTTATGGTCTGCATGTACCAGACAAACACAAGAGGCTACTATTTGCTGGATGAGGAAATACCGTTATTTACAGTTTAAAAGCGGAGCTGACTCACAGATCTTAAGACCCAAGGGAACTGCTGTCACTGTCTAGTGTGATCATTCGCTTCGCATTGTTCCAGCAGCCTCGTCGGCGGCTTTTCCATCAAACTCCGTAACTCCTGTTTGGGCCATGACGTGAGGCGGGACCGAGGCCCCGCGGGACCGAGCAGCTCGGGGGGCTCAGCGGCGCCGGGGGCAGCCGAGACCGCGGGGCTACCCCGACCAGACGCACATGCCCTGCGGGAAGAGGCCCCGAGCTCGGGAACGGCGGGATGGAGCCGGGGCTACCTCCCTTCTTCCCTCCCCCGGCCCACTGCCCGAGCCCCGAGATGGCGGCCGGCGCCGCCCGCAGCTCCTGCGGGCGGGCGAACCTCGCCGCGCCCGGATCGCCGGGGCCGGGAGCGCCCTGCGGCGGGCGCGGGGCCGGGCAGGTCCGCCCGTGGCCGCCGCGGGGAGCGGAGCTGCACCGCCACCTGCGAGCCCGGGCCTGCGGCAGGGCCGGCCTGGGGCGGGGTCCGCCGCGACCCCCCGGCACGGAGCTACTCACCGCAGCGGCGGCCCCGGCCCCGGCTCCGGACAGGTGTTCGCCTCAGCAGGAAGCAGCGCGGGCCGGGGGCCGGCGGGGAGGCTCCATGGCCGGCGGGAGAGGCAGCTCCGGAGCCGCCGCCAATCACACGCCGGGCAAAGAGAGAACCGGCTGTGGGGCCTCCCCGCCCCGCCCGGCCCCGCCGCGGCCCCGGGGCACCCGGCCCTGGCCCCTGCCCCCGGCGCGGCCGCATCAGCCGGAGTGCGGACGGACCCGCCGGTGGCGTGGAAGCACCACAGCCGCGATGCGGGTTTACTCGTCAGCACAAGTCATGCAGGATGTGCCCTGGTGTCAGTACAAGCAGCAAATCCCCCCTGGGAGGAGCTTCCTGGGTATTCCTTGCCCAGGGCCCCGCGGCCGGCGTGCCCAAGGCACTCCCGCAGTGACCCCCGGCTGCTCGGGCTGCGGGCAGCTCGTTCAGGGCAGGGACAAATCAGTTTGTCTAAGCTGCCCTTCTCCTTTGGAATGATTTTCATACTGTCTGACTAAACGTCTTCTACAGATTAAGCATCTTGCTTATTTTTTTTAAAACTACTTTTTTGTTCGAAGTTGCTGTGTTATTGTTTTTCTACTATTTTCCCATCTCCAGCCTGGGCAGTCCTGGATCTCTCTTTTTAGGTCATGTTCTTGAGACCTTCTGTGATTCCTGTAGCTCGCCTCCGGCTTCTTGCCAAATGGGCCACATTGTTTTTGGAAAGCACTGCACAAAACTGGACATAGTAGTATTCCAGCTAAGGCCTTGCCAAGGCTGCCCACAGCAGGAGAAATAATTCATCAGCCTTAGGGTGCCAGGGCTCCAAATGCAGCTCAGGAATAACCATTCACATCCAATTCAAACAAACAAACAACTCCCCCTCACCACTCTTTCCCCATCCCGGCTGCTGTCTGTTTGGCTCTGAATATGGAGCTGAGTGTTTCTGTCTCCGCAGCTCTTTTTTGGAATGAACAGCAAAACTTTCCATGATTTTGTTGAGATTTTTTTTGAGCCAGATCGTGCAGTGAGTGTCACAGATGAACCCTGTATGGCACAGAGTGCACACACTCGCCCTGAAAGCCATGTTGACATAAGGTCACATCTTCAGGCAGCACTGTACAAGACCACAGGTTGCCACAAAGACTATTATTGACTTCCACAGAAAGAAAATATCAGAAGGAAATAACTAGTATGTTACACATACAGATGCTATTATAAAAAGTTGGATAATTGTTGTTATAGCATGGATGGATTCGTTCAGCTTAAAAAGTCATTTGCATGACATTAAGAATCATAATACCAGCCTGAAGCAGCAAGTATTTGAGGAACTATTGTATAAACATGGAGTTTCTAAATGGATATACATTATACTGAACTGTGGCTATAAGGAATCATAACTCTGTGGTGGCCTCAAGTTCCTCAAGTTTTTACAAAGGTGAAAACAAAGCAAAAGCCTTTTACAGCTATCACGTGATGTGTGAGCAGCATAGGGGAAACACAGTGAAGACTCACTTCATGCCTGATTTTTCCTCATTCAGTGGGTAATATCTGTCAAAGAAGTTCAGCTTTGCACAGCATGTGTATTACTGAATGCTTTAAAAGACATTTAAAAGCCTTATCAAAATAGGAAGTCTTTTTTTGTTGTTGTTGGCTGGATCCCCAGATGGATCACTCCGGGAACACAAGTGTAGCCAGTTTAGAGACTAATCCTGTTAAAATCCATGGACTTTATTTGGGGATGCACAAACATATGGAGATTTGAGCAGCTGAATAAAAAGACTGTCATTTGTCAAAAGACAGTTATAGAGGGAATAATTTACAGCCAGAGCAAATGACACATTTCATGTTGATTTCAGCCAAAATTGTGTAACATATTTTTTAAATAGCTATAAATCAACATAATGTTATCTGCAATGCAAGAATAAATTATTTTGCTAATTATATTTGAGAAAGATCAGTAAACTGAAAATCTTTGTCTTTTCAGGGTTAAGTTAATAAAATACTAAATTTTTGCTGTTAATCTTCAGTTTGTCTATATATACACAATTTTCTTTATTGCCTTTTTTGGCAAATCAAGTGATACAAATTTTCCTGTAAGCAAGGATGCTCTCCTTCTAGGTTGTATATTCTTTGGAAATACACATTTTAACATTATTTTATTCCTATTCATTTCCAAATGGGACTTAAATCCTTTCTCATAAATTATCTGTTCATTTGTTGGTTTTGAGTTTTGGGGGTTTTTTTTAAGTCAAAACCAGCCTGTACAATAGATTGAAATGCATACTTTACCATATCAAAAATGGAACTTTAGAACAGTCAGGAATACCATAGCTTAATGAAGGAAGGTGAAGAACATAATTTGATATTTAAATGAAGCTGATTTAATCAAAATTAGTTATGCAAAGAAGCAATCATTTTGCTAATATAATCTTGTGGTGTGCAGTCAAAATGCAATTATTTCCTTTATGTTCCAGTTGTAATAAAAATATGATGAGGAATCACTGTCATGATCTTAAATGGGAGTTTTGGAGGTTGGAAAAATGTAAGATGGTATCTCTTGTGTCCTCTGCACAGTCAAACATCAGTTTTTATGTTCTTTGATGGAGAACTGCGATAAAGAATAACAGCCACATTAAATGCTCAGCAACAACTTTATGTACTGACATATGTTGGAACTGGATATGATTGTTCTGTTGTCATTGACAAACTGAGTTCATTACAATTTAGGAAATAGTATCTAGTAGTTTGGGTTGGATTTTATTTTCTATATTGCCAGCAGAGAAAAAAAATAAATGCAGAAACTTTGTAGGTCTTCTAACAACAAAATCAAAGCCTGCTTGCCTAGTTCCAGCAATAGCTACATTCAGTTTTGTAATTGCTTCTTTATGTAAAGAAAATGGGAAAAAACACATTTTGGGATACATTGTGCATCCTCTTGGAATGGTAGGTAGCTTTCTCCTTTCTTGGAGAATTTATAAGCTGGAATTTTCTAATTGGGTGTGAACACTTTATGGTGCATTCAGTAGAGGATTTAAAATAAACAGACAGAATCTCTTTATCTTACAGCTCTGCTGTGAAAACTGATCTTGTAAATATGTGATCAGTTGTAGTGACATAATTGCTGTTGATTTGTCCATATGCACAATCATATGGTAACTTTGGTATCAAAAATAAGTTTTTCTTCTTGCTATAACTTGCCAACAAACAGAACAGGAGTGAGATGAATTTTAGTTTGGCTTTTGTGTCATGTTCTAGGTGAGGGAGCTGCCTGTGTAAGGGATATAACTGATAGTTAAGTGTTGCCTCCAGATCTGTCCTCCATTCATAGTTTTGTCATGGGAAAGGCAGCTCTTCTTATGCTGGTTCTGGGTCATGGCTTGGGGAAGCAGTAGAAGACTCTGGGAGAGTAGACGGGATCCAGAGAAGAACAAATTAAGGGTGGGCTCTTGCTGCATCCCCTCTGTAGAGATGCCAGCAGGCAAGTAAGTCCTCTGTGAGATGTCTCCATCGTGAACTTGGGTTCCAAGGGAGAGGCTGGGTCCAGGGGAATCTTAACGTCTGCTGGGCCTGATCCAGAAATGATCTCTATGAATCTCTGTAGGCAGAGCAACGTCAGGAAAACTCTAACAAGAAAAAGGGGAATCTTGCATATCTCTTTGCCTTCTCCTTCAAGAATACCCACTCTTTCCTTTTCTCCTGATAGACTGTTACTCATGTGATCGAGATTCTGCACGAAATCCCTTACTTTAAACACCTTAAGCTTTGCAAACAGGAAACAGCAGGTGTTCATAAGCCTTCAGAGGTACATCTGCTGAAGACTTTGTCTCCTATTTTATTGATTTAGGTTGTTATACTTCAGAATAGGTATTTAAAGCACAGGGGTGGGAGTGCAAGCTGTTTCCTCTGTACCACATATGTACACACATCAGCCAAGATGTAAAACTCACGTAATACCTCTTACTGGCTTGAATGCCTATTTTTGTCTGTTCATATGTGTATGAGTTTGTCAGAGAGAGAGGTACTCCTCGTGGTACCAGAGTGTGTGTAAACAGATCTTTAAGATCACTGGTTATTCTAAAGGGGTGGGGAAACTCAAAAGATTTTGTGGCTGCTGACAGAGGGCTCAATATTAGGGGATGTTGATGCAATATTGCATCATCTTGTGGTGTTGGGACTTGACAGAGGAAATGAAAGAGGTCAGAAATAGAAATGTAAAGAAAATGAGTTCACACTTCCAACAAGGCCTCTAGTCTAATATCAGTATATTAAGTACTGTTAAATATAAGGTACAGACAGGAATTCCTCAGTCTCTGAAAGTTTCTGACACTGAAAATAATTAGTCTAATTTGGTAATATGTTATGAGGTTTCTCTAGACAAGCTCTCTGAACCGTGTTGCTATGTTATCTTCCTGTCTTGATATTTATTGCTCTTAATCTTTGAAAATTTGCTCAGCTGTGTACTCATTTGTTGGTGCATCCTCCTGTCTATGAGGAGGTAAATATATTTACATTGCACAGGACTTATGTAAGGCTAGACTTTTATCAGAGAATTTCTATATTTTTGTTGTTGTAAATAATGTAAAATGGTTTCCCTTTAAACTACCTTATTGCCTCTCCCTGTATATTGAAGTAACATATCCTTCAGACACAAAACTGTTTCTTACTGGAGTTTCAGGCACCCCACAGGCTAATTGATCTGCTGTCATAATACTCAGGAATACTGAAAAGACATTCAAGGAGGAATCTATTTGTTCCACTGAGTTTAGTTGAATACAAATTCAGCTTCAGAAAAAGCTCTTTCCCAGCCTGATCTTTTCTGGAAACACATCCTTAATCTTCTCAAACAGCTTTAACAGGTGGCCTCAGCAGAGTGTCTGGATCACCACATTTGGGGGTTTTATGGGACCGAATAAAAGAATTTTGTTAAAAAATACTGGATCCCTTGTACAGGAAGCCTGTGAAAAGGACTCTCAGGAGGAGGCTGGGGATCCTGTCTGGGAGCTGGGGACCCTGTTGGGATGTCAGGGTTGAATCTATGACAGCACTGCACATACAGGAGACAGTACCTCATCATACTGGTAGCTTTTTTAAATAAACACCTTCCTCACATTGAAATATAGAGCTTCTTTCTTTACAAACAAATCAAAGCCAGCCAGCCAACACAACCATAATGAGTAAAAAGCCAGTTTCAGACCTTGAACTTTGCATATTTTCTCCCTAGAAATAGAAGCTAAGTAAAGCTGTGAACTAAAACTTCCACATGGGAAGTGTCAACCCTTGCACACAAAATGAGGACAGCACTATGCTGTAGATATTAGTGTTTCACCACATGTCAGTCTGGTCTGTATAGATGGCCCTCCATTGTCTATGTCAGCCAGGGATGGTTAAAGACAAACATGGGAACATTACTCAGATACTAAAAAGCTGGTATTGCCAGACATCCTGTGTATTTTAGGATTCCCTGAGTTACCATCACAAATATTGCATTATCTATAAAATGCATGTCCCCATATTTCCCTGCTAGCAGTGGAAAGCCAGGCCTCTCCATCAAACTTTTGCAAAGCCTCTTTAGTCTTGCATTTCACAGCATGAAGCCTGAGCTATTCAGCAGGAAGGCAGTAACTGCTGCAAAGTGCTGGTCAGGATCTGGTCTTCCCGCCCTCCCTGTGCCCAGAAAGTAAGCTGTGACTTATTCTCCCCTGATCTGCAGTTCTGCACCCCGAAGCCCAAAGGGAACATAACAACATCTGCCTGGCCACCACGATTCAGATGGAGTCATACCACCTCGGGTATCAGCTAGATACCTGCTACACTGCCTAGGTGTGCTAGAAATTATATCTCCTATTTCTGCAGTTAAAATATGTCAGATGGCCAGATCATGCTTTCCAAGGCACATAGGACACCTATCCCAAGTATGTTGGTCGAGTTAGGCCAGCTTGCCTGCACGCAGCTATGTGGCTGAAAACAGGCAGGGCATGGCACTGGATTTCTTCATAGTTGTTCACCTGGCTGTCTCTCAGCTACCAAACAGACATCCCACAATAATAATCTCTTGAACAACATTCAGAGTCTCTTTAATGCATTTCAGAAGCTACGGGAAGTCTTCCTAAATTCACATAATGAGGCAGACGTGCAGGAATCTGCTGTTCCATCCCAGCGGGGAACAATTCTTCTGTGGGCAGGTGATGTTCTTTTCCAGTATTTTTTACATGTGTCTTCTATAACAAAATGCTTTGGCTGAGATGGTGTGATTTTCCTCCCTGAAGAGAGTGTCCTGGTACTGGATAGACCAGATGTTGCAGTGTTTCCACAGTACAACAAGTACCCCCAAATATGTGGTAAGTTGGAGTGAATAAGGATATAGAGATGAGGGACACACAGGAGGATACTAGGGAAGCTGGTCCTTATGAATGAGGCTCAGTGCTGTTGAGCTGGCCCTGAGGAAGGGAGACCTGCTGGCACAGGACTGCATGGTCCCTTGGATGTCACCACCTGTGCAGAGAATGGGGCTTCTCAGACTTTCCTCCAAAAGTGAAGTCTGGAAGAGTCTAATGACTACTCTATCTTGACAGGCTGAGCATTGGAAATGGCAACCACACTTTGATTAATAATTTTCCATATTTTTGCCTCTGTTTCAAGTAATTGGCATCACAATGGTTGTAGATGAAAGGGACATTTGAAAAGGTGTTACTGGGACTTTAGGAGTTGAGGGTTTGCATCCAGGAGGTTGCTAATGAGGGGAAGCAGCCCAGAAGACCATGGATTGACTGTTACGTGCCCATTACATGAATTGCCTGTGCTAATAGCTCAGGAAGGAACAGTATTGGCTGAGTTAACTCAGTTTCATTTGGATAAACAGTAAGATACTCATAGCAGTGTCCATCTGCTAAGAGTGAAGGCATGAAACTGATTGATCTGAAATCCCACATTCAGCTTGCAAGATGCTCCAGGACCAGTGAGGTGAGTGCCATGAACTAAGCTTACTGAAACTTATGACAGATAAAATGTATGGAGGCCAATGACTATGCAAGCCATTTTTAACAAAAATATTATTTAGGTGATACATGGTCCATGCAGAGGAAAAAAATATATATTTTAGTGTTCCATATAGTTAAGGGATGAAAGTGCAGACCCAAGAATACTGGAAGTCC
This sequence comes from Lepidothrix coronata, assembly GCF_001604755.1. Classification (NCBI taxonomy): domain Eukaryota; kingdom Metazoa; phylum Chordata; class Aves; order Passeriformes; family Pipridae; genus Lepidothrix; species Lepidothrix coronata. The sequence continues at coordinate 4,681,772 of NW_016690212.1, forward strand.
ATGAGGGATTGATACAGGGTGCATACAGGGTGCATGTGCAATGGTGGCAATATTTTTGTTGGCAGTCATTTCAAAGGAACTTGGCATTACCCTGTTTTCCAGCCTTAATTCTATGAAAGGAGTGCAAAAAGAAAGGATTCTTTTTGCTAGTGATTAGGGAGGAAACCAGCTGTTTGCATCTGAGTTAGTCTGATAATCTAATTTAACCAAATTATGTATATTGAAACGCTGTGGAATTTGAGATAAGCAAATCCGTCACAGGTCCTGCAGTCAAGGAAAAGAGAAGGTCTCGTGTTTGATGTGCTTGGAAGGATACATGTGCAATTTTTAGCAGTGTAACTTGCCAGGCAACTGAACACAAGTCCAGATTCAGCCCATGAAAGAGGCTTTAGATCAGCCTTTGGAGATGTAGACCTGTCTATGAGGAGTACACAGCTGGCATGAACCCAGACCTTGCAGCTGATCACAAATGCTCTCTGTGGCATCCCTGTGCCAGAGCTTTGGTACCGAAGCTCTCTGACCTGCCATCCCCCCCATGGACACGCCCCTTGCTCCTACTTTTCCACTGACGCAATTAAGTGGGTCACCTTTAGTGGGCACGAGCCTTGGACCTGGCCCTCCCCAGCCATCACTGCCCTGCTACGGTGCCACAAACAGCGGCATCACTGGCTGGGCCAAAGGATGCGAAGCCTACGGAGTTGCTTTGCGAATGCAAAGCCTTGGGAGTCGCCCCTTCCATCTGCCCACCTGCATCACCGCCCGCGGGTGTGACGTCATCCACCGCACGGTCCAGGGTGGCATTGCGTCACGCTCCGGGACAGAGACCCTGGTGCAGTGGGGACACCTGCTGGGCCAACAGGAGCATCACCGAGGCCTTGTCCCGGCAGTGTGACAGCCAGAAGGGCTCTGGATTTCTGTCTCGGCCTCTCCCTGGCTCATCCATGGGATGTGGAGAATAATGTTACTCACCAGAGTTACCCATGGTTAACCTGTAGTTAATCTAACCCATAGTTACTTCATTTTTTTCAGTCATTAATATCTGAAGTAATTAAAGATCCTTAGGGTATGGAAATACTAAGTATTGTGTGTGTTTTTATGGAAGAGAGGTGGTGACATGATTTTGGCGCATCTGTGCTGCAAGTACGTGTGTCATCCAAAATGAGTGTTAGCAGAGCTTTCACATCCCACCCAATCATCAGGTAAATTGTGTCAGGTAAGCACCTAAATCCAGTTCTGGACATCCAGTTCTCGGCAGAGAGGAGCAGGATGGGAAGGAGAGTGACTTCTCTTGCTGAGGACAGGCTCCATGCGAGAGCTCAGTCTGTCAGAGGTGCTGTGCCAGAGCTGCCTCCCAGCTGCCCACCACATTTTGGGCCGAGGCTTTGCTAGAGCTGAACAGACAGCTTGGGTTAAGGAGCTCAGATGGGGACCTGGGATCTTCAAACACTTTTCAACTTGCCTCTGCCAGGTGTTACAGCTGGGGGTGCCTGGCAAAACCCACCTATCCAACGGTGCCACATAGACCAGTGAGGCTTCTGATATCTTAAGGACATTAACTTGTAGGTCTCTCTCACACACAAGGTTGGTCTGAAATTGGCCCTGAGGAATATGTGTTGCTTGACAGGGTGGCTGCTGATGCTGGGGTTGGCTCAGGCCTCCTGGCTGCTGTCATCTCCCAGCAATGTAAATCTTCCTGACTCCATTTTAATTTCCATTTTTTTCATCTTTCTGACTTCATTTTCTGCAAAATATTTTCCTTCCTTATACACGTACCCAGGAGCATAAGCACTGCCCATGCTTTTGTTGAACCTTTCCCTAAGTCTGCACTCTCCCTTCTCTCAGCTGCTCAAACGGCTACATTTGAGGAACTTACATACTGTCTTTCTCCTGCTGTGTGAACCAGATAGCCATTCCAGGCATGAAGGTCTGCATGAGTGATATTAGAAATACTGAGCCAGCCATGTGTGATGTCAGGCATCAAATGGAAGGCTAGCCTTTTTCCTCAAACCCTCTGCTTTTCTGCAGCCATCTTCTCTTCCCAGCTTCTTAGGTAAAAGTCTTTGAAAACTCTTAAATGAAAGCTGCTGTCACTTCAGTTGTTGGACACAATGGGATATCTATGACAGAGTATTATCTGCCAGAATATCACCATGGAACATGGTAAAACTCTGCGCCCTCACAGCACCAGCAGATCTGATGGGTTACTGATGAGCCAGCTTCTATTGTAGCTCATGAGATAATAGTTATCCCTATCACAGGAAAGCAGAGTCCAGGACAAATTATTAAATTCAGATGTAAAGATTCTAGTCAAGATATCAAGTTCAGTAAAAGAAGTCAAATGGTTATGAAATATAAATACTTTTCCAGTAATATGAGAAGGGGATCAAGTTATTCTATATTCAAAAAAGAGAAAGAAAAGCATACCAGTGAAACTGCATGCTGACTTATGGGAAATGATCTTTTTAAAAAGAGAAGTTTCTGATGAACAATATGAAGTTGAATGGTATGCAATAAGCAATACTAGTTTCAACACAAGGCTTTTCTGGAGCAAACTGAATGTCTTAAGAAACATCCCCATGTTACAACAACCCCCTGCAGTGCTACAGGCTGGGCACAGAGTGGCTGAAGAGCAGCCAGGCAGAAAGGGACCTGGAAGTTTGGACTGACAGGAAGCTGAACATGAGCCAGCAGCGTGCCCAGGTGGCCAAGAAGGCCAATGGCATCCTGGCCAGTGATTCGCTCCCATCCTGGAAGTGATTCTTCCCCTGTACTCAGCGCTGGTGAGGCCACACCTTGAGTACTGTGTCCAGGTCTGAGCCCCTCAGTTCAGGAAGGATATTGAGGTGCTGGAGCAGGTCCAGAGAAGAGCAACAAGGCTGGTGAAGGGACTCGAGCACAAGTCTTATGAGGAGAGGCTGAGGGAGCTGGGGTTGTTTAGCCTGGAGAAGAGGAAGCTCAAGGGAGAGAGACCTCATCACTCTCTACAACTCCCTGAAAGGAGGTTGTAGCCAGGTGGGGGTTGGTCTCTTCTCCCAGGCAGCTCTCAGTAAGACAAGAGGTCATGGTCTTAAGCTCTGCCAGGGGAGGTTTAGGTTAGATATTAGGAAGAAATTCTTTGTAGAGAGGGTAATCAGACATTGGAATGGGCTGCCCAGGGAGGTGGTGGATTCTCCGTCCCTGGAGGATTTTAAGATCAGACTGGTTGTGACACTTAGTGCCATGGTCTAGTAACCATGATTCTATGATTCTATGATGATCTAGCTTTAAGTTGAAAGATAAAATTTTAAAATGTTTGACCTCTATTAATAAGTTTAAAATACATTTAGAACAGTACCAAATGCAAAAAAAAGCCTCCTTGGATTAAAAGATTTTCTGGAAGATCTATGTGAGTAGGTAGAAGCATGAGCAGACCCTTTGGAGTTATAGTAGTAGGACAGCCCTCCCTGCCTCCCTGTCCTCAGTTACTGGCAATGGAAGAGGGACTGTATTTGCTAAGTTACAGGTGGTCTTGACCCTTCACTGTTTAGGAAGAAACCTCAAATACACTGAGGGCACAATAACTTATTTCTAGCACGGAGCCTCAGTGCAGGGGACTGCTGGGAAATGTGGCTCTTGGACACTCACTTGGTAGGCCTAAGCTGAAGAAAAACCTGCTGTAAAGTTTGTTTTCTCCTAGAGAAAAGAAAGAGACAGGAGAGGAGAAGCTGGTTGTTTCCTTCTAGAAAGAGAAAATACCTGTCTTTTGGCCTGGTTTGGTTAGAGTGGGTGTAGCTTGCTGACATGTTCAGCCAAGGATTTTCCACAAGGGCACGCTCCTGCCTTCAGTCCGTTCCTGTCAGATACAGAGACAGCATGGGCAGATGAGCTGTCCCATGTGGGGGAAAAGGTCTTACCATGTTCAGCCACTGTGCAGTGATGGGAGACAGTACAGCTGGGCCAAGGGCAGGATGGTTCTTCCTACAACACTAGTGAAGCCAGCGTCGTCTGTGTTGCTGCTGCATGCAGTGACCTCCAAAGTATCTGTAAGAAGAAGGAAGAAATTTATGTTAGATTAAGGCATCGATGATATACAACAGACACCCAGGAGGTCAATGACTCAGATGGGGTGGGTTGGGATATAACACAAACAGGGAATGTCTTGTGCTCACAACCTTGCAGTGAAAAATGGTAAGAATTAGAATGAGGACATTTTAGACTGTGGTGAAAGAGTATAGCACTGTTTAGTGAAGGTGGCATATTCCCATTCGTTTTCAGTCAGTTGTGTTATTACTGTTTGTCTCACAGTTATTTTATGAAAGGTAGCTATTTTACGGTTTGGATTCAATGGCTTGTCTTTTTGCAAGTGCTCATACAGCCACGTGTCACATAACCAAATCCATTCATTAAGTAATTCAGTGTTGATAAAATAACCTTGATATTATTGAAATCTTTGCAGGCAGACAGCTAGCCAGCTGCTAACAACTATCTACAGGTATGTATGCTGAACTCAAAACTGGATTGCAGCTGTTTGGCATTAGCTGAACCACAGTATCCCTAAGGGTTGCCTTATTTTCAGAGTAACACAATGTAGGAAGGTTTACTGTGCACAGTTGGATGGCCTGGAACACTTCTGACAGTCCTGGCACACAGGATACCTGATTCCAGCATTTTCCAGTGTTTCCCACAGGTAACCAGAGTGAACATCTGTACGGCATCTGCCCCTGGTTGGCCCACATTCTGTCAAAAAATCTTTAGGGAAGTAACAGACATCTGTGTCTTCAGGGTGATAGCTCTCATGTTCTCCCTTTGCTTTGTGTTGATCCTGATGTCCATTTGTCATGGGTGAGGTGTGATTACTATTTCATTACTGGCCTTTAATAATTTTTTCTGCTTGTAGAGGATAGAGAAGAATTCTTTTGTGTCACCTCTGTGCAGCTAATGCTTAGAAAATGGGAGAGTACACTGTACATCAGTGCCTGGAAAAGTCCAAGAAAGCAATCCTGGAGCATGCACACTACCTACTGTAGTGTATTTCAAAAACAAATTCAGAGCATCTGAAACTAGGCCTTTTTTTTTTTCTTCCATTGAAGATTCATGTGTTTTCCATGGGCATCTCAGTATTTAACTTAGATGCCTAAAGTAAGTATATGATTACAGCCTTCACTTGCTGCATTAGGACAAGACAAGTTGGATATTTTTGTCAGCCTTATAGGTTTCTATTTCCTCTTGGTAAACTACTTGGTTCAGTAGGTACTACCTTATATTAGCATATTCCCAGTTAAAACTGGTTATGGTAAAAGTCTAATTTTCTTCTCCCCCCCCTTCTAATTATAGTCTCTGAGACTTGCTTATGGGTTACTTCAGTGATGACAGATGCCTTTTATTAATATTATTACTTTTAAAATTAATAAGTGCAAAGTTTGTAAACAAAAATCACAAGTTTCCTTATAGGGTTTAGCTTTCACATGCTAGAAGGGAACCCTGGGCCCCTGTCTGTGCCATGCTTCTCATCCTCAAATTAGGCCACCTTGTTGCAGTATCCTTCAGAACTATAATTTTATCTAGCCCTGTAATGTTAATTATTATTTTCATCATCATCAGTACAGCAACTGCCACTTATGTACCTGGAGGAGGATCAGCATCTCAAGGCTATTCTCTAGGCTTAATCGTGTGGAGACAACCAGGCTTGTCACTAGCACATCCAGGCCAAGGCCTGATCCTGTGGTGTGATTTCTTTTAATAGTGCCTGGTAGATTATTTTCAGCCATGAATTTGTCTAATTATTCTTTGAATCATGTAGGCTTTTGAAACCCATGGCATCTTGCAATTAGTTCCACAGCTCAATTATGCAGTGCATAGAAAAGTGTCTCTTTTGTTTGCCACCTGAGAATTTGATTTTATGCCTTCTAGATCTCGTATGATGAGAAACAGCCCACAACCATTCCCCATTTGTCTTTCCCATAAACTGTGTTTCACAGGCTAAAAGTCCGAGCACTCCTACTACAGAAACCATCCCATTGCTTCTTCACCATGTTAAATTTCACATTCACAGCTTTTCTAGATCTGCTCTACAGGGCAATAAAAGAGGGTGAAGCCAGTACTACAGCTGGCCATTATCACAGATGGACCTTCAGTCTATCCCAATAAGCTCTTCTCAGAGCCATCAGTGCCTCTCCCAGCTCCAAGGAGTTTGGCCTCCTTAGTCAAGCTCAACCTCTTCACTGGTAAAAGCTGTTGCAAAGGAAATGAAGAGAGAGCCTCCTTCCCTCTGGAGATGCTTTTATGTTAAGGCTCTTTGGTTTGCAGCTGTGTCTGCACCTCCTCTCAGACCTTCTCCTTCTGACCTGGACCTTGACACCCTGGCTTAGCCTCAGACCTGATTCAACATCACAGACCTCCTGGCTGATCAGTGGCCTGAGGCTGACTCTGATCACCGCCTCCAGACCTGCTCCTGATCCGGCCTCATCATCTCAATTTCCTGACACCTCATCGATGAGGCAGTAATGTTGTCATCCTCAGCTCCTGGCCTCCATGCCTTCCCTGGTGGAGCAGCCTGCCTGTGCTGCCCCCAACACCGTTTCTCTCACCTTACAGAGCTCTGCATTTGAAATGCAGAAACTGTTAGATGTGGCAAAGTATATTTCCATGTCAACTGAGCTTGGAAAGGAAAGAGGGGTTTTATCCTGAAGATATGTATATGTTCAAAATTTTAAAAATATTTTATCCTGCCATAGACAGCAGAATTTTCAGAATAGTTATTTTGGTGATAAATTTAAAGCAAGCAACAGCTCAGGACTTACAACACTTTTGGGAGACCACGGCTCATGTTTTTCTGCCAGTGCATGATTAGTCAGGTCTACAAAATGCAGTAGTGCCAATGAATTATACTAAAGAAATCCTACACTGTATTAGCCATAGTTTGAGACAACTGGGTTGAGCGATAACAGGAGAGTTCAAGTCAAACATGGGCGTGGCAGATAATCAGTAGCTCTAGTCTGTAATAGGAGCTATATGTCCAAATGGTTTCCCGGTGAAAACTCTTTAACCTAGTTTTGGTAGTTTTGTTCATCTTTAATATCAGCACATGACATACTGCTGAAATATAACTCCTTTTTACTGGCCATAGCTAAGTGGTGCATCTCTGGATCAGAACCTGGAGATGCTGTTTGAAGTGGAAGTAACTAGGGATTGGTTCTCAAGTCTGAAGTGGTAAGTGACTTCTAGGAAAGATAATGAACTGGAATACAGTCCATAAGGAGGGACAGGAGAAGGCTGCATAGGAGCTGATTTATCAATGGCCAATTTGTTTTTGCCACCAATGTCTCCACTTCTGCTCTGGGTGTTACATAAGTGATGTAGGTTAGTTTAAAGAAGAGACTGGTCGTTGGAAATGACCAGTTTTGACTGAAAATATATCTACAACTGTGATAGAATTAATTTCATTTTAATCAGGATTCCCAGAGGACTCTTATCTAAACTAAGCATAACATTTTTCTAAAATCAATGGAGATAAATGGCTGAAATGCCCATATCCATGCTGACAGCTAGCCTACACCAGACACTTCAGTGATTTAAAATACATCTGATTTAGTTTGTGATCAGGTGAAGCATTTCCTTGCAATCCACTTGTCTTTCTCGCTCATTTTCTAATCCCTTTCTAATCTTTCCACTTCTGTATAATTGGACAGCTCTCCATCTTCACGTGTTTTAACCTCTCCTGGCACAAGAACTGTCTGTTAGGAAATGCCTGCCACCGAGGAAAGCCATTCTACCATCTCTGCCTTGGTGAGTTTGTGGGGGTTTTTTTGTTTGGTTGGTTTTGGATATTTGTTTTGGTTTTGTTTGTCCAAATTTTATGCAAAGAGAGATTATGTCTAGCAACCATTTTCAGCAATTATCGATAATTGTTACATCAGTCCTGGAGTCTCAGTCTCAGCTTTTTAGTTTTCTCTATTGTTTTTTCCCCAACTTATTTTTCCTTTGCTATTGTACATGGCATGTACCTATCAAGATCTACATATTATCATATTTACTTTGTAACTAAATTGTTTGATTCTATAAGCATTGTGGGACAAAACAGAACATGCAGCAAGCAAAGCAAACCTGTGTTGTAGGATATTGTACTATATTAGTCAGTGGGAGGAAGTAGTGCTTTTGGAAATACCGGCTCATTTTAGCAGGAAGCAAATGGGCAGGAATTTCAGTGATTCAGCTTTCAGTCAGGGAGGGGTGACCAGGAAGAATCTGGATCAGGAAGAAGCCAGAAAAGGAATGGAGAATATGAGGAATATGAAAGGGAAGGTGGTTCTGGGGCTTATAATATGTAATGCTGAGGATAAATGTGGTATTTCTCTGCTACGATGTGTCCAATTCATTGCTACAGAGCAGAGAAGCCAGTCTGTGTTTCGGACAAGACTTGAGGTTAGCCTCTGGCATCTTCATTTACGCTTCTAAATAATGTTCACTTTTTCCAAAGTGATGGGCCATTTGCAGTTCTCACTGCCTGCAAGGGAATAATGAATGGCTCAGGCCATGAATTGCAAATGCCAAGCACTGAGCAGCTCCCTCCAGACAATGCATTAACTTCAGACTTTAGGTTCCCAGTGTCAAAAACTTAGAACTCAAAATGCAGATGTAAAAGAATGCTAATGGACAGTGAAAATTCTGACTTAATTAGATGGCTTTAATTAAACCAGTAGTAACCTGTACGTGGATACCCTTAAATGTGACCATTTAAGGGCTCACATTTAATGGCTCTTTGAGCTTAAACTGAATAGGAGCCAGTATAAACTAAACTGAAATGCCACACAAACTGGAGTAACTGACCACACTAGGTCTTACCATGGGTTTAAGTCAGTAAAAGATTAAACAACTACCATTTCTTATTTGGAGGAGCCTTCCAAAGGTAGCTGAAGGGACTGGGAATCAAATATACACAATTTGTTAACTCACTTTTTCACTTTACAGTTAAAGTTTGGGGCACTTGTATATTTTGGAAAATATTTTATGCGATCGCTGGTTAATAACACTCATATATATCTCTGTGAGAACAAAGACATTAAGAAATTCACTGTATTTCTTAAAGATAATTTTAAAATACTGGTAAATGAGCTACTTATCCACCTGGAGCCATTTCAGGTTCACGAGTATGAATGAACTCACCCTTTTTGTAGAGAACCTTTATAATAATGCAGATCATGTGTAAGGTCAGAACCTCAGCTAGTAGCAGTCACTGTGCCTGTATTGAAATGAAGGATATCTACAGCTATAGAGAATCTGTTCTTTCATTAGAAAATCTAAAACCCCAGTTCTCAAGGTATTATAATTCTATTTTTATTCTTTCTTCGTAAAAATGTTATTTAAAAATGGTCAAAATAATTACTGTGTTCACATTATCCAGTTTTGATATTTATTATGTGCTGGCATGAAATCACACGAATTTTAAAAGGATTATAAAGAATGCTATCGACCAAGTGTTACAGAACTATAAATTATTAGAATATTTTGGGAAATTTTTATAAGTCACAGTTGAGGGGTTTGAACTGGATCTGCATTGAATAACATTAAAAATACTTTTAAGGAATAGAAAATGATACAACTAAAAGAAATGTGGGTGGAATTCTAGCAGGTGTAAGTCGGGGCAAGATATCAGTTTAGTAAAGGAATTCAGCGCATGTGAGGTGACGTGGCACCTCCGCGTTCCCTACGCCAGGTCTCCCATGCCGGCTCCCAGCGCTGCAAACAGGGGCCACTGAAGGCCCCTGCCCGTCTGCGGCGGGGACACGGGGCCCTTGGCAGGAGCAAGGGAGCAGGTCGGAGATAAGCCTTCCAGGCTTTTGAAGCCCATGCCTAACTTGGAGAACAGAAGAGAGATTCAAAAGGAGGTGTTAATGCTAACAGCGAACATCTACATGATAATTGACTGCTTACAACTTTCACTGAAACAGAGAGATCAAGACCCTTTTTCACCTAAAGTGTCTGAAGCTTACTTTCTCTGCCCTGTGAAAGTGCCAGAGGCGACCTGAAAAAAAGACCGGTTTCTGTCACTTTCCATTAAAACAAACACAGCGGGCAGCAGGGTTTGCAGGATTCATTTGGACAAAGAGAACAAATAAGAGCGAGCCTGACTAAGACGTGGTCCGGTGACACAGTAAAGCTGCTGTAAGTATCTATTTAATAAAGCTACATCCATATGACATACAAAGCCGAGCTAGTATCAACTCCCTTGCTCTAATTCACTCAAAGCATTTTGGAGGGTATCTTCTCTCCAGGGACTTTATGCTGGATCATGTATTGTGTCCTCCCTAGGCCAGCATAAAACATAAATCCAGTATAAACATTGCATTGTATCCTGTGGCAAGTTAAACAACAAAAAAAAATCAATTGCGGCTCCCTCTGTTCTGGAGTGAATTTGTCCTGTCAGCTCATCTGGTAGGAAGGAAAACGGCAGCACAGGCTGGAGGGTATCATGAAAAGAATTCCTGAGCTGACGTGCTCAGCCACACGGTATCAAGAAATAAGATTTAATTAATAAGGTTATTAAATAATTGCTAGTAGGCTTTAAAAAATGTCTGGTTTGAGACAAGTGAATGAAATTCACATTTGTTTTAACAGTGATGGTACTTTAAATAGGGTGCCTCAGGAAACAGTGTGATCAATATTACAAGATGACATGGTCTGTGATGTGTGAGAACCATGTTCTTGAGCAACATATTTCTTATGCTGGAATTATATTCAGAAAGCAGTACTAGACTGACCCATTTTACACCTTTGATAATACTGAAAACACACCGCTTGGTCCCATATTGGAAAGTAGTCGAGATTATATTTCTGTTTTATAAATGAGGATTATCATTTGAAGGATCTACGGTAAGGAACATATTTTAGACAGAAAGTAACTGAAGAAATAGAAGAAGGAGAACGTTCCAGCAGAAATTATACCAGCAGAAACCCGAATTTTAAAAAAGAAGATGAAAAGAAAAAGAAGAAAAAGGGAAAAAAAGGCTTTGCCTTTTCTGTCAATGGAACCACAGATTCACAGTATTGTGGAGGTTTGCTGGGACACCTGCAATCATCTGCTCCAACCCCACTGTTCAGAGTAGGGTCAGAAAAAGGAGGCTGCCCAGGACTGTGTACAGTAGGTTTCTGAATACCTCTCTGTGTAACCTGGTCGAATGTACAATCTCCCTTAAAAACATTTTTTCTTGTGTTGCTGCACACCCTGGTGACATCTTCTTATGGTGACAGTTTCTCAACAGTGGCACGTCTCCTGCAGGCTAGGAGACCACCTCCCACTGCTTTCGCTCCAGTGAAAGGCTCCAGGCACTCCCAGCAGCCTGAGGAGCGCAGAGCTCAATCCTCCTTCTGAAGCTTTATTTGGAAGCTGTCCTAGAATGAAGTAGGTAAGAACACAAAAGAAACTGGAATAGGTATTTTGAAATAATCTAATCTGTGGAAGCATTTATTGTATAATCAGAATGGGGGGGGGGCTTTTTCCCCTTAGTCTAGCATATTCAGTTTCCAAAACCTGCATTCTCTACCTACACCACATTCCACTATTTGATTACTCGCCTTACCAACTTACTTGGTGAAGACAATACGATGTATGTCTCAGCATGTCTCTTTTGCACTGACTTTCCAAAGATGGCACAGTGGTTAGTGTTACTTTGTCTACAGAAATGTGAACATCCCGTGAACTACTCTAGGAGTAGAAAAGATAGAATATTTGGTAATAATACAGTCAAAGCCAACAGGAGAGGTAAAACAGAAGGCTTAGATGGACTGAAAGGCATAAGAGAAAAATAAGATGAAATAAAAACAGGATTAGCGAGAAAAGTTTTCACATTGGATGTAAAACCCAAGGGCTTCTTAATGTTTTAGACCAAGAGACCATTACTGACCCTCAAGACTGTAGTGACCACAGACACAGCTATTATCAGCATTTTTCAGTTGTAGGGCAATGACAAGACAAGTGATGCAGAGTTTGTATATTTATGTGCATCACATACAGATAACTTCCCAGAATGTGAAAAAAGTTAAATGTTAAACAGCCTCTGCTGAAATATCTTCCAGCAGTGCTCTCTGTATCACAAAGCATGCTTCTTTGTGTATTTTTATTTTTACTTTTCCTTCGGGGTTTTTTTGAATGTACCAAAGTCTTCTGCTAAAATATGTTAGAGAAGTTTTCTTCTTTCAAACATTACTGACAATGAATGCTATTAAAATAAAAGCTTATTTTAAAAAAATCCTTTCTTCCCCTCTGATGTAGCCAGTCATCATTTTGAAAGACTATTTTGAAATTGTATTGAGGCAATGGACAATGTGAATAATGAGTGTGTAATGATCAGAGCCAGTGGAATACACTTTACCTCAGGCTCAGTCCTTGCTGTGCCCCTGCCAGAGTGTGGTTCTTGACTGCTGGTGGATTTTGTAACCTCTGCATTTCTTTCTCTGCAAATGCTTTGTTACTTTTTATCTCAAGAATATATTCTTTAGTTGCTGCAAGCTGATGAAACAGTAAAGCTCTGGGAGAGAAATAATATATTTAATTGATGTGGATGCCCTCTTCCGTATTCTAACAGGTCCATAGAGTACAACCAGCTTTGATGCCCAGTTCCAGGGTCCACCTAGTCCAGCTTCCGTGTCTGTTAGAGGCCAGAAGAGGAAGGTTAGGGAAAGTATGTGAGAATATTGCAAACATTGAGGATTACTTCCCTAGATATATTCTTCCTTCCTTTCCTAGCCCTTGGCTTATGCCCTTTCTGAGCCCAAGGTTTTCATGTGCAACAGTTATTGGTGGATTTTTTTTTCTTCCAGTCATGTCTAATCATTTTGAACGGTGTGCTCTGTAATGCCTGTAAATGTACTAGGGTACATTTTTCCATTTTGGGACCCACAACTTCGCTGGAAAATGAGTTCCACAGAGGAATTATGATTCATCAGAAAAAAAAAATGTCTTTTTGGTCATTTAGTTTTTTGCTTTATAGCTTCATCTGCTTCTCTGTCATTCTTAGATTATGAAAACTAAGACATAATAATTTCTTATCTGCCTTCTTTGTACTATCACAGTTTTATAAACCTTTATCATATTCATCCTCAGCCATCTGTGTTTTTCAAGCTGAAGAGTCTTAGCCTATTTAATCGCTTCTCATAGAGAAGCTGTTCCATATTTTTACTCATCCCAGTTGCCCTTCTTTTTATCATTGCTATATTCATTTAGAGATGGTAAGACTAGAAATGTATGGTATTCAAGATTCCTGGAGGCACAATGGACTTGCATTCAGCAGAATGCTCTCTTCTGTTTTGCTTTCTATCCCTTCCACAGTGATTCCTAACACCCTATTTCCCTTTTTTGACTGCAGCTGTGATTTCTACACACAGTGATTCTGCATTTTTTTTCCTCAAATAACTGCTTGAGAAACTATTCTTGTAAATTATTTGCTTTTGTCTGTTTTTTAAAGTATTTTCAGGAATTTTGCCAGTGCTTGTCTGAGCAATTCTCAGACACAGGAACCTGATGACTATTGGGTAACATCTGAAGTTTAGTTGCTAATGGACGTGGAGTCATGTTTGCACTGCCATGCAAACTTTCCTGAAAGTATGCTAAAGACATTTAGGAATCAAATTAACTGAAGCAGGTTGCCAGTTAAGGCAACCTCTCAACAGCAGAGGTAAAGATATTAGGAAAAGACATTGGACAGTAAGCCTGTTCTTGCTGATCTGGGTAGAAGAGCGTAAGTATGCTGGAGGCGAAGTCCCAGCAGCATAAGTGGTGCAACTTAATATCCAGTATTTTAGGATTCATCAACAGGACTCAAAATGGTGGGATCATAAGATTGTTAGCATTTAAAATAATTGTCAGTTACCTGTGAGTTTTTGTGGTACTAGAAAGGAATTTTTTTAAAAAATAAAGTGTCTTTGTTGTGTAGCAATTAATGTACCAATATCTCAATTGCTACTTCACTCGTCATTCTCAAGAATTCTATAAATAAAAGAAATTCTAACAAATAATTGAGAACAAAGATTACAGGGGTTTTTTTTACTCCTCTCTGTTCCAATGTAGACATTTCCTGTATTTTTAGAACAATGATTGTTAGAAGATCTACAGAAAATTAAGTAATCGAGTCTACACATCTTAATCAAGCCATTTTGATCCACTTTTTCATTTTATTCATCTATTAAGGAAAGGCAATATTTACTTATATAACTCATGAGTACTGTGAGTGATAATTAACGCTTATAAGATGTAGTATGATTGAAATGAAGAGCTATGCACTTCCAAAGGATTATTAATTTTATTATCATCGTTATTACTGTACTGAGCTATTGGAAATTACTAAAAGATAGCCAATTACTGTGGATTTTCTTGAGTTGACTTTGTAGGGTATTAAAACGAGAGTGTTACACTGCAGAAAACTCATAATGAAGTTGTAAAAGTGAGATTATATCCCATGCCTTAAAATAGTATTGTCCATCCTGGAAGCAAAAAAATCCAAATAATGAATAAATTCTGATTAAGACAAAAATGTGCTGATCTCTCTTTTCACTTATAGTGACTCATTTACTGCTTGCTGAAAAATCCCTGTCTCTGTCTCCATGATTTTTGAGTCATATGCCAGAAATGTTTGTGATTTCTGGAAAAAAGGTTATGGCCAATGGGCAACTGGATTTCTGCAGTTTAACGAGAGCCCTCTTGTCAGGTGAGCTGCTGAATTGGATAGTTTGATAGCTCCTGCCACTGAGAACGTGAGCACAGGTCAGCTCTTGAGGTCCAAGTGATGAGCCACTTGCTAAGGTGTGGTGACCTCGTGGCTGCGACCCTCATACACCAGAGTGTGACTAACAGCAGCATGGCTGGATCAAGAGATGCCTGTCCCTAAGGCTTTCAGCTCGGGGCTTTTATTCTCTGCTTCATAGGACATCTCCCTCAGTTAAACCAATCTGGCTGCATGACTGTGCTTTACAGCACAGTATGCTGTGAAATGAATCCGATTAAAAATGGCACTAACACCATCATTTTGGAAAAGGTTTCCTTTTAAAAAATAGGTCATTTATAAAGCTGATTTAGAACATGGCTGTACCTCGAGATTGTCCCCATGAAGATTTAAAATATCTTTGTTAATATCCACTCTAAATGGTTATTTGGATTAATATTCTTGAGTTTCCCATGAACACAGGTTGAATTATACTGTGAAGAAAATTAATTATTTCCACTGGCAGTAAGGAATAATTTCTTACGCAGAATTTCTGCCTCCTACTTGACTGGATTTCTAGACATTCCAATTTAAGTTCTTGATGAGTTGAGAATAAAAGATTTCCCTATCCTAAACTGAAAGATTAATTACAGAACAAAGACTGTCTATGAAGAAAAATGTTATTCCTCACCCTTTACCAATGCTGAGAGAAAGTAATTAGTTAGGGGTCTAATCAAACCCCCAGCAGGATTTGTAGTGAAAGGTTAAACCATCGCTGTCCTTCCTGACACCTTGCTGTTCTGGGTGCTGGAAAGAGCTCTGGTTTAATTGCAACAATCCAAGAACCTAACAGGACACTCTCCCTATGACAGCGATCTCTGAAGTATTGGAAAGCATGATCTAGAGGGACATGGGATTTCACAACAGCTGACAAAATTGTGCAATTGAAGCAGTGCTGTGCAGGAAGAAACGCTGATGCGGATTCAGAGAGGTGGTGACTCTCAGAGGGCTCAACCAGTGCAAGTTTTTACTGCTTCATTTGTGACATGCGTTGTTGGGATATCAAGCCAATTCCAGTGCTGTAAATATTTCAGTCTTGACAGAAAGCAGCTTGGGAGAAAAGGACCTGGTGGACACCAGGTTGACACCAGATTGAACATGAGCAAGCAATGTGCCCTTGCCACAAAGAAGGGGAAAAGTATCCTGGGCTGCATTACACAAAGTATTGCTTGTAGCTTGAGGGAGGTGATCTTTCCACTTTATTCAGTGCTGGTGAGGCCACACCTGGAGTCCAGTTATGGGTTTCTCGGTACAAGAGAAACATAGACACACCGGAGAGAGTCCAACAAAGGGCCGCAAAGATGATGAAGACGCTGGAGTATCTCTCCTGTGAGGAAAGGCTGAGCGAGCTGGGACTGTTCAGCCTGGAGAAGAGAAGGCTTGGGGAATCTCATCAGTGTACACAGATACCTGAAGGGAGGGAGCAGAGAGAGTGGAGCTGGACTCTTCTTATGGTGCCCAGTGACAGGACCAGAGGCAATGGGCACAAACTGAAACACAGAAGGTTCCTTCGAAACACCTTTTTTACTGTGACGGTGACCGAGCCCTGGCACAGGTTGCCCAGAGAGATTGAAAGCACCCACAAAGATCAGTCCAACTCTCTGCTCCTCACAGGAATACCTAAAACTAAACCATATGAGAAAGACTATAACTGAGATGCTCCTTGAACTCTGACAGGGTTGGTGCTGTGATCGTTTTGCTGGGGAGCCTGTTCCAGTGACCAATTACGCTCTCACAGAACTTTTTCTTGATGTCAAATCTGAACTTCCCCTGATGCAGCTTCATTCCGATTTCTCAAGTCCTATCAGTCGACATCAGAGAAAGGAGTCTCCATCCTTGGAGATGTTCAAAAGCCATCTAGACATGATCCTGGATAACCTGCTTTAGGTGGCCCTGCTTGAGCAGGAAGGTTGGACCAGGTACCTCCAGAGGTTCCTTCCAACCTTCACTGTTCTGTGATTCTGTGACTTATGATGATGTTGACTGACTGGCCTACAGGTTCATGTTAAAAAACCCCATTGCCACAGGACGGATGTATTTAATATCATGTGAAGGACTTCACTGTATCACATCTGTTAACCTATTCTTGTCATTTCACTCAGTATATTCATGGTTCCTCCCCTGGGGAGCTTGCCCATCGAAGTGTCCAACCAGACCCTTACCCAAACATATTTCAGTCACCAAAGCACCTTCGTCGACCTCCCTGTGAGGATCCTCACCCTCGAAGCGAGGCGCGACGCCGGCACACGGCTCAGAGCTCGCCCCGCCACGCGGAACTGTCACGCCCTTCCCCTGCGGGAAGGGGCCGCCAGCTGGGACACCCTGCTGGGGATGGGGGTCTCGGGGCTCGGCGTCGCGCTGGGGTCCGGGCTGGGCGAGCCCCGCGGAACGTCCGTTGTGGGGGCCCGAGCCTCCGGGGCCCCCTCGCCGCCCCCCACGGCCACCGCCCCCGACGGGGCGGGGCCGGACCCGCCCGACGCGTTTCGAACGGGCCAACGGGAGGCGCGGGGGGGGCGGGCGCGCACAGGCCCCGCCCGGGACTTTAAAGCGCCATTTTGTGCTGGGCGCAGGACATCGATCGTCGCTCACACCCGGCGGGCGCCCGGCGGCGGCCGGAGCCTGCCCTCGGCGCTGCGTCCGCGCTGCCTTCTCGGCGTCTGTCCCGGCACCCCGTCCCTCTGCCTCCATGACCCGCAGTAGGAAGCAGGCGGCACTGGAGAGAGGAGCCGGGAAGATGAACCCAGAGGCGGGGAGCGCCGCGGCGGCGGCCGCGGGAGCCCGGGCGGCGGCGGCGGCGGCGGCGGCGGCGGCGGCAGGGGCAGCTGGCGGCGAAACGGCGGCCGCCGCCTGGGGGCTGGAGGGGGAAGCGGAGAAAGTTGTGTACTCGCGCTCGCAGGTCTCCTTCGCTGGCACCAAGGCGCTGGGCGACGCCCTCAAGCTCTTCATGCCCAAGTCCACTGAGTTTATGAGCTCGGACTCGGAGCTGTGGAACTTCCTCTGCAGCCTCAAGCACGAGTTCTCCCCGGTCATCCTCCGCAGCAAGGACGTCTACGGATACTCTTCCTGCCGCGCCGTCGTCCCCGACCCGCCACCGCCCTCGGAGCGGCCCCGCCGCCGCGCCGGCAAGCGGCGCCTCCCGGCCGCCGACGCCAAGCGCCGGGCCGGGGCGGCGGGCGGCAGCGCCAAGCGGCGGCGGCGGCGGCGGCGCCGCAGGAGGGAGCGGGTCAGGCAGCGCTCGGCGGTCGGTGGCCCCCGCGCAGCGGGGCAGGAGGAGGAGGCGGCGGCGGAGGCGCCGGAGCCGCCGGGCGAGCAGGCGGACAGGGAGCGGGGCAGCCCGGCGGCGGCCGCCTGGGAGCCGTTCGGCGGCAGATCGCTGGAGGAGATTTGGAAGGCGGCCACCCCCCGCCTCACCACGTTCCCCACCATCCGTGTGCGGGGCAGCGTGTGGAGCCGGCGGAGCCTGGCGGCGGCGCGGCGGCGGGCGCAGCGGATCCTCGGCGTGGACCTGTCCCCCGTGGTGCGGGTGCGCCGCTTCCCCGTGGCGCCGTCCTGAGCCCGCGGGGGCCCCGCTCCCCGCGCCTTACCTGGGCCGCGGTGCGGACAAAGAGACCGGTATCAGTCACCTGTTTACATTGCTTTTGTCTGGATCGTGTTCTGCTGCAGCACTTTATGGCCCGCTCGGGCGGCGCCGGGCCCCCCGCCGTATGGGGGGCGGCCTGCCGGGCCCCGGCCTCGCCCCGGGCTGGGACCGTCTGGCAGGTATCACGCATGGGGACCAAGTTCCACTTCCACTTTTTTTCTCCCCATTGGGCTACCTCACTGGTCCAGAAGTCCACCCAAGAAGTTATTTTCCAAAGGAACTTACTTTCATGCTTGTATAATAAAGCACCATCTGAATTCTTGCTATTTTTTTCCTTCCCCCTCCCTTCCCCATTTCTGATGGATTATGTATGCTTTGTGGTGTTGCACTAGTATGTGCTCAGGGTATTTTGAATCCCAAGCATTCCCAAGTTTCAGTTTATTCTGATAAAGGATGCATAAAGAATGGAGGTTCAGGACTTGTGGCTGTTCTTGATGGTGCAAAAACTTTTTTTTAATTATAATTTCATGGGCTTAGTGATATATAAAGATGTATTGCGCAGTATAATTGTTACACTTTTGTATCTAAAGTCATTTTTAAAGTTTTCTAGTTGAACTAAGTATTTGTTTCTATGGAGCACCTAAAGATAGAATCATCCTGATATTTTATAACCCTGTTTACTTTAGGGAAGCTCATTTGGTCAACCTAAGTGAACTTAATAAAAGTTAAAGAACAAGTGGCTTTCAGTTCAATGAAACTGCACAGGGTTGGGTTCCTGGTGAAGTACACCACCACCGAGGCGCTTTATGTCAATGAGCTCTGCCTTTTTGAAGAATGTAACTGCTCATCAAAGCAATCTGTAGGTATCTGGAGGTGAACTATGATCCAATGTTGGTGCTGACAGCCAGAAGTCAGGAGCTCGCACGACATAAATATCACACTGAAGTGCCTAGCTCTGCAAAAAGAGCAGAACTTGATACCTGATCACTTCATGACAAACTAGCACTTGTTGACCTGCAGTTGGAAGATGATTAATGATGGATAATCATATTTAATATAATTATTTGCACATAATTATTTTTATAAACATTTCATGGGTTTCACAGTAGACTGGTGAAAATTCATGATGTAGCTTGATTATTATGACTGAAAAATAACATGTAGTCATTCTGTGCGCTAGGCAGTCACTTTTAAACTGATTTATTAAAGGCTTTTTTTTAGGTCTTAGGCCTTGCAGTTGGTGTGTGAGGAGCAAGAGTGTGCGTGAAGGGAGAATGTGATTATTTTCTTTTTACGTTAACTTTTTTATGCTGCGAGAGGAGTAAAAAATGCTGGGTAACACACAGTTTATGTCCCTAGTATCCTGGCAGACGGGAGTAACAAGTTTTCATGGTGGAATGAACAACTTCACAACTTACTTATAGAATCATTTGGTGACTCTTAACATTTCTGATGTCTGTCGACTCCTTGTTGTCTACTGTCAACAGAGGCAATAAGATGACTTGATGTATAGAGGCTGCTTGTAAAAACCTAGTGCTAACCTAAAACATCCAGCTTTTAAAAATCTGTGTATATTTTGTAGTTCTTTCTTACATAGTGGAGCTGCAAACTTCTTCCAAACTCGCACTTAATCTATTCTATATCCATCTGGCTTTTGAAATTGTTTACATAACGTTAGACCGTCTGCTGATCGCTGCAGTAGTGCCACGTCGCATTTCAGAAGTGAATTAAATGAAAGTTCAAGGGCATGTAGTGTTTTGCTGTTTCTCTGCTATAATACCTGCTTAAACACAGAGGCAAAATTTGGTTGCTTTAAAACCCAGTAAGGCAAGTTGCAATGGGACCAAATGCTGAGGCTCCAGGTATTTTAGTTTTGAAATTCCTCTTCAGAAACACAAGAGCATCACTTCTAGTTCTTGAAGCAGCTAGGTGATTTCAGTGCTCCTACTGTTAGGTTGAGGGGTTTTTTTAGTATTCTTTTCAGCTGTGTAGAAAGATGATAAAATGTAAGCAGTTGTCTTATGCAAACTCTTAACTCATAAACAGGCACAGGACAGGCTAGGTCAGATTTCAAGGGCAAGAGTTAAGGCTGCCAGAGGTATGATATGGGAGACGCTGTGTTAAATTTGTGCTACTCCAAATTTGTTTGGAGGCATATCGTGAAATGTTCTCTGTGGGAACAAAATATAATGAAGTAACTTATAACTCTGTTGAGTGACTCTTGCTGTGTGGGCTGTATACATAAGGCTTCCTTATTTTTCTCTTGGTTGTGCTTTGACTTCTTGGTTTAGAAGTGGCAGCTTTATTGGGAGTAGAGTGTGCTTTGCTGATACCCTATTAGCAAATTGGGTGAAGTTTCACCGGAGT
>NW_016690212.1:4705378-4789212 GCF_001604755.1 Lepidothrix coronata
TGTTAAAAAGTTCCAAGGCTCCAAGATTATATATTCTCCAATTCAGGCAAGAATGCTCAGTACTTCCCTCAGGGCGGGGAGTTCCACAAACGGCGTGAGGACAAGAGCATCCTCCTGTCTCACAGGCCTCTTAACACCTAGTTTATAGCTTGAGGAGTCGGGCTCTATGGGCAGATGGTGTAAATAGTTAATTGATACCAGTTTCTGGGAAGTGGCATGGAAGGCTATAGAACACACAGTTTTGGGTTACACCCATGCAATGATGAACTGGTCCCAGATGTTCTAACTAGGACAATAGTGTCAAAGTTAAAACACTGCCAACAGGAAAGCCCCTATCCCTTGAACTGCTGTCGTCATTCTGGGTTTCTCTCCCCATTGCTACTTCAGGAATGCAGACATTCTGCACCTGCCCCTTCTCCTGCCCTCCTTTCCTAGGCTGGTTTTGAGGAGAGAGAGAGAGTTGAACGGTCTAGAGCAGATGGGAGGTGAAATTCCTGCTCTGAAAGACAGGCGGGGTTTTTTTTTTGTTTTATTTTTGTGTGTGTGTAGCTGGCTGCTGCTTTCCACCTCCTCAGAGAGTCTTCACTTTGGCTTTCCTCCGCCGTCAGCCATCTCTAATTGCCTGTTACTTTCCTTGTGCCACTGAGCAGCCTGTTCATCAGCTTACATCAGCCTGTTCATCAGCTTACATTGCTTATGCCAAATCATCTGTAAAGATGGAGAGGACATGTTCACATGTACACATACTTGTAGTAAGTGTTATCTTCACCTCACATTTTGGCAGCACTGTACCTTACTCAAAATACCAGATGCTGTTTCCAAATGGATGGTGTTTCCTGCATGAGAGGTAAGAAACCAAACTGAAAGAACATGGTGTGACAATTCCCTGTGTTTCAGTCTGCATGATCCAAAATGCTTTTTCAAAGCATTTTTAAAAAAGAAGGAAAGTTGCTTTCCATCTCCCCACGAATTCCTAAAAATTCTAAAATGGGGGTACTATGTTATTATATTTCTTTTCCTTTCCAATTAAGCAGTTGAAATAACAATGATTGACTTTGTACATCCCAGAATTGTTAAAATAATTTATAACCAAACTTGTCCCATGGCTCTGTAAGGTAACTGATGAATAATGAGCATGTACTTCTGATTGAACAGGTTGTGTAGGAAGCTGACACAACACATTTCACCCCTTCTAAGAAAATGTGTCTGCTCAGCTACTGGGAATTAGTGGCACAGTTTGGGAGCAATGATGCAAGTTTTCTTGAAATGGAGCAGAAAGCATGTGTTAAAGCATGGTCCCTTATCCTGTGCTTATCCTTCATTCTTGCCAAGCTCCAGTGTAAGGTTCCACATAGCAATGATTTCCTAATTATACAAATATAATTATGTATAGCAAAGAATAGATTTTATAGATGGTATAGATAACTATGAAAGGTTGTAATTAATATGAGTGTATATATGTACACATGCACACATACACTCAGACCCCAAAGCAGTTCTCGTAAAGAGGCTTCTGTTGTAGTTTTTATTTGTCCAATGCCATTGTATCCCACGTATATTCTAAAAATAACCCGCATTTCCATGCTATATAGGATCAACAAAACTGTCCTAAGGCCACAGCAGTGCCTCTTGGAATCTACTTTGTGTACTTACTAACAGTTATTCCATCCGGAAATCCCTTTCCAGTAAGATTTTGCTGGACTTCTGCCTCATGTTGAATCCACTAATATTAAAAAGTTGTGGTATAATCTCCACTTAAAACTTGCTGTCTTGGGGGGTTGTGAGGGAAATTTGGCTCTTCCAGAAGAATGGGATCTGATTTTTCTTTTACTCTTGCAGTGTCAGTTTGACAGAGGAAGCAACCAGAGACAGCAAATCTTAAAACCAATCTTTTGTCTTAGCAGAAAGACTGAAGTGCAGTTCCTGCTGCTGTTGAGTGGCCTTCAGCAGGAAGCGTCACACAGCTCAGGCACAAAATTCCTTCCACTTAAGTGCTTTTTCCAGGAAGAAACACAGAGCATCTCTTCCTGCGAATGTACAGAAACAGTGCTGTGCTGATTCTGAGTGGGCTTTAATGTGCTTATAAATGTCAGGTGTGGGCTTTTTTTCATAGAAATCCTTAGTATTTTGTACCTTAGGTTATACTAAGGAATAGTCATTTTTGCACCCCTAGACCTTTTAAGAAACTCGAAGTTTAAATGTTTTATGAGTTGTCCACACTATTTTTCTTCCCAAAGATGCATCAATTGTTTAGGAAGTTGTGCTTATGGAACACAGAAAAATTCAGGGTGGAAGGGACTTACAGAGGTTAACCTGGGCAAACAGCATCCTCCACAAGCAAGCGGATGAAAGATATCTTGAAAAGGGGTCCTTTAAAGACATCCTAAGTACTTGTATAAACAGAAGCAATAGGGAGAAATGTGACTGGGGAGAAATTTTCCTGGACTGAAATGGATGAAAAGCTGGACATGAGTCAATAGTGTGTGCTTGCAGCCCAGAAAGCCAGCCACAACCTGGGCTGCCTGAAAAGAAGGGTGGCCAGCAGGTCGAGAGAGATGATTCTGTTGCTCTACTCTGCTCTGGTGAGACCCCACCTGGAGCACTGCATCCAGCTCTGGGGCTCCCAACATAAGAAGGGAACAGATCTGTTGGAGCAAGTCTAGAGGAGGCCACAAAGATGGTCAGAGGGGCTGGAGCACCTCTGCTGTGAAGACAGGCTGAGAGAGCTGGGGTTGTTCAGCCTGGAGAAGAGAAGGCTCCAGGAAGACTTTATTGCAGCCTTCCAGTACTTAAAGGGGGCTTATAAAAAAAGAGGGAGGGAGAGTTTTTGCATGGGCAGATAGTGGTAGGGCAACGAGGAATGGTCTTTAATTAAAAGGGGAAAGAATTATAATAGATGTTAGAAAGAGTTTATTTGAGGGTGGTGAGGCACTGGAACAGGTTGCCCAGAGAAGTTGTGGATGCCCATCCCTGGAAGGGTACAAGGCCAGATTGGATGGGGCTTTGAGCAGCCCAGTCTGGTGGAAGGTGTCCCAGTCCATGACAGCAGGGTTGGAACTGGGTGACCTGTAAGGTCGCTTCCAACCCAAGCAATTCTATGACTCTGAAATCCACAATGAAAAAAAGAAGGTGCTAATCTTTGATATCGTAAAATGTGTACACTGTGCTCATTATGTCATTTGGAGCTTTTTGTCCTCTCACACTGGATGGTTAAATTAATGCTGCCAAACAGAAATATCCCAATATTAGTTCCCAAATGGGAAGAGGTAGAGGAGAAATTGTTCCATCTACTTTACTGCCCTTCTTTCATATTCCAGTCTTTCACTGCAACTCATGTAATTTGACAAAATTCCTGAGTGCAATGAGTTGTGCTACAGAGAATATACCCGAGGTGCTCTTATGACATATTAAGTATTTGAATACTGATTAGATCCATAAAATGTGCTCATTTATTAGCAATAAATAATGATCCTTTGTGTAACAACTGTGCATAAATTACTTCCATCTGCACATAAATGTCACCTTGTTGTCCAGTGTGTAATGGAAGTTTTTTTCATCCATCTTTCCACCAGATCAGGTGTCTTAATAATCTCCCGATGTTTGTATTCTTCTGAATTGGCTTAACACTTTTATCACTGTCTGTTTCCTCATGTCCAACTTCCTCTTCCATATTTCTACAATATGTAAAAATCCCCTTCCTATTAAAAAAAAAAAATCATAATTGCAGTGGTCACATCTTGATTGTTCCCACTTGGAACAATCTGAATGAAACAAAAAGCTCATGGATTTTGGAGAGCTGCCTGAAATGATCTTGAAAAATAAATTTGACTTAATGAAAAATGTCCTATTTAAAAGAAATGGAAAGCCCAAAGCAGCCAGTTGTTTCTGCATGATTTATTTTTTTGACATTTTTATCAAAACATCTTTCATTTCTGCAAACAATCTTTCATTAAATTAAATGTTTGGAAACTTCAATTTTTGGCAAAAGTAGAAAAGATAACAGAAGTGGAAGCCGCTTAGTCTTTGTTTTCTTTATTTGAGTAATTCAATGTTTATAAATGCAGAACAATGTATCAATGAGCACTGGAACTCATTTATTTTCCGTGATTTTCTACATGGTTTTCTTGCTAGTAGTGTCTAGTCCAGGCTGCGTAGGCACCTACCTAAAGGAATTGTGAAACGTGAACTGGTCAGCTGGGCACTGCCTGGCCAGGAGAGTCCTTCCATTGGGTACAACTCTTGCACGCATGGTAGGATATCAGGATTGCTGTGTCATCCCTGCTGATGCTTAGCATTCCCCCTCTCTCAAGACACTCCTCTGAGGGAAGGTGGTCTGAAAGCTGTGTCTGAAAGGATGTTGCCCTCCTACATACGGGATTTTTTTCTTGGGCACAGAATGTAAAATACCACCATTTCAGAACTGCATTTCTCTGTCTTGCTTCGGTGGAATGCTATATAATATCTGGATTGCCAGACAAGGAAATAATATTTCATGTCAGCAATGTTGCTAATTAACATGTAATTAATTTCGCTCACTTTTCCCCATCACAAGATTGGCTTTAAAAAAAAGTCAAAGATTTAAAATTGATATATGTATGGTTGCAGCTTTTGCAAGCCACTAAATTTCATGCTTTTCAAGATTTTCTTTGCCTTCAAGAAGAACAGAATCTCGTTTTAATTTTGAATGATAAATAAGTTTTCTCAGTCTAGGAATGGGGACAGTAAGAAAAACAACAAATACCATGATCCTGGCAATAAAACCCTGGAGTTGGCAGTCGTGGGTCAGAGAAGACAAGGCTTGGGAGGGAGCCAGAGCCTGCCTGTGAACAGGAGCGGCAGGCTGGAGACAGCTGTCTGGAATCTGTCTGGGCAGCAGGCACCCCAGGAGATGAGAGAATCATGCAGGGAAGCAGCTTTTTGCTGCTATGGGAGTTGTAACATCAGAGCTTGTTTTCACTTAAAGGGGGTTCCTGTTAGAATTGCAACTGGCAAACCTTGCCCATGAAGATGAAAGTTAGACAACCTCCCAGAACAGGATTACATGAGCAAAAGGGAGTTGCTGCATGTATAAAAGCATCTATATTAGAGGTTTTGTTGACTTGGTTATGGGGTTTGAGAATGAGTGTGTGACTGTTTTGTTGTTTTTTTGTTGTTTGGTTTTTTTTTTAAATTGATGGAAAGCAAGGCTGTAGGAAAGGGGGTACCAGTGTAGGGAGACACAATTTGCCTATCTCTAGGCACAGTTTTGAACAATTGCAATGAGGTCAGACCAAGATTCCCTAGGTGTTAGGACCTGTAGGGAGGTGCAGTGACCTTTAGTAGCAAAGCAGTCTTCTACTACTCCCATGAAAGCTGGGAATGCTTATAGAAATTCATTGTAAAGTCTGTGGGTTTGCAAAGCCCCAGAGCACATCCCATTCCTGGCTTTAGGCTTCTTAATCACAGAGGGATTGAACCCACAACTTTGGTGTTATTAGCACCAGGCTCTAACCAACTGAGCTAATCACAGGATCTTGTGCACAGAAATCCTGTCAAACACACTAACATTTATTTTAGGCTTAACTGGAACATGAATTGGAGGACATGTTAAAGAGGTTCAACCATATTATCTGTCCATTTTCTTTTCTTCTTGGCAGTTGCAGTTTAGACATAAATTATCTGGGCTGTGCTTAGGAAGACCCAAGTTTCAGGACATCCCTTGGTGTGGACCACTTTAATTCAATCCAGCTGATGTCAGTTTGTCTAGACTAGGTAAAGGAAATCTTGGAACCGTGTGGTAGCATAATGCAAGTGTTTAAGCTTTTACCACTCGAGACAGGTCTGGAGTTCAGCATTTATAAAACCAGCATGTGTGGTAGATAGTGCTGGGCTTGAGCACAAAATCAGATCCAGAATTGATGAAGAGCACAGGCATAGCAGAGAAAGAGCTGGCTGATCATGGAGACTCAGACAACATCTGAGGGTGTGGTAGGCTTGACAGGATGTGCACCCTCTTACTCACATGGTGCCTTCATGTGTGAGTGCAAATAGCAGAGTTGGACCCAAAGGCAGTGACTGCTGCTCACGTAGTGACCTACTGAGGTGGGCAGCAGGCTGTGAATGTGGTTAATAATACCATAGTAGAGTGTGAGTACTGTGAGTTAAGAGCTCCTGTTCCTCTACCCATCTGATGATGCCCACGCTTTAAGCAGCCACTTAAAAATTTTTACTATCTTTCCTGATATTTGTCAGAAAGATCCACACCATCAACACAGGCACAGATATGTAAATGGATAATGTCTCCTCCAGTAGGTCTTGAAAAGCACCAGCCTTCCTTCCATGACTTAACAGAGAACATGGGCATTTCAGATGTTTTCAGATGCTTTCAGATGTTCACTAACATTAAGCAATGAATTAAATGCCTAAGGCTGTGTCTGCATAAGCAATGTTTTGGTTCAAAGCTATAGTACGTGAGTTGATTTGCCATGCAAAACAGTTTTGGTGTCTGTGAGGTAGCTTCCTTTAAGAGGAGCTTAATCAGAAGCTGAAACCCAACTGCAACACCAAATGTGCTCCAGCCCCTTGTGAATACTAGGATGTGAACCAATGAGCAGGCTGCACAACCACAAAGCCCTCTGGCATGTACTGAACATGCACAAATTACTAGAAATCTCCCAAAACCAGAAAATACTTCTGCAAAACCCTGAATGTGTCTCCTGCTGTACAAAGGACCTGCTGCATTTTCAATTTCCTTGCAACTGTGAGCCCTCAGTTCCTTGTGGCTCTTTTGTTCCTTTTGCTCCTTTCACCTACCTTATCTTTTTTTCTTGGAAACCCTGACTTCTGTTGCTTTCCCCAGCCTTAGCTGTTCTTCTCTATTATTTTCTCTTTCCTATTGTTCTCTTCTTCAGTGGTGACATCCATGCCATCAGCATCCCAGAAATACAGTGGATGTGCAACTGTACACCCTGAGAAACTGATGCAACCCATTAACTGTGCTTTGAGAGGACTGTCAGTGTACCCAGCAGCAACATAACCCGGTAGCAGTACCAGGAGGCTGGTAACTGCTGAATGGTGCCTCATTAAACTGAAGGAATGAAGGGAAGGTGATGGCCTTGCTCTTGAAGATCCAGGCAAATGTTTGGGGTGGCATGACTGAAGTATCTCCAATGCAGACAGCTCAAATCAATCTTTGGCAGGAGCAAACCACCCAGCCTGTTCAGCACCGGAAGAGTTTAAAGGGGCTTGCTTCTTCTGGCACTGATCTGGGGCCCCTGGACTCCACTGAAGAGCCATGCAAGGACACATCAAGGGATATATCTTTTGTCCTCTTCCCCAACCCATCAGGGGAACAGCATCAATGGACCATCTTCCAGCCCCAGTAGTATGTTGGTGATCAGCTCTGGCACTGTACATCTGTGAGTGACAGCAGCACCATTCCTTCACCATCCACTCCTTGCTATTTCAGCCCTCTCTTCCTTCCTTCACATTACCCCTTCCCGGTGAGATGGAGCTCAGAAAGGGGGAGATGATAAATGTAAATTGTCTCACAAAGTGACTAAAGACAGGAGCTTTCCTTTTGTCTTTCCAAATCCCATGGAACTGATGTCAGGGCTGTGACTGTGTCCCAGACAGAATATATGTCCCCATAAAACTGTGCTCATGAGCTCTCACTACTATTGAAACTACCATCATGTTAAAACACCTTGTTACTAGTGGCAACCATTTTCTGCCAGTCTAATTTTTGCGCTTTCAAAGAGTGGAAAGGGATAAAGTAGCATTTTTTGTTTGCTTAGGAAGCCCCAGTGTCCTCTACATTCCTGCACAGGTCAGTCTCCCCTTTGCTGCTTTTGCAGACCACAGTCACGGCCAGTGATTTATCAACTCATCAGCCCCTGATGCAGAGGGTTTTCCAGGTACCTGCCACAACCCAGTCTTTCCCCACTCTGGTACCTGTAAGCACAGTAGAGCTTGCAGACTGTTCAAGTGTGAAACGTGAGCCACATCTCTCCTGCCCTCTGCTAAACTAGCCTCTCAGCCATCCTCATTTTCCCCCAGCAGAATTATTTTGTCTAGCTCGGAGATAAAAATAGCTCACTGTTTTCTAGGGACAGATTTTAGAGAGACGTTCTCAAGAGAAAAGCGCTGAGCAGCAGAACAAATTACCAAAGGAGTACAAGTCCTTAATAAGTGAAATACCTTTGAATATACCTAGATGGTCTGAGAATAAAATTGTTGGAAATAAAGAGCAACAATTTTTGCTTTTCCAGCCCATCTTTTCATTTGGTTGTTGTTCTGCTTCTTGCAGAATAGGCAAATATTTCCTCAGTATTTACACCCCTCTGGGCTTGCATCCATAAAGCACTGTGTGTAGTGCATTTTGAGAGAAAGTTTTGGCCCTTTTGTAGGTCACAGACCAGAAAGACCAAAACCCACCATCTAATGTTATGTGAGAACAGCTGGAAGGCTGTGTTATGAGGAGATTATACTGCTCATGCATGGCTTCACAGGGACTTTTTAGTTCTTGTCTCCTATAATCTCTGCTACAAGAAAACAGGAGCCCTATTTCTTGGGAGTAGTTTCTAGTAATCTAAAGGATTTAAAGATAGCTGTTGGAATACACTGAGTTTCTGAGCACTGCTGGAGAGCCTTAGAAATAAGGCAGAACTTAAAACATTGCAGTGACATAATTCCATTTCAGCTTACAAAATTAGTTACTAGGAGCTATGGATACATTCAGTTTAGTAGCCAAACTTTTACACTCCTACATAAATGTTTTGATCTCTGGAAGTTAACTTTTACCCATCTCAATCTTGTGCAGAAGGTGTGAAACCCTGCTACAAAAATCCTGGGAGGACTCAGAGGCAGCCTGGTGAGGTGCTCAGAGGTTTGCCTGGCTCTTTCTCCATTGCCATGTACTTCTGCTGCCTGCCAGTATTCAGAAGTGTGCTGGTTGCAGCATGCTTGAAGTGTTTTTCACTCTTACTTGGCCAAACCTGCTCCCACCCTAGTCCTGGCAAACAGACATGAGGCACCATGGGTACGTGGCTTTAGAGGACAAATTGCTTCCTAGCAGAGTAGGCTTAAATGTTTTTCATCTTTGCTGACTTCACTTCCAGTGCCAGCTGAAGTCATGGCATCTAGTTTCAAGACCAGAAGCAAAATTATTGAGTAAATGCAATTCTAAATGCCTAACCCTTAACAACCAGGGGCATTTTTAGTAGCTTGATGTCTTTCACCTGGGATCCTTTCTTCTCTCCTAGCTGGAGGCTCCAGTTCAAGCATAGCTCTGCTTGCATTGTGCAGGGCAAATCCTCAGAATTTCCTTTAAGGTTGGACTAATGGGTTGTCACCCTGTCTGTTCCCCTGAACCTTCTGTGATGGCGGCCACTCGAAAGCCTCTCTCTGTTTAAACTGCCAATTCCAATCCCTTTGGTTTTACCTTAAATCTATTCTTTTGCTTATTACCCAAAACCAACATGCTTATGCTGGAGTGATGAAACATCCTGGAGAAACAGCTTTTCCTTCTAGCCCAGACTTTTTTGTGGGCTGTTACTTTGTCTGGGATTTTAGAAACAGCTGTTGGGAAACTACAGGTCTGTGAGTCTCACTTCAGTGCCTGGTAAAGTTACGGAGAAGATTATTCTAGGAAGTATTGAAAAACACCTGAAAGACAACACTGTCATTGGTCACAGTCAGAACAGCTTCATGAGAGGAAAGTCCTGCTTATCAAACTTGATTTCCTTTTAAGGCAAGAGAAGCCAGTGGATGTAATCTTTTTGCATTTGAGTAAAGCTTTCCATACTGTCTCTCACAGGATCCTTCTGGACAAAATGTTCAGCACACAGCTGGATAAACACACCATGTGGTGGGTGAGCAATTGGCTCACGGGTGGAGCACAGAGGGTAGTAGTGAATGGGGGAACATCAGACTGGAGACCTGTCACTAGTGGGGTTCTGCAGGGCTCCATCTTGGACCCTGTGCTCTTCAACATCTTCATAAATGACTTGGATGCAGGACTGGAAGGGATACTAAGAAAGTTTGCAGATGACAAAAACTGGGAGGAGCTGTTGGCTCCCTGAAAGGCAGGGAGGCCCTGCAGAAAGACCTTGACCTGGGCAATCACCAACCATATGAAGTTCAACAAGTGCTGGATTCTGCAACAGGGATGGGGCAACCCTGGATGTCCGTACAGACTGGGGAATGAGATGCTGGAAAGCAGTGCTGTGGAAAGGGATCTGGGGGTCCTGGTCGATGGCAAGTTGATGAGTTGATGCAAGTTGAATAAGAAAATCAAATGTAGCTTTTGGGGCTGTCCCTTTTCTTGGTTTGGCACTTGTGTGCGCATACCTCTCTCTTGAGTTCTTCAGTTGTCACACTCCTTCCAGCCAAGAGAGCACTAGTATTTCTTCAGGAGTTTTTCTGAGTGTTGCCACACTCCTAAAGACTGTTTGTTCTTCAAAAGATGTATCACTGGGTGATTCATTGCTCTTGCATCCTCCCTAATTGTCAGTCTGTAGTTGCCCAGTTTCTTACATGCTTACATTGTGCTGTATATGCTTTTTCCTTTTCCACACTTGTGATGAATTTAGGGGCTCTCCGTGAGAAGCGTCACCTTCTGTCTGCAGAGAAGTGGTGGTTTGACACCCATGGGCAGCACTGGCTCAGGAATGAGGCATGAGATGTTCACCTGACTGAGTGCTCATTGTATCTCTGAGCTAAACATGGTCACTGCACAAGCTCTGGGCACTGGGGGCTTGGCAAGGGGATGGTGAGGAAGGGTTTGTGGCTGCAGCAGTTCTTCCCCATAATTTATTACCAAAAGACTTCACTACACTTCTCAGCCAGTTTAAACAAAATCTAGACGTGATGGATTTATGCACTGGTGACATCAAACAACACAATTGTTTTCTGTCTCGATTCCCAGTCCTTGTCCATCTCTGTGGTCTGACCCCTGCTGCCTGCTGATGCACATCATCTCCCTCTATCCAAGGCCAAATTCCCCAGCACTGGAGATAAGGTGTCCTTGGTCACTGGCCCTTGCCTGTGTAATGCCTTACTGGGAAGTCATTACTACATATGACAGAGCCAGATCTACCCTTCAAGAATATGGTTTTGGATGCAATAACTTGAAACAAGTTAAAAAAAAAATCTAGAGGGAAAGAGCCACAACAGTACAGTATGTGCCAGTGCTTAGAGTGGTGAAAGGCAGGCTCCAGTGATGGTAATCCTATGAGATAGTAGTATTTGGCACTCAGACACTTGTGTGATCTGGGTTTCAGGAATCCCTTAGCAAGACCAGAAAATAGTTTCCAATTTAAAAGTAAAAAATGTCAGAAGCTGGGAGTGAAAACTCATCTTGTTTAGTTTATGGCATGTCCATGTTTATACCCTCCATGAATCTTGGAGAAGAAGGGGCCAGCCATTGCTCTCCCACTCACCTTTAATTGATAGTGTTCCTTCTCTGCAGACTGAAAGTTCCAAAGAAATAGGATTTATCTTCAGAATTTATGTTTGGTTTTGTTGGTGGGAGAATTCTTCTGTTTTCTTCTTAACTTCAGAGAAAATGAATCATTGTGCAGTGGGAGGCTTGGACACAAGGTTGAACAAGAATGAATTTCTTGATTTATGAACTAGAGAGTACAAACCCAACACCTTTTAGTAAATATTTGTTCATGAAGCTTTTCAGTCTTTTGCTGTAGTTGAAACACTAATAGTCCACATTGGTTAAAAGTATTCTAGGAGCTTGTCAAGGTTTTATTTTGTAAGTATACAATCTTCTCAAATCTAAACATGTATCTTCTTCCATTTTCTATTTTGGTATTTTCATATTTTAACTATAAAGCATTCAAAATTACATAAAAGCTCACAAAAAATTTTTCAAAATTGAAAGGTAGCAATTTTTAATATACTGAAAGCCTAATAAACTTCAGTATATATTTCAGTATATACTTCAGTATATATTTCACATATCAGCACACAAACAAAACACATTGTAGAATCTTTGTAATATGTGAAATGTTATGACTCAAATAGCTGGTGATTAATAGTTATAGATATATATGTGTGTGTGCCTGTCTGTGTGTGTGTATAAAGACAGATTTAATATGTGGTGACTATAGCACCTCCTTAATTGAATGTCTTTCAGTTACAAGTCATGGTTCATCTAGTCTCTGAAAATAATATACTCCTTTAAGAAATTAATGCAGAAATGGGTATGAAAAATCAGGTTTGGGATTTTTACACATTTGACAAGATGTTAGACATTGTCATTTTCATTCTTTCTTTTCTACTAGAAAGTAAGTAGTGAATTAATAACTTATTTTCTTATACAAACAGAGAAACATTCTTATATACAGAAAATGAGGTTGCGAAGTTTGCAAGGAATCTGATAGGCAGATACAGGACTTGTAAACATGCTGAACTGACTTTAAAAGCTAATAAATTTCAATTTGTGTGTGCCCATTGAAACCCATGTATAACCTTGCTATGGCAACAGCATTGCTGGGGAGAATTAACATAGAGATAGACTTGGTATTACTTTACATCTTGTTTCAGACTGCTCAAATAACAATAGCAACAGAATGGAAGTGCCCTTTGTGCCAAGAACAATAAAGTAGATGCACAGAGTCTGAGAATTCTTGGCAACAAATACCTCACACAAATTCGGCTCTAATATGAAGTATTTTTAGATTTGAATTCCTTTCATTGGATGTGCAAAGGATAAGACTCCTTTGAGCAAGTCCCTATTAGTCTTTTCTCCTTTCTGGAAAAGAGTGGAGTTCTTGGAAAAAGGGTCTGCATTTCATTCCAGGAGAAATTCTTACTCATTTTAGTAAAACATGGAGGGTGTTTTTTATTGTTATTTCAGCACAGGAACTCAAAATTCAAATTGTGATATACTGACAAACTCCAAATCATGGTGAGGGACTGGTGAGAAAGAAGACTTTCCTTGAAGTCTCATAAGAAACTCCAGTTATGCAAGAAAATCACTGTGTTCAGTATTTCCAGTGAACCACAGAACACTTTCAATGAGCAGATCTGTGTGGGTGGTTGTGTCACTCCCTCTGATAATACAGTCTTGCACCTCAGAATATTTTTTCACGGTGTTCTATTATTATGTGAGACTAAATTTTGATTAAGAGAGGGGGGAAAAAAGGTGCATGTACAGACCTTACAACTGTGGAGCATGTGAATTCCAATCTCTTAAAAAAGAAGACAATTCTAATTTTTATTTGTTTTAAAGTCTAACGGTTGGATCAAGCACAAGATTTTCAGGACCTATTTGTTGGGGTTTTTTCACCTGGCATATTGTGCTTCTTGTCCTTAAGAAAATTATCTGCTTCTAGAGACAACAGCTAGACTTGAACATGCTTTCACAAGTATTTCATCATCTTCATGTTCTAATGGTTATCTTAAGCACAACACAGCCATGGTTTCTGCGCAAGAAGGAGGACGATTTTGGTTCTGCTCTGCACAGAACTCTCTTCTTCCCCTACTAAAATCGATGATGAAAATCCCTCTGAATTCAGTGGAAGCAGGGTTGAAACAGCGACTCGTAACAAAGACAGCATTGTTCAGCATTGCAGGGGTCTGGGATGCTGGTGATGCCTTTCGTCTTTGTGCTCACTTCCTCTGGCTCATTAGGGCTGTGGCTTTTGGTTTTCAGCTCCAGCATGTATGTTTGCTGCAGGCCCTCAGCAATGTTTTGTGGGCTCTGGTGCTTACTGAGCTATAAGGCAGGTGTTCCAGCAATTCTTTTAAATGCAACACCTACTGTAGGGAAGTGGGGTCTCTCCTCCTAATTTAAATGCACAAAATCTAAGATTGGTTTGCATTTCACTCTAGATTAGATTTGCATGGTTTGTTGATTATTTTTGCCTGGTTTTTTTTTTTTTTAAATTCCAGCAGTAAAAGGTAACTTAAACCCCGAGAGGCTGCCTTAAGCACCTTAGCTCTCATCTTGATGTGTCAATCAGCAGTGTGTTTCCTTCACACAGGATGTCAGCAGGCTTGATTTTCTATGCTGAAGTGGCAGTAAAACAGCATTAAGAGAGGCTGGAAAATTGAGAATTATGGGAGGTATCAAGACCTCAGTCTCGTAAGAGGTCCCTGGAGGAGCACTGATATGTTGTTCCAGTCTAGAAAAAAACCCTAGCACCCTGGTTAAGTGGGTGCAGGTCACAGAGGGTATTTGGGCAACTCCAGTGGAGAGAGGAGGTAGTCAGCATCAAGAGGATAGTGGATTCTTTTGTAAGCACATACATAAGCTTTCAAAGTGCATATTTTAAAATCCTGATACGTAATGATACTGTTTTTGCAGGCTAAACTATTAAAATTAATTACCATCTATTTTCATTTTTTATAATTACTGTAAAGGTTAGAGAGGTATATTTGTTCCAAATTAGATTTTATTCTCGTGCTCAAGTATGTGTTTAGATTAATTCTACCTGAAGTGGATGAACTATTTTGGTTTTATGAAGCAATCTGGGCAAATTTCCCAACTGGGCATTTTAAAAGGAGGAATCTGAAACATCAAATGCCCTCATCATCCCTTGATGAAGAGACCTTCTCCCTGCAGGGAAATCTACATTTATTGTTGTTCATGACACATTTCAAAAGCAATTCAGCTATAAATTGCAAAGATATAGTTAAAATACCTTTTTAATTACTACTAGTATTTCCAAGGCTCTCAGAAGCGGCAGTTAGTTTGTTGAAAGGTTGTCGTATCTGGGTGCATCTGCTACTAGTGGAAGATAAAATAATTATCTCTGCTTTGGTATTTCCAGGTTAGAAATTAATTCCTATAAATAATTCCCAGTTTCTCCTGTCTTCTCTTCTCAAGACTGTATGGCAGCTATGGAAGTTTTGTCCCCAGCTTTCCCCGGAGTCCTTGGGGAGCCTTGGCTGTGGACTGTGATGGGTTCAGGTGCTGTGGCTGTAGAAAACCAGCCCTTCCTTTGCACCTCCACCTGTGGTCCTCAAAGATGCAGGATGAGGCTGGAGCAACTCCACAGCTTGGGAAGGAACCCTCCCTGTAGCAGTGGAGGTACTGCTGCCCATGCCCTGCTTCCTGTGCAGCACATTTGACTCTGGTATCCAAGGTTAACAATAACCACGCTCTCCTTTTAGGCTGCCAGTGTTACAGAGCCTGGGTATTGTATCCTGCTTTGGGAGAGCTGGAGGAAGCAGTGTGAAACCCGTGTTTATAAAAGGATGTGCGATATAAACTAACACTCCCTTTCTGATATCTGAAGATTTATCTCTCAGTTAAATTCCTCAAGGGAAAACTGCAAAAATTCAACCTCGGTGTTAATTAGGAACCCATAAACTGCATTTATTTAAATTTACATATGGAAGAGAAGGTGCTATGATAAAAGAGAGATTTAACTATACATCCCTCTCTGCAAATATAAACACAGTCTTCCCTGTGTTTATGCAAGACTGTCTACAAATGCATTGTAATACCAAAAAGGGATGCTTGGACCTGTGAGCACAGCTCTTTGCCAGGGCTGTGTGCTTTGGCAAGCACAGTGGCTGTAGCATGCAGAGTAATGGTGACTGCTCTGCAGCAGCTCTGACCATGACATGAAAGGCAAATCCAGGGCAGGATTTTGAGTAAGAAGATCTGAGGTAAAAGATGGGAGATGAGCAGTTGGGGAGGAAGATGTACAATTATTCGGAACCAGAAGGAAACACTGCCTGAGCAGCAAAGATGAGTAAACAGGATACTTACCAGGAATTTACAGAAGTATTAGTGCAATCATGGATGGCCTTTGTTTGAGCAGAGAGAGTGGTGGAAGAGCAAGACATAAAATCCTGGTTATGAGTGGTAATAACAGAGATTTTATGGGCGTTCTAATAGCCATGGAAGAAAGGGGAATGAGGAAAAGTATGAATTAATTTTTGAGATATCAATAGACCTTGCAGGAGAAAAGAGCAAGGAAAATATGTAGGTCTAACTGCTTACTTACAGTTGTTGGTGCAAATGCAATAGTAATAACTGGAGAAAAGGACTTAAATAAGCAGGTATAAAAGGGAAGCAGGGTAGCACCTCCACTAAAGATAAGAAGGAGAAGACAAAAGAAAAAAAAACAGGAAGAAAATCTCAATAAGCAAAGAATATACATGGCTGTTGAAGGTGAGGGAGAAGTAGGGGAAAAGGAAAAAAACAACTCTTATTCTTAAAAAAGAGGTGGAGGGGCTACTTCAAGGCTTGACAGAGGGAGAAGCTGGTAAGAGGAAGAAAAGGAAATCAAAATACTGGAAGCAGAAGCCTTGAGGTTTTGAGAAGCCTGGAGATGAGGGGGAGGAGGGAGAGTATGCAGCAAGCAGAAAAGGAGGTGGAGCTGGGCAGGCAGCTAAAGCCTCCTAGGCTCCCAGGAAGAAGGAAAGAAACACAGGAAAAAAAATGGTTAGTGAGAGGCTGAGAGGAAGTGCAAGGGGGAGTGTGGGGATAGGAGCTACAGAATTTCAACTGGAGCAGTGGATTGCAGTGGGAATGAAACAGGAGAGATGTGTGGTAATGGGTCCTCACACAAAGCCTCCTCCCTTTGTGTCTCATCGTGTTTCTGTCAATTTGATTAAATTAAGCAGTTGATCTCGTTATCCAGGTGATGGGTGGGTGATGCGTAGACCCAAGGAGCATATGGAGCCTATAGGAAAAATTTATTTATGGATCAGTGGCCAACATTTTAAAAAATCCCTAAAAAACCCCCCAGCATTGTGGTCCCAAAGAAAGCTTATCTTTTCCCATTTCCTTGGTTTTTATATTTTTCTTTTGGTGGTGAAAGAACAAGAGCAGAAACAAAATTCTCTGCATCTGATGAGAAGAAAAATATCTGATTTCAGGTCTTCATAAGGAATGCTAAAGGAATAAAGTAGCAAATTTTTCCCCCTGCTGCTGCTGCAAGAGCTGCGATCTCACTGTTCCCCAAGGGAGAGCACAAACCACACGCCAAGGAGCTGCATTTCACTCCTGACAAGAGGAATTTGACTCCACCTCTGTCTGATGACTCCATAAGTGCTGGGCTGGTGAGTCCTTTGTCCACCATGCTTTGTACAAGGCACAAAGTCTCACCAGTGGGGACCGTGTGTGCCACCTGCCTGGGCTGTTCTCCTCTCTGCAGGGAGATGGGCAGGTTCACACCCACTGGCTGTCCAGTTCAGGCTGTGGTTGGTAATTAAATTCCTCCATCTTTCACAAGCAGACACTGTGGGGTGATGTTCAGGGGTATCTGCCCTCCCTGCTGGCAGCCAAAGCTGGTCCACAGAAGAGTTGCTGGGACAGAAGAGAAGTGATAAAAAGGAGAATGTCTTTGTGGCCTGAGCCTGGAGTAATGTTTGAAGACCAGGGAAACAGGTAACATTTGTTTTAGATGGGCTGATCTTTTTTAAGGGAACAGAATTATTTGGGATGATCTAACACAAACAGTCACCTTGAGAGAGGCACAGTACTCCCTCACAGCTTTCATGACGAGTCCAGTGGATGCTGGGAGGTGGCTGGAGCAGTGCTGTTAGCAATGTACAGAGATGAAACAGCACCTAGAGGCACACTTGGTTGGTGGGGCTTGGTGTCTCCCTCTGAGAAACTCCGACTAGCAAGGAGGGGTTCATTTATTCTAGAGCACAAATCCTATGAGAAGTGGTTCAGGGAGCTGGGGTTGTTTAGCCTGGAGAAAAGAAGGCTTAGGGGTGACCTTATAATTCTCTACAACTACCTGAAAGGAGGCTGTAGCAAGGTGGGTATTGGTCTCTTCACCCAAGTAACAAGTGATAGGATGAGAGGACATGGCCTCAAGTGGTGCTATGGAAGGTTTAGACTGGATATTAGGAAAAATTTCTTCACTGAGAGAGTTGTCAAGAACAGGCTGCCCAGAGAAGTGCTTGACTCACCATTGCTGGAGTTATTTAAAAGATATGTAGATGTGGCACTTGGGGACATGGTTTAATGGTTAACTTGGCAGTGCTGGGTTAACTGTTGGACCTGATTATCTTAGAGGTCTTTTCCTCTAAATGCTCAACCTAAATGTTTCTATGATTCTATAATTTGCTGAGCTCATGGTGCTTTTGGGGCAGCAAATATGTGTGCTTGTGTATAAATGTGGTGCTCAGAAAAGAAGAAATTGAAGGAGATCCTAGATCTTGCTCTGAACACTGAAGCTGTGGAGCCCCTTACACAGGCAGCAGGCTGTCTGCCTGGCAGGGAAACAGGATTCATACCTCTTTGTGCAAAGAGATGCTGGGTCCCAATCCCCAAAAAGTGCACCAGCAGCCTGCTTGCTGAAGAGTTCCTCTGGCCAGTACCAGGGACCTCACAGCATCCATGTAAGCCCCAGCCGTGTTCCCTGACACTGCTGTTCCTCTTCAAGCATAGTGAATTCTATGGGCCCCTTTGGGCAGGTTTCTGTAGACCTACCAAGCGCCTTGCCATGTGTGTGGCCTTGATTCTTGCTGTTCCTCTCCGGCCTGGGTAAAGTGCATGTGCTCAGTGCCAAAGCTTTCCTGTCATTCACCGAGTCTACCGCAGGCTTCCCCTTATCCCAGCTGCAAACTCCGCACCCAAGGCTGAGGCTGGAGAGGGAGAAGCTCTTGGCCAGTTGTACCATTTGTTGATATGAAGGTTTGAGCTCCCTGACTCTCAGCACCACCCCTGTCAGTGGAGCTCGGGGTCACCTCTCCTGCTGTGACCGCTGCCCCAGCTGATGCCGGGGCTGTCTGCAGTGGGACTCAGCTGGCTTTGGCTGAGAGCACGGTGTGCTCTCGCTGCTGAAGCGAGGTCTGTTTAATACTTGTCTGCACTCAATGTGTAAATATTATGAGGAATCTGTAAAAAAAGTCTCCTGAAGGCCACTTTACACAGATGTTACCATGAATAGATTATTGTCCGTTTATGGCCGAGGGACAGACTTTGTGATTTACAGTTAATTTTATATCTCTGTGATTTCTGTGGCACTGGGAGTAGTCAGCAAAAATCTATTAATAACAAAGAGGGCAGAGTTAGGATCTCTGTAACAGGAGAAAGAAGGATGGCGAAAGGGTGATTTATGGTTACTCAAAGAAAACAGTTTTATCTGTTTGCTCAGAGGCAGACTGCCTCTTAAGAAAAAAGTATTGCTGTGTAAACAGGGGGTACATACTCATTTATAATGAGGCAATTTAAATAGGTGATATGAATTACTTCTTCATGAAAGTACAAATAAATTTACTGCTGTTTTGACAACAATCTCATTAATGGTCAGCACCACCTTTAATTAGCCCTTGGATATGCTGTTTTGGACTTTCCTTTACCTGCTCCATATGCTATGTGACCTCCTCTCAAAAGCTTTATCTCAGGGAGTGGTTTTTGTACAACTGAAACTCGAAAGTGCTGCCAACATTTAAAAGAATCACAACAGAAGAAAGCTCAGAGATTTTCTGATAACCTTAAAGGCAATGGGGAATGTAGGCTCACTCCAGGTGTGAAACCCAAAGTAGTGCTAGATCCAAGGGAAGCTCTTGGTTCAACCTTTGCTTATTGATGTGCATGGTAAATACAGGCTGTTAATGCCATGTAAAGTGTGTGTCAACAAACATGAACACAGAACCATAAACCTGGGCCACTTTATCCCTGGGGAAATTGTAGCACTGTCAGAGGAGCCTCAAAGATGTCTTTAGTTGTGGGTATAGTGGGCTGAGGACATAGGGACAGGCTGAGAGGGAACTAATATAGCAGAAGACACTGGGCTCTAATGCATCTCATCATTTGGGTCTGTTCTTTATACTTATTGAAGTCCCATTTTATGATCACCCCTGTCCCAGCAATGCATACGCAACTAAAAATAGCTCAAAATGAACGTCAGCTAAAGTCAGCCCACCTGGTGGCTGCAAACAGTTATCTCCTGTTCTTTCCTTCCTTCCTTCCTTCCTTCCTTCCTTCCTTCCTGCCTGCCTGCCTGCCTGCCTCCCTGGGCTCAATGTAACCAGAGCACAGGTGTCTTCCTGCACACCAGCACTGGAAAGATGAAGCAACCACTCTTCTGTTAAACCAGTGGGGGGTTGATCACTTGTGCTGATTTACTTGTGAATCAGAGCAGGGTGATGCTAATGCACTTCAGATGCTTCCTTTCCAAACCTCAGCAGTCGCAGAGGGAGCTGGTGAGATGGGACACAGGGGACAGCTGCCCCACCTGAACTGCAAAGGAACAGATCCCGTAGATCTGGCAGAGGGAGGAGGCAGTACTATACCAGTCAAAGCCAAATATAATGTCAGCATAGGTAGTAGGAAGTCCCATTCTGGGGTTTATGCTTTTCCTCTACTCCTTTCAGCTTCTCTTGGACACTTAGCAGTTACCAGTTGAGGTCGTCTTTTCATCACAGCTGAAGGGAGATAAGCAGATGTAGACAGTTGAATTCTTTTATTTAGCTAGACCTTTTTTTTTTTATGTAAAACGCATCTGCTTTATCTTCCTTTGAAAGAAGGTCTTCAAAGACCGATTGCTTTTGGCACAATCATGTTGATCCAGATCTAACTTGAAGGCAAGACAGGGTAGAACTGCTCAGCCAAGTCCTGCTCTTGGAAGCAATCACCAGCTGTGTACATTTTCTAGAGGTGAGACTGGGTGCAAGGGAGAACTGAGCAGTTTCTCAGCTTTTCCAGGAGTTCCTGTGTGAATATGTAATAATAATAATGGCCAGTCTTCGCGAGCGAAGATTTGGGAAAGGTCATGAACCCTTCGAGCCTGCGCAGTGGATTTTTTAGGTGAGACACAGCGTGCGCTGAACTGAGCCCACCCTTTAATCCTGAGGTTCATCTGCCGGGGCCGAGCAAAACTCGGACAGTGGCAGTGAGGGTCTCAGAACGTAGGTTTGTTTAGAGTGACCTTCTCTTAGATGGATTGCCTTACAGGGCTGACGAGCTCCATCTGCCCAGGGGGCCGGGAATCGAACCCGGGTCGCGGCGGTGAGAGTCCTGCACCCTAACCACTAGACCACCAGAGTACACATTATCCAACCCTCTGTATTTCCATATATGAAATATCTAAATAGCTTTTGGATCTACAGAGGAAAGACACCACATATAGGACTTCTGAAAACGTAATCAGGCCTAAAAGGTAGCCTGCAGGCCAGGTCCTGTCTTCAGCTTCAAGTTGTTAATTTTAGCAGTCCTCTAAGGACATGCTACTGCCCTTGCATGTGAGCTGATCCCTGGACCTGTGAGCATTGTGGAATATTTGGGGGGTCCCAAATGGGGGCCACTCCATGGTGCTCTGGAGGCCAACTCATCCTGAAAACACTTTCTGCTTGGATGGAAAATGGAGCTACACAGGGTTGGCCCCATGTTTTCACACAGGTTTTATTTTTATCTTTGCATATGTAATGGGTTCATACACTGAATGATAATAGGAAATATCGGGTTTTACCCTGAATGAAAGACACCAAATATGTTGGCAAGAAAACAAAATCCATGGCTGTTCTTGTGCTGCTTGCTTGTGTTTTAAGAAAAGACATCACTGGTGTGTCTGCAGCAGCCCCAGGCACTGGGACAGGGAGGAAGGTGGGTGTGCATCTGCCCTGCTGTCCACTCTCCATGTCCCCACCAACTCAGCTACTACTGACCCTCCTGAAATCTTGTTTCTCAACCTACCTCTCTGTACAGTAGTGTTGCACCTACCTGGAGGGGCAGAGGTGGCCTCTTCTTCTACTTGTCAGCCCAGTCCAGCAAGGGACACCTCACTAAGGGATAAGGGTTTGACCCTCAAGGACTGCCACCACATTTCTTGGGCAAATGCACTTGTCCTCAGCCACTGAAAAGAGGCAAGACCTCTTTCTATATGCTTCTTTTTAACTAGAAGGGACATGGGAGAAGGAGCGCAGGAGGTGAGAAGTGAGACACCTCCAGAGTAGGAGATACTCAGGAGACATCTTGTGCCAAGCATTTCCATGCACCCTCTCTGCTCAGCTTGTGCTTGTCAGGCAGGCTGCTTGCACTGCCAGTTTGAAAGACCTTGGTTCAGGAAGGGTCTGCATTGCCCTTTGGATTGAGGACCCTGTTCCTGACCTGCCCAGCACAGCAGCATTTCTGTCTGTCTTGACTGCAGCCCTCTCAGCTGGGAAATGTCTTGGTTGCCTACTGCCTCCTCACAGAGCCCTAAAATCACTCATTAGATTTCAGAAATTGGGCCAGGGTGAAGAACCACTCAGAGCTGATTAGAAACACTGTGGGGCAGCAGGAGAAAGGTGCCAGATGAGTCAAGGCATTGGAGGAGAGTGGTGTTGTTCAGAAGGAGATGCAGAGAAAATAGAAGGTTAGACAAACCAAAAGGAAAGAAAACCTCGCTGCTGTGCAGCTGATGGGAAGGCAAAACCAGAGAGGCTGAAAGAGGGAAACTCTGAAGCTGAAAGATGCCATTACTTACAGTTCTTCGGCTGATCTAAACACATTCATGCCCAGCACATTTTTTTCCAATGGATATCCATCTTTCTTGTGAATCCAGGTGAATTATGTCCAAGCTGCCAATACTCTCTATGTTCATAGTACCATAAAATATGCAATTGATTTCATGCAGCATGAGGTGCTCTTTTAAAGTTCATGGCTGCCTGCTACATAGTGAGAGTCTTGCTTCAGTGTCTTTTCTGTTGCTTTTCTCCTGAGTGTGATTAGATAGTCAAAACCAGCAGTCACTACCACCACTGATACTGTGTCTTTTGAAAGCTTATATTGCTCTCAACTTGCTTTGATTTGATTCTTGATAGCTCAAGAATTCCACATGAAAAAATAAAAATACAAAATACAAAAAAAATTATTGCTATTTCAGTTAGAATTCATTAACAAACTTTATCAACTGTGGAGGAGGTTTGTCACTGT
Source organism: Lepidothrix coronata (assembly GCF_001604755.1). Lineage (NCBI taxonomy): Eukaryota > Metazoa > Chordata > Aves > Passeriformes > Pipridae > Lepidothrix > Lepidothrix coronata. The sequence goes on from NW_016690212.1 coordinate 4,728,204, forward strand.
GCAAAGTTCGAAGCCAGATCCACACCAGATTACTTCTCACCCTTCCTTTATTATTACTTGTATAAATTGCTTCTCATTTTGTTAATGCATATAATTTTCGTACTGAGCACAGGTTGAAACAAAGGGCTCAATAATATTTAATGGGATTTTTTTACTTTTTTCTTCTCTGGGGCTTTCAGCCAGGTTCTGAACACTACCACAGCTAACATAGAATCAGCTGGGTTGGAAGGGACCTCCGAGATCATCAAATCCAATCCTTGATCCAACACCGCTGCGGTTACTAGACCATGGCACTGAGTGCCACATCCAGTCTCTTTTTAAAAATCTGCAGGGACAGAGAATGCACTACTTCCCTGGGCAGCCCATTCCATTAACAGATGTTAACGCCTCAGTCAATGCTGAAGCCTGAGCAGACAAAAAATAAGTTTCAGAATACATAGAAGAGGATGTGTTTTCAAATCTCCTGGGCTTGCAATTCATCCTATGGTTGTTAGAGGCCAGCAGAAGCAATAGCAGACCCACTAGTCAGTGGGATACTCAAGGAGGATGGTGATGTTTCTGAGGACTGGAAAAGATATACACACACATTTTAATATATTCAGAAAGAGAGGAAAAGAAGCTCTCAGGGAGTTATGGACCAGTCTGGCAAGCTTCAGTTCTCAGAAAAATACTGGGAAAAATAAAATAAAATATTGTAAAATAAAATAAAATGTTGTAAAATATTGTAAAGACAGATTTAGATATAATCAGATTTAAAGATGGGGCAAGGTGGCCTCTTTACTTCCTGTCAGTCCCATCATATATGATTCCATGATCCTGTGTTTATTTTTTAATTCAGTACCATATTAATGCCATTACATGCTGTATCTGACTTGTGAACCTGTTTACCTTTTCTTCAGCATTTCTTCTGCTGATATCATCCCTCTCCCCTCTCCTGCTCTCTGATGGCCTTACCTCAGTGTCTTTGTTGTCTTTTTCCTCTCCCTGAAAGGCAGCCTCTTCTGTATCAGTAGTTTTTCTGACACCACCACCTTGTAAACAGCAATTTTCTTCAGTTACACATTCAAAGTATATATTTTTACCCTTAGATATTTAAGCACACAAAGGTGAATCATTGGGTTTTGTTCCTTCTTTACGTTCTCAGAAGGGTGATGTGTTGTGCCCTCACAGTGACATACAGCTTCCTCTCACACCTGTGGGATGAAATCTCTGCATTAAGGGTTTAAACAAAAGTGTGACCTACAAGCTTAGAAACAAACAGAAGGATAAGAAAAAAAAGCTATTACAAGAGAGTCTTACAGATGCTCATTTTCATCCCATGTTAGAGATTTAAATATGAGACATAAGTGGCAAGCCTACTTGGCTCCATGCATGATCAACTTAGTCAGTGGGAGAATCATTTCTGGTGGGTGATTCATCCTGACTGACACCCGAGTTACCTGCTCACATTGCCAACAGCAGGACTTGAGGGAGACTTGTCTTCTGGCTGGGGGCCTCAGCCAGCTGGCCAGGAGGCACGAGTCACTTGGATGCTGCCAAAGGCACTGTTGTGACTAGGAACCAGTGAACCTGCTTAGCTAAAGGAAGGAGTCAGCAAATCTTTAAGGAGAGTGGTAATTTCAGTAAGTAATACTGTCCAGGGATGGTGGGACAACATTTGCAGCATTGTTTCTTCAGTGTTACACAGGATTCTAATATGCTCCAGGAACCTCATTTTGAGAACTCTGTTTCAGTAGTCCTTAGTTGTGTTGATGTTTACTTTTTGCAGGTTTTGTCCTGTTAAAAAAAAATTCACTTTATGTGGCAGGAAGAATGTTATACAATACCTCAACTTCATCTGAAGAAAAGTGAAAACTTGGTGAAGCTGTGGGCAAACCCTGCCTTTTTGCTGATCTGGAAGTGATAGAAAATAAAATTGTATCTAAGCTGAGCTGGGGAGTGGTGCTTTGACTCATCTCTGCTTCCTGTAAATCCTTATCTCCTGTCCTTGGTTTGACCCTTAGCTATAATTTCCACCTCCAGGTGATTCAGGTTGGTTGGAGTGCTTCTTCCTGCCCAGCTCAGGGGGATGAACAGTTTCAACTTTGTATAGATACCTGAAGGATTCAAAGCAGGAGTCCCTTTGACTCAGCTCTCAGCTTCATGTCAGCCTTATCATTTTATTCCCCCCGAAAAGTGAGCATTCATTCATCTGAGAAAAGCCCTGTCTGAACTGGGAGAGCCCTCTGATCATCACCTAGGAGCAAAGAAATAATTTTCCAGCTCTCACTGCCATGTTTTATCACCTCTCCATTGCTCCCTTCTTTTCTTTTCATAAACCTTATTTTCACTCATGAGCCTTTCTGCAAGACCAGTGCTTCTTATCTCATTTCTGGCTTAGATGTACACCATCCACCATCTACCATTCTGTTGTCATATCTTCCAGCAAACACTTTTGAGTATCACCTCACAGCCAGCACTGCCAAGGGGAAGTCCCCAAAGCCACCTGCATGAGTTTCTCTGGACTATCCTTCAGTGCAGCCACACCAGGCATTAGGTGTGCAGGACTCTTGTCCTTGTACTCCTCCATTAGTCAATACTTGCCTGTTGTCTGCAGTTCTATATTTAAAGAGTGAACTACTTGGAGCACACCCTGTCCTTTCCTTTTGTGATTGCAGAGCACCTCATATAAAGGGATGTTGCTTCATGACTTGTGCTGTTCGACACAGACGCAAAGCAAATAAATAATATTATTTATTGGCCACTAGGAGCCTTTCCTTACTTCCTGCTTTTGTCTTCCTCGTCTTCATTTATTTTTTCTTCACTGTTACAGCTATTCTTATTTAAACAAAAGAACCACTCAGATACAGCTTGGTTTTTGTCTTCCCAAAGAATGTTAGCTTCTTAGTCCAAAGTTAAAAGTACTGAATTCTGAACCAAGCAACATGGAGGTTGTTTTTAATCAAATAATTTAACTTGGCAGGCACTGCTGTTGTTTGGGAAAATAATCCATTCTCACTCAGCAAAAGCCTGTGCATAGTATTGAAGCCAATCCTTTGTTTGTTTATTTTTCTGTTTACTCTGATCAATAGCTCAAAGAAGAGGTTTTTTTGTATTAAAAAAAAAAGTAGCTTCCACCTTTCTTTTTGATCACTTTAAGAATTGCTACTGAATAATTAACTTTGTTCCTAAAAACCATCTTCACTTCCCCACAGGTGCATCACTAAACATGGCATGCAAAACATAGGACATTTACAGCTTCAACTGGGTAAATTCCTATTTTCCTTTTTCTTTAATGCAAATACCAAATTTGTCCCCAAATGTTGTTTTAGTTATTCACGAACTATTTGTATATCTGAGAAAAATATACCAAGTGATTTTGGCTAGATGCTGGATACTTAAGCCTATCAGAGAGAGGATATCCACAGTTTATGCAACACTCTATGGTCAGTAATATACAGGCAACAGAAGACTTACATGTAATCCCTATTTCTGCATGTGGGACATGAACCCTGCTTCTCCAGAGAGTGGTCTGAGCAGCAGCCTGAGGGGTATTTTTAGAAAAGGGCTGAACACAGAGTTCTTCTGCAGTCCTACTCAGGATGGGATATTGCAACACCCTTAGTAATTTTGCTGTTATTCTGCTTCAGGAATAGAAAAGAGAGACACAGACATTATAGCAAGATATGAAGTGTTAATAAAATTCAAAGTTTTGTATGCTCTTTTTTTTGTCCTAGCAATGACTGTTGCTAAAATTTGTATTTAGATAAGCAAAAGAAAAGACATGAAGTTTAAGGTATAAAATACCAGGTTGTCGTTAAGCCATAGGAAATTTCAGCATCTGTTGTGCTTGGGCAGCAGCCTGATGGAAAAGAAGACAAAGGATGGGACTGGATTTTTAGTATGAGCAACCTGATCTCCACTGGTATGTTTACTACATCCTAGAGAATTAATGACTCTGTAAATGAGCCACGGAAATAGTAAGAGTTACCTACATATTCTATTTATTTTATAGGACCTGTTAATCTTCTCCTGATTTGGTGAAACAGATCATCAGATCCTGATTTTTGTGTGCTTAATTTAAACAGTAATTAACTGTGCATTACATATGCATATTGCAATGCAGAAGTCTCTAAAAGTAAATGAGGGTGGGGCTGCAGTCCAAAAACAAGTGTACAAAACTATTGCTGAATTCCTAAGTGAGTGCAAAGAAAAGACCAGTTGAAGAAACAGAATAGCTACTCTATTGCAAGCCAACCCACGCCAATAGGATCCCAGATACACGGTGAGGAGAAAAGGGAGATAGTAACCTAAGGGGCCACATCCATCAGAGCCTCCTGCCTAGAGTATCCCTTCTGAGCAAGTTCTGCTGTGATAGAGTTTAGCTGCTTTCATGGCTCACAGTGAAGAGACCCAAAAATCTGGATGAGAAGATGTAAATGTCAATGTTTACTCTTGGGGAAGTGAAAGAAATAGATATCGGAAAGGTGAAGTGCAGGTACACACTGAACTCAGGTGACAAAATTTGGCATGTTGACCCTTGGTCCAGACCCATGATTTAACTCTAAAACTGAGTTGAACAGGACATCTAAATAGTGGTTTCTGTGTGATGAAGTTCAGTGACAAACCAGATTTGCAATGAAAAGACAAACCTTTAATTACAATGCTTCCAATGCCTGAACACGAACTTATGTTCTTGTTTCATGGTCACATCCATGAGAAAGTTCACATCCTGGCAGAGGTAAGTCCTGCTCCCCCCAGCTCCTGCTCACGTCACCTCTCTTCCCTTCTGTCAGCACACATACTTGTGTGGCCAAGCAATAAACTGGCTCTGGGAACTCATCTGGCTTCAAACAAGCCCTTTGTCCTCCAAAAATGATTACCCCCAAACCCATGCCTTTGGGATGAGCCACTGACAACAAAACCCTGGGTGAGGTGGCTGCAGCCTGCCCTCGCACTCTCTCCTTTTAGGGACATTAGCTTCTCGGGGTCAAAAGGAGTCAGAAAGAGAAAAGCATTCCAAATTGTTCTAAATTTTTTTGGGAGGGATTTAAAAAATTGTCTGGTTCAAACCTCTGTACTAAGACAATTAAGTTGTCTTTGTTCTTTGCCTTTTTTCTCTGTTGTTAAAAACCTTCGGTGAAGGATGCCCTATTAGATTCAAGATAAAACAAGATAAAATGCTTCTCTTCTATCTTCCTGACACCATCTCTTCCTTTTTCCTCCCTTTTGACCTATCTTTACATATGAATCTATTGAGTTGTGAAAGAGATTTGAATGATGTGTTCTCCAAAAATTGTCTATAGTCTTCAGTGTACTTATAAATAAACCATACATTAATACTCCTTAGGAGATGAGGGAACAAATACCTCAGCATGTCCACACCTTCAGCAGGTATTTGTTTTTAAAAATAGGCATGTAAACAGTCATGTTGGAACTTGCAAAGCTTCCTGGTGTAATTATTACTGTCCTATTAGTGTATCCCTGTATGATGAACACTCTTTAACATAATTCAATGCAAACATTTGATGAGTGAAGGAAAACCTTTCTTGTTTGTTGGAAATAGATTCCATTGGATTACAGTACTAAGAGACGTCAGGTCCCTGAAATGTTTGAGGAATAAATTTTTGTGTTACTAAAACACATCTAAAAAGATTATTTGGTTTAGATCGTTAGGGTAACCATATTAAAGTCTCCACCTTGCTTTAAATGCCATACAAATCAGTGTGTAACTGGCAATAAACATGTATTTTAAAATCTTGTTTCTCTGAGAGGAGAACCCGAAAAGGTACTACCACAGTCGGTGATCTGTGGTGAATTTTTGGGCTTCAAGGTTGGCTTCTGTGAGAAGCTGCCAGAAGCCAACCCTGTCCACCGCAGCCAATGCCAGACAGCTCCAAGACACTGGCCAAACCCAAGCCCATCAGTGATGGTGATAGTGCCTCTGGGATAACGCATTTAAGGAGGGAAAACTGCTGTGCAACAGCAGCTGAAAGAGAGGCATGAGAATATGTGAGAGAAACAGCCCTGCAGACACCTGGATTGGTGCAGAATGAGGGGCAGGAGTTGCTTCAGGCACTGGAGCTCAGATTCCCCTGCAGCCCCATGCAGACTACGGTGAGGCAGCTGTGCTCTTGCAGCCCATGGAGGTCCACGGTGGAGCAGAAATCCACCTGGATCATGAAGGACCTCACACTGAAGCACATGAATGTGCCTAAAGGAGACTGCAATCATGTGAGAAGCCCATGCTGATGCAGGCTGTACCTGAAGGACTGCATCCCACGTGAGGGACCCACTCTGGAGCAGTTTGTGAGGAATTGCAGCCCATGGGAAGGACCTGTGTCAGAGGAATGTCTCTCATGTGATGGACCCTAGACTGGAGCAGGGGAAGAGCATGAGGAGGAAGAAGTGGCAAAGAAAACACGTGATGAACTGACTGCAACTCCCATTCCCCCTCTCCCTGCACTACTGGGGGGAGGAGGACGTAGAGAAATTGAGAGTGAAGTTGGGCTCAGGAAGAAGGGAGGGGTGGAGGGAAAGGTGTTTTAAGATTTGGTTTTATTTCTCATTATACTACTCTGATTTAATTGGTAACAATTTCCCAAGTTGAGCCTGTTTTGTCCGTGACAGTAATGGGTGATTGATCTCTCTCTGTCGTTGTCTTGACCCACGAACCTTTCATTACATTTTCTTCCCCTGCTCAGATGAGGAAGGGAGTAATAGATCAGCTTGGTGGGCACCTGGCATCCAGCCGAGGTCAGCCCACCACACAAGATTGTGTGAGAAGTCCAGTGAGAGAGACTCTCACTTCCAGAAAGAAGTGAGATGTCCAAAGAAACCATTGGCAGGTTTATAGGCTTGTAGTGTGTAAAGTAGGGAAAACTGGTCATGACAGCAAACTCCAGGCTGCCTACAGTCGACAGCATGAATCATCTTGGCAATGTGGGAAGACTCAATGCTTGGTCTCTATATGAAGAAAAATTCAGCATACAAGGGTGCACTAAAGCAATCCAACCCTCACAGTTGTCATTTGCCCCTAAATAAATCTATTGTAGAGCAATACTTTTAATTTTATCCATCTGCTAATCTGCAAGGCCTCTTCTTCAGTCCTTCTCATCCTGCAAAGTCATTCCTCAAGTCAACATCTTCTCCTTGAGATTAGTTCAGTTGTTTAGAGCATAGTGCTAATAACACCAAGGGCATGGATTCAATCCCTGCATGGGCCATTCACTTAAGAGTTGGACTCAATGATCCTTCTGAGTCCCTTCCAACTCAGAATATTCTGTGAAAACTGTAAATCCTCTGACCCTCAGGTCACTAAGTCTGTTGTTCAGTATTGTCAGAACATAGCCAACATATTCTACCTTCTTTGTCTCTATTTTTGATCATTTATTGGAGTATGTATACACATCAAATTGTCATTGTTCTTTATTTCTTGAATTTATTATGGATATCTGATACAAATCTCCAACGAAAGTTGCTTAAACGGTGCTCTAACAACCTTTTGTTTCTCCCTGATCTACAGTTTAGTGAAGACATTATTTATGTTTTCTCACTGTATTCTCACCAGCACTCTATTTCAGGCTGTATTCTCACCAGCACTCCTTCTCTTGCCCATCTGCCCCTGCACCACAAACAGAGTCACAGGGGCTGTGAGATATACTGCCTGGGTAAATAAATGCGACAACAGTGCTTGCAGTTATTCCTTCTTGAACAGCGGTGCCACGTAAGGTCATATTTATTTTCATAGCCTTTGTTTGCTGACCTGTTGATTATAAGACCTTATTGTTTTGCTGTTCTGACTAAGCTGTTTGTCTTTTGTTGTATCTCATCTACTGATGAATAGATACCCTCAGCAAATCAAGACTGCCAAACACCCCTGGGACTCCAGTCTCCATGCCAGATATTTGCTACAGAGCAGTATGAGACATTGCAGGGAGATGATGTACCTTCGCTATGCAGGCAGTGACATCAAAGGAATAATTTAATTACCAGTGTACTGAGAAAGATTTTTGAAAATATAATGGTTTTACAAAGAAATCTGTAAATTTTCAGTGTCTTGCTATAGCAGCTTCACTGTCAAATGCTTCCCTACAATCCCTGAAGTGTAAGAGTACTACTTGCTACTAATTTTTTATTCATTAGTATTATGCAATATGAAGGTATGGTCAGTGAACAAAGACCTAGGAAGGAAACCAGCTGGCTTTACTTAGTGGCACTATGTCTTTTCTTCAGAATAATTGTACAAAGCCCCAGTTTGGGCAGGAGCATTATTTATCTCCAGTTGTTTCAATCACTTAAAGTTTTCTTAGGCAATTCTGCCATGGTGCATTTCCTCCTTTCCTTTGAGATGAATTTTAGACCCTGTTCCCTGCCGTAGTTGTATTCTTCATGTCACTTACTTTTAGTGGATGTTCACTTACTATCCTTGCTTACAGTCTTTGTAACTCTGTAATTGGCTGCTGGAAGCTTCCAGTTCACCTGAGGTAATTCATGTGAATATCCAGATCTTTTCCCTTACTTACCTTGCCAGGTTCAGTCTTGTTTCAGCTGGGGATCTATTCAGTGCACAATAAAAGTAGTCCATGATCCACTTCAACATAACCTGCCTTGCCCTATGTGTTTTTGTGCTTGCAGTGATTCACTGCTCCTTCCTTCCTTCCTTCCTTCCTTTGGAAAGTCCCAACACATTCTCAGCCATACCAGTGAATGTGCTTCTGATGGGTCTCCAGGTCTAGCCCATGTGACTGAAAAGGGATTCCAAGTCCTTCTAGACAGAAAACTCATCTGAAGGGAAGAAGTTGGCAACCATGATGTAATGCTTCTTATGGCATGACTGAGCCATTGACTTTGGGTGACAACTGCTAACCAGAAAAATAATAATTTCAACAGCCTATGCGACCATATCATTGAATCTGTCACTGCACTACAAATCCTGCAGGTAAGAGTGATGAGATGGATTTAAATGTGAAATACTCAAAATGTATACAATACCCCTACTCTTGTTCTTCCAGAGAGCCATATGGAAGACTCTTGAACAAAGACCTTTTTTTTTTCTTGCTTCTGTGAACAACCACCAGAAGTACTGGTCTATTTTAGATGTGAAATACAAACTCAGGGACTTCATTCAAGCGATATAGTTTATGCAATTTTATACCTCTGGGAATAAAACAAGTGATATTACTGTGATGGATATTTGTAAATCACCAGGTGTGGAATGTTCACCTCTGGATTTACTAACATTAAAACACTGCAACCTATCTGATCAGTTTTAATAGGTATTAAACTATATGAGTTATGAAAACTATTGACAATACTTTTCAACAACTGTTTCTGTGGACACTTTTGGAAGACTATAAATGCTAAATAACTAAAAACCTTGGGTAGGCTAGAAAGCACTCTACGTAACTGATCTTTACCTCATGACACAGGATAATGGTGGCTTTCTTCTTTGTGTGGTTAGTTCATGACTTTTTTATTTATAGACAGAACCCTTTTTATGATTGTTTGTCAGCTGCAGATGCTGGTTCTTAGGCTGGCATCTGCTTTTTGCTAAAAACCTCCATGCAAGGACTGAGATTCCTGTTAGGACACCATCAAGAAAATTACCATACTTATCCTAGCTAGTGCAAGTCAAAGTGGATTTGAAGCCTCTTGGAAACCATGGTGGAGAGCTCTTGCCCTTGCAACGGGCTTCTGTAAAGCGGTTGTCCCATGCCACCCAAGAGCAAAGTGCTTTGCAAACAGTATGCACATACTCCTAAGTTCTTGGAGAGCTACAGAAGTCGGTAAGACTGTGGGAAACCTGGCATAAGACCATGGTAAGTATTGACTTTTTGACACTAAGACCCAAAATGTGGAAGCTTCTTCATTTCTTATGTGCTGTGACTCAACAGGCCAACAAGCTTCCGCCAGTAAAATCACATGCTGTCATCAAAGCAGCTGCTCAGGAGCACAGGAGCAGGAGCACAGAGGTATGGGTTAATAGATCCTGACAAAGTCAAGCTCATAAATAACTTAACCAAAGTACATGAGCATGTTGGATAACCTTTTTCTTTCCATTCTAAAGATTAACAAAAGGCTCATTGTCACCAAGTCACAAAAGGTTGCTGGACTTAAGGCTATTTTTTGCTGAGTTTCTTAGGAATTGGAGAATAGCTGGCAATTTCACTTACAATATTTGCATTCTTAGTCAGGCAGTGGAAGCCTGGAAGCCTGGAAAAATGATGGCTATTCTGCATATAAGGAGAAGGCAAACCAGTTCTAAAGCTGTAATACCTTGCTAGGAAGCCTTCTCTTGGATTGATGTATAGAGCTGGAAACCTCTGTTAAATTGTGTGTTTGGGAGCTAGCCCTGACTTCTGAGACCAGGATCTAGCACAGTGCACCTAGAAACTGGCTACCAAAGCTAGCAGCTGTGCTGCCTAACCTCTCTGGGTGCTCTGGGGGAGTGTCTGCTGTGTTGAGCATTCCCAGTCATTTTCTCATCATTCAAAAGCTCAGCAACAGCAATCTGCATGCCTTGCTTGGCAGCCGTCCCAGTAGTACAAGAGCACTCTGCGATGGGCTCTTTGAGTTCCTAGGCTTGTGTGGCTACTTTTCAGACCTTGTAACAGTAACATTTCATGCTATCCTCCACGGTTTATGCATACAATGGCACTGCAAGTGAAATATTAGGCATAATCTCTTCAAGGGACTAAGCAAACTCTTAGAGATGATCAGGGATTTTGAGCTCTACTCCTTTAAGGAGAATATATCCATATATATGGACACCCTCCCCCAAGGAGAATGGATTTTGAACCTCTGCTCTCAGGCAGATCCCATTCTTGCATGTGGAATTCCAGGAGCAATGACAGATTAGAAGCTCATGCCAAAGTTGCTGAAGCATTTAATAGAGTCTGAAGAAGCTAGTGTCAATCTTTCCTTTGTCTAGAATTACTTTAGCAGAAGTATGCAGGCTCTTCACATTCTCTGAATGGTTCACGTGAAGCAAAATCTCATCTAGGTGCAGTAAACTCAGGGCATTAAATTACGTTTAACCTAAATCGTTAACTGTTGTTGATTCTCCATGTTATAATTATATTGGCTACAAACGGGATCAAATCAACAGAGTGGAGGAGACGTCAGTGGGGTGACTGTGAAATGACAGGCAGCAGCACCAATCCCCAGCCCCTCCACGCAGCTCGTGTGCGCTCACAGCTCCAGGGTGGGAGGGCTCAGGGGAGGAGGGGGGCTCTGCACATATGTCCAGAAATTGCTGCAGTGGATGGCTTGGCTCAGCTCTCGCTGCTGTTTAAAGGCACATGAGCTGCATGTTAAATTGGGCATTAGTATTTGCCTGGCTCTCCAACATACAGCAGGTTTGACTGTGCTACATTCTACTGCTACTACACACAATGAGGACAAAATGTAGGCAGAGACCATAAGCACAGAAATTACAGGACATCAGAGGCTGACTCTTGCTTCTCCTTTCAGATGACAGTTTCATAAGGGCAACTCCCTAAACCAGAACAGTATTAGCAAATTAGGATCATGGCTTGCCACTGTGCTTTGAGTTGCCAAGAAATGCTTGGTTTCTTCCTCAAAGTGCCAGCACAGGTAAATCTCTGGACTTTTAGGCTGAGAAAAGGAAGAGCATTTGCAAACAAACAAACAAAAAAAGAGGACTTTCCTCTTGCCTAACCAAAACACTCAGCTTGGGTGCCTGTTGCCAGCAGCTATCCCAGCTCTATAGGAGGTGGTTGTAAAGCCTCAGCACACCTGACACAGCGGACTCATTCTAGGAAAATAAAACAGTGAATTCTGCTAAATCCTTAAATTGCTGCCTAAAATACCTATCAGCTGACAAGCAAACTATTGTCAGAAATGTTTTAAAACACAAGTGAGTGAGAGAGGAACCACAATACAAAGAAACTGAAACTGTGTCTATACTAGCAAATTAAATTTCCCTGGGGCCATTCCCTGGCACTGAGGCCAGTTGGCAAAGACCAGCCTGCATCCATAGCATTAAACTCTCTTACTCTCCAAAACAGGGTGGCCACATGGAAACTGGTGCTGGGAGCAATCCCTGGCCCATGGTGGTCCTGAATGCTACCCAAGAATTGTTTGGGAGAGAGCTACTTTGGCCCTGATCAAAATGTGGCAAGACCTGTGCTAAAATTTTTGTGGTGTGGAGGATGGGGAGCACTGAGGGATGTTCCTGGTGCTGTTAAATTTGGTGGTACTGAGGTTACCTGAGAAATTCAACCTCTGCTATGGACAAGAAGAAAAATCTCAGAAAGAATGGGAACAGCTCCACCCTTTTAGTTTCCTAGTTGGGAGCATGAGGACATGTAAGACATGCAGTTTGCCTTGAAAGCCTTGCTTGCAGGAGTCACAGCCCTAACGCCATGGGTGGGTGCTCACCTCCTCTGGAGTACAATCATGAGTAATTTTGCCAAAGAGAAGCTTTTTTGATTTTTTTTTTTTTTAAGTATAACTTTTCCCATGACTTTGGTGGGTTTATAAGGCTTTGTTTTGCTGTATTTGGAAACTTTCTTATTGTTCTGCACTCTGCTACTACTAATATGTATGTACTTTTATCTCTCAGCCATTTCTAACACCATTTTCCATCTTTGAATTTCATTTTCATGTCAAGAGATGGTAAATATAAACACTGAATAAGATAGCTACAATATTTTTGTGACAGAGCACATCAGTACCTAGTTATTTAAAACAAAACAAACAAATAAATAAAAAAAATCCCTGCAGAGAGGACTCTTTGCTTCTAACAGCAGCTTCTTTTGTAAATCCAAACAATGCAGAGCAGGGTGGCCAGACTGGCCACGGAGCTGGGGCTGTTGTTTCTTAACGCCATGTGTTCAGTGGCAATGCTAGTTTCAATTATTCTCAGAATCACTCGTTCTCATCACAGAACCGACATTTCTTAGCAGGAATTTTTGTTTTTTAATCGGATCAGGTCCCTAATCCAGTTCAAAATACAGTCCTGTAAACGATTGTACTGTCACAACTGAATCGGCTGAAGACCAACAGACAGGACACAGGAGAATGGGAGGCAGGGAAAGTACCAAATACAGAGTTTGCATTGAGTTTACAGCTGCTCTTTCTTTCTAATGCCTGCTGCTTTTTGGTTTTTGGTCTACCTGTGGATGAAAGCATATCCAGGAGAAAGTGAGCTCAGGATTTCACAGCTGTTCCATTGCTTGTTTTCTTTCAACTCTCCTTCCTTCTCTAGGCTTCAGTGATCATTTGTGCAGATAGTCCAATGCCCCTATATTCCTTTGGCAAAATGGTGCTTAGGCTTCCTCTTTCCAAGAAGGAACCACTCAGAAGGCAGGATGTGTTTTCACAGCAAATATCAGTTTCTCTTACCTGTATAAGACTGGTAGACCTGGCCAATGCAACCACCCCTTTGAAAGTGAGTCCCCATTCTACCAGGACTTCCATAATCACTCAAGTTGCTTAACACTTCTTTTTTCCTGTGTCTACCTTCACTAAAGGAATTAACAACTATCAGATGTTTAATGCAATTAACAGTACTGTTGAAAGGGGAAGAACTGAGAGTAGAAGAGAAGGAACAGATTAAGGAATGCTCCTTCAATTAAACATTTTCAGCTTGGTTGAGTCTTATAAAGATCACCCTAAAGTACTTAGGGATATGGCTGAAGCAATCACAGAGGTGTTCGCAGCTAAAACCAGCTCTCAGGCATCTGTGGTTGAATTATCCGGTTTGGAGATTATCTGTGCCACAGATGCAGAGCTAGCTAGGATCTGACATGGCTCATTACCACCGGCACCACATGAATAAAGCGTTGCATATTTCAGGGTCAGGCTGGGTCTGGAAATAGTCCAACAGCTTCCATTCAGGACAAAGCTAAGGCCTTCTCTCTGAAAATGTAGCTGGATATGAGCTGTGTACACTTGTACCTGTGTCATATTCCTTCTGAGCTCCTGAAGAATAATCAGCTTAGGCACAGTGTGAGAGAAGTGGTATGGGTCATTTCAAATCCACTCATTATCTCCATGTAAAAAGCTGCACCTAACATGAGTCCAAATTAAGTCTAACTGGATCCAAGATAAGTCTGTAAAAAGCCTTGAAGCATTTCTGTTATATGTTCTCATAGACCTGCATGGTTCCCTATATCCATCACCCAGAGTGTCTCAGCTCTCCTGAGGCTCTGGTGGAGAATCAATGGTATCTTGGAGGATTTGTGAAGCTGCAGAAGACTGGAAAAGAGGCAAATGTTAAAAGACCTGGTATGGGTCAGATCAAAGTCATTAAAAGGCTGAATTTAAAAATTACCTGTGGGACTGTGGTGGGTAGAAGAAACTCAGATGTGAAGTAGCAGCTCACAGGGGCTGGCCAAGCGTAAGTCACACTGAAATAGGTTAATATCTTTCTATGTTTTGTTCCAGCCCTGCCTATGTCTGTGGGTTTTCTTGCTCCTGGCTACTGGGGTTTTCCAGCATTTGCTAAGGATACAGATGATGTCACCAGCCTCAGTGCTTGGGTGGTCCTCATTGCAGCCCTCTTCCCAGGAAATGAGGTTGCTTGATGGTGCAATTGCTGCCTGGCACTGACACCAGATCCATGCTTCAATAGTAACCTTTTCTGATAAACCTTTCCCAAATAAAGGGTGATTTTACTGCCCCGTCTTGTTGACAAGGTGAATATGAGATGTTACACCAAGTATCAAAAGGATTTTACCCAAATCACAATGAACTACAAGGAGACAGAAATGTTTAAATAAGGTATCTAAAAAACCCTCTATCTTTCCAACAATTACTCTAGAATAAGACAGAAAATTAAATACCCACCTTAAAGCATCTTTAAGTAGCAGTTTAATTCTGATCTGGATTTATGTAGACATTAGAGTTCCTCTCTTACAACTGCACTCTACTTGTACACTAAGTAATTATACGGTACCTGATTGGGAAAGGTTGTGCAGGTATCGTATATGTGTGCTTGTATACCCTGAGATATTTCTGTATCTATCTAGAAGAAGAAAACCTACAACTCCAGACATTGCCTGGAGGAATCCACAGAATCACAGAATATGGTGAGTTGGAAGGGATCCACAAGGATCATTGAGTCCAGCTCCTGGCCCTGCACAGGACCATCCCCATGAGTCACACCATGTGTCTGAGACTGTCATCCAAACACTTCTTGAACTCTGTCAGGCTTGGTGCTGTGACCGCTTCCCTGGAGAGCCTGTTCCAGTGCCCAACCATCCTCTGGGTGAAGAACTTCTTTCTAATATCCAACCTAAACCTCTCCTGACACAACTTCAGGCCATTCCCTTGGGTCCTGTCACTGATCACCACAGAGAAGAGATCAGTGCCTGCCCCTCTTCTTCCCCTCACAAGGAAGTTGTAGACTGCGATGGGATCTCCCCTCAGTCTCCTCTTCTCCAGGCTGAACAGACCAAGTGACCTCAGCCGCTCCTCATACGGCTTCCCCTGAAGGCCCTTCACCTTCTTCATTGACCTCCTTTGGATGGTCTCTAATAGCTTAATATCTCTGTTATATTGCTTAAAAGTAGTAGGGATTTAATGAGAGATACACTTTCCAGCAAAAAACACCATGAAAGACTAATATGCTGTCCCCCCTCACTTTTCAAACCACATATTCTCTTTCTACCACATCCAAGAAACTTCATTTTCTGATTCACCAATACTGAACAGTGTTCACTTCAGTATTTTTCAGTCCTTTAACTGATTAACACTTTATGTGTCACATACGTGAAGGGAGGCTCAATTTTGCCCGTGACTCAGATTTTTCTCTTATTATAATTATACACCTACAGCAGAAACGGAGATTTCATGACTTTGTCACTGTGGCTAATGGATGTGTCTCTGTGCTGACAGGGATGTGAGTTATCCATCCACCTCTCTCCTGGCTATTGGAGAGACATAGAAGTGACTCATCTCAGGGGTACCAAGTCACGTCAGCTCCTTCACACAAGTTCCTTCTTGTTTCTTTCCTCTTTGAATTTCACTCTGGATGAACAGGAAAATCTGAGACAATCAATCTCATGATTACATTTTAAGGCAGATTAAGTGACTCAGAGGATCTCACCTCACTGCAGATGCCAGTAGCACAACCATCTCTGTCAGAGCTGGTTGCTCTGGGCTCCCTTTTAGTCAATGGAGGGAAATAAGGCCCAATTCACCTTCACTGGGTTAAATATCAGCATTACCATGGGGTGAACCATGTTATAAAAGTGTGGGTTCCCTTGTTGACTCCTGAGACAGCCTGCATGATATGCTGTGGCATTGATGACTACACTGCATCTTGCCCCAGGTGAGTCAGAAACAAGTACACGTGCATTTTGAGATCTGATGAAATAACCTGCTCTGTAGTCTCCTACCTCTCTCTACATGACTTATTGCACTTCCTTTTCTTATATTTTTGCTGCATAAACAATATTTTGGCAGATCCACTGGACTAATTGGCATAGGGAGGTATCACATGACAAATACAGGGCAAAAGGAAGTTCTTTTATGCCCACATAAAAGAACACATCTATTGGGATAAAATGCCCTAGGCAGCCTTTTCCTCTGCTTCACCCTCAAATCAACACAGGTTTCTAGTCTAAAGTAATATACAATCAAAATTTATACTTGTATCAGAATAAGCTGGACACTCTTCAGCCTCAGGTCACCTTGGAAAGGCTCTCTGGAGTTGTTGGACTGATACAGCCAGTCCTCCAGTGCTGAGGCTGTTCCCACTGTTATGTGCAATGGGAAAATGCCAGGAGTGCCAAGGACATAAAAGCCTGGCACTCTCTTGGGACACAGGACACCCATTCTGCAGATGGCAGTGGCTGCTGTGGTGGCGGGAGAAAGCACAAGGTGGTAGCAGAACCTTTGAAAACCATCCTATAAACCAACTAGAGTCTGATTTGACCTCTTGCTTTGCTGTGATTTCCATCATGGTGCAGCAACCTGGCACGGCAGGCAGTGCACCTGGAAGCCCACGTGTTGAGCTGGGTTCCTACGAGCACTGATTCGGTCTTTCAAAAGAATAATTGCTATTTTGCCTATCTATGGGTTTACAGACCTAGTTTCAAAAGAGGCAGCATAATATGTTCTTTTCAGGATCTGAAATGCTCCTTTGGATGGTTTCCCTGGGGGCTTTTTCATTTATTTATTTTGATTTATACACCCAGTAAAAGGATCATATCTAATCTCAACTCTAATGCCAATGGCTACTTTTAAAGTACAACTGTAGCATTGACCACTTTTGCTGAACACTCCTTCTGGGGAGAAAGAGAGAGAAAAAGAACCTAGCAACAACAAAAAAGCCATAACATTTTAACAACAAATATTTATCAAATCATAACAAGTTGTTTCAGGATTATAATGCATTTCAGTGAAAATAGATTTAAAGAAGGATTAAGGCAATTTAAATACAATTATCAAAGTGCAGCCTAGATAGGTAGGTCAAAAAGACAGAATAAAAGTTCCACAGAGTTTACAATAACTTCGCTGTGAAGTCTTGAACCAAACCAAACAATACGTATATTCACCGAGGAACACCTAGAAAACCTCATGTGATGTAATTTCTGAAACAAACCACCCTGAATGTGGTGAACCCCAGTGTACACTACTGTGCTGAAACAACCAGATTCAGGCCCAATGACCTCCACTTCTGAAACATGCCACCCCACCAATTTGTGGCCATACTGGTTTTGAGCAAGAGACTGTCAAAAACTACTCTTACATCATAGTTAGTTGTGATTAATTTTTTTTGAGGGCCATTTTATAAACATATTTATGTTTGTAAAACATATTATGCTTTCTTCCTTCTAGGCCATTAAAAGCCACATCCAGAACAAGATGTTCCATAACCCAACCTTCTCATCTTCGTTATCCACCTTGATGCTCTGGAAGAAAACTTTTCTTCTTGTCTCCCTCACTCTTTGATACAGTCCCAGAGAGCAAGATATCCATGAACTGCAGTTTGCCTCCAGATGGTGCCCAGGTCCAGGGATGCCCTCCTCCCTGCTCCTGATTTCACTGCACTTTGCAAGAGCCACAGCTCCACCTGCTTCTGATGCCCTTGCCACTAGCGTCAAAATGATGTTTTCCAATTTGATAAGACTGACAAAATGTTTCAGCTGGCTGAGGCTGTGGGTGAAAACCACTGAGGTGTTGGGTGAGAGCAGAGTGGTGCAGAAGGCCCTCAGATCTTTCTTTCTGGCCCTTGAAATCATGCCCTGCAGGGCCCCATCCTGACATAAGAGGCAGGAGCTTGTGCATAGAATTTTTCAGGAATGTCTCCATTAGTTTTAATGACCAGGCATAATTGAAGCACAGATTTTGAATCAGGAACCTGGAAAGTTTTGATGAGCTCTATCAAAACTTTCGCAGTTCATCTCAAGGACTAGCATTACAATAAATGTCATTCTCTAGTTTATAGTCATAATCCTGGAGCAAGAGCTGATGATTGTTAATTTTATGCTTTCTTTCTTTCTGCTTACTCATTATGTCAGCATATTTCATTTCTGCTACACTTTCTGAAATCAATCTTCCTTTTAATGTATAGTTCCCTATTGCCTTTTTTCCCAGTAAACAGCTGAAGATATAGTGTTGGCCTCTAACACATGGAATCCATTTATGATAGTTTACATAATCAGATTTTCAGTGCACTGTAAATCTGTCTTTAAATGCTTGCATTGCTCCAGGACTAAACTGGTTAAATTTTGGAACTGTTTTTCATCATTTGTGTACATTTCACTATTTAAAGGAACAATTAAGATGCTATTTCGGTGGGGCTTTAGCATCTTCTATGTGTCATTGATTATTTTTCCCCTAGGGGGAATTTCTACAAATGAATATTGTATTTCAGAATAACAACTACTTTGGTCATAAATATCTTCTAAGCTACTAAATGTCAAACTTTCTTTGGCAGTAGGGTAATTCATCTCTTGAATATTGTGGTTGACTTTTGCAATTAAAAAAAGTGATGAAATTTCACAGGGAGGAACAAGCAAAACTAGCCAAAATGTTAACATGCAGATGGCTGATGACTCTATGAAACAGCTCTGATGGGAAGCAGGAATGTGCTCCCATAGGCTGCCTGTGGATTCTTCTCATGCGTTTGGTGCCCTGCTTTTAAGCTCTGAGGGGCATCAGGACTAACAAGAGCAAGGCACAAGCCCAGGTGTAGGGCACTGCAGTCAGGGCTTTGAAGTGGTTCCTTGCCTCCGTGGAAGACCAGACTCCTTCAAGCAACATGGTTTACTCTGCTGTATCATTTGCCAGTGGGAAAAAAGAGCAAGATGTAAACCCAAAGAAGGGCCTGGCAGCCACTGAAGAAGCCACCAAAGGAGCCTGCCCAAGTTACCCAGGAATCTGTTGCTTCACTGCTGTGGGTTTTTGGAGGCTTCAGCTGAGTCATGGGTCAACATACACATGTGCCACCTTCCCATGAAGAAATTGGAGAGTGAAATCCCTGAGCAGCCAGGCTGGAGCGTGGAGACACAGCTGGCTTGCTTGCATTTGCAAGAGTGGGTTTGACCAGCACCTGATCCTTCCCTGAGGCTTGATATTTCTTCCTCTCCAGTATGAGGACAACTCTACAGAAGTTCAACCCTTTTCACAAGCTGAATTGCTAAATTGATTGCAGTACATCAACAACATTTTCTCATAGGGAAACACACTGACTTTGGTCCGTACTTTCTCATATAAAGCAGACTCAACAGCAAGCATTTTCAACTTGGTTTATAACTGCACACTGGGGTGTTATTAAATCCTTTTAGAAGCTGATTTGTGCGTGGAGAGTGGATAAAATTGCACTTGGATACATGTGGTGGGGGAACAAAAAAGTTTTCCCCCAGGAGTTAAAAAAATGGTAACCCCCGAGGGGGTGGTGTCCCTTGGGGTTGAGCCAATGAGCGTTCCTGCAAAATATAAACATATCACACCAGACCGGAAAAGAAGGATGTTGTAGTTGTTGTTGGAGAGAGTGACCATGTTCTGAAGCCACGAGGAGAAGGGGCAGGAGCCCCGTTGGGGGCTAACCCTCCCCCAGCCCCTGGCAGAGGGGCTACAAGAACTTGGAACAGTGTTAAACTGGGCCAGGTTCTGTAGCTGAGAGCTGAAGGAGTTTCTCCACTGTAAGCAGCAGCAGGAGATACTGAAAAGCGGCGGCAGAGCAGCAGTGGCTGGAGAACAGTGGCAGAGAGCCAGAAGGAGATAAGGAGCAACAGAAACAAGCATGCAGCCAAGCAGAAAAGACACAGAGATGTTTAATGGAGAGAGAGAGAGAGAGAGCGCTAAGATCTATGGGCAGAGGTTTGGGGTAAGAACTGAAACAAACTCCCCAAACCCTTCTGAGATCTCCTAGAGAGGAGGAGGAGATGGACTCCTACTTGAGAGGAGTCTTGGAGTGCTGCAGCACTGGAGAGAGAGGAGCAAAGAAGCTCAGGCATCCCGGAGCTGGACCAGGCTGGTGTGCTGGTTTAAAAGTTAACCAGCAGGGGAAATGAACTCAACTCAAAAGAGAGATTATAAGTCAGAATAACACTTTAATAAAATAATACAATAAGTACAGTTATACAAATAAGCAATTGGTTTTAACCCACAAAACCCAAACGTACAACCCAGCACCCTGGGGCATGAACAAAATGGTGTTCCTTGGGCCCCCCCACCAAGTCCAAAGTAAAGGGAGAGGGGAGAAACCTGCTGGTGGGAGAGCTGTTGCAGTCTGGTCAATAGTGGTGATTGCAGTCCAGTTGAGGGTGGTGGTCTCAGTCTGGTTGAGAGCAGTGAGCTGCAGTATGGTTGAGAGCGGTGAGCTGCAGTCTTCCTCTGGATCCCACGAGTGGTGGTAAGGTTCTGAAACTCCAGGTTTATATATTCTCCAGTTCAGGCAAGAATGCTCAATCCCTCCCTCAGAGCGGGGAATTCCATAAAAGGGTATGAGGACAGGAACATCCCCCCACCTTGCAGCCCCCCCCCCAACAACAGTTTCTGGGAAATGGCATGGAGGGCCATAGAATACACAGTTTGGGCTACACCTATCCAGTGATGAATCGGTCCCAGCTGTTTTAACTAGGACAGATGGCCAGACGGAATGCGGAGGGGGTGACCTTGCTCCTCCCGCTGCTGCTGCCAAGCTGGCAACAGCCTGAGACAGAGCACAGGAGCTCTGATAGAACTCTTGAGGCAAAGGCCTTCAACTGAAAGCTGCCCGCAACGTTCTGACTCAGGGGTGAATCCCCTGAGGGAGGGACCTTCATGGGGGTCTTACACCCCATGATATGACGTAGTGAAGCGAGTTTTATCCCTACTACACAGCCCACGGAAGAGAGAGAGACCTTCGATTGGAGTCGAAGGGCTGAGGGGGGGAGAGGAGACCCCCCTTATGTGTAATGGAAAGAGATCTAGCTACAACAATCCAACTACAGCTGCTGCATGGAAGAAAAGAGACACTGCTGCCCTGAGAGTGGAAAGGATCTTTCCTTCTCCCTTCTGGACTTTTATTGGAGGGAGAAGAGATTGATCCATTGTAAATACTGATTTATCATAGGAGAGATAGTTAAAATTACATATATGATGTATTGTAATATTTATTTGTACGGTGATTGTAATATAATTCCCTTTCCCCCCATACTGAGTCTTGTGTTTTGTCTGGAAAACCCATCTCACACTGGGTTGAGATGTGGGAGGGGGGCCTGGACTCAGGAATTGGATTTTGGGGGTCTCAAACCACCATAATATAGCTTGTGAGTGTGGACAGATGTTAAATACAAAATGTCCAGGTTCAATGCTGGGAGATAACAGGTTTCCAATGCCACAGCTGGCCTTGGTTGTTCCCTGAGATAACATTACCTTGCAAAACTATGAGTAAAGGAACAAATGATGGTATGGATTTAACTGGAGCAAATCCAATACAACTCAACCGCAGTTGGGTGAGTTGGGTAAATACTTACCCAAACAAACTTGCTTTGTTTACCTTATACCGATGCACAGAATTTAATCAAAACAGTCAAACAAATGTCTATTTTGAAGCATTTGGTCCAGGTAAAACCCTAGGTTTGTTTTGGAGATTTATTTTAGACACATAGAGTTGCATAGATGAGGAGCAAGCTGGGAAAAGAAACAGGTGGTGTGGAAGGGAGGAACAGAATAGAGGAAATGAACAGAGGAGAGAACAGAGGAAAGGAAGGAGCCAAGTCTGAAGTGAAAGCTTGGTGAAAATAAGTCAAAGTATTTGCACCACTGAAAACCAAATGAGAAAAACAACCTGACAGAGGCACCTAAGCTGTGAAGGGTTCAGAAGGCTCGTGTGGACAGCGAGCACTGCTGATAGATGCTGTCCCCGCCAACCTGGTACCAGCTGCATGCTGATGTTTCTGGGACTTCAGAATGTGTTTTGTCCTTTAAAACTTATGAACAAAAACACAGGTTAGAAACTGTGGCACCAGCACATTATTAAAGTTATGAAGTTAAAAACTCCAGAGTTTGGAAGTACTGGAAAGGCACATGTTGGTGCTCTCTGCACATGTTCTCTGTTGAGTGGCCTTTAACCACACACAGGACTCACGCCAACAGCCCAGCAAAGCAGGTTCAACGTGCTGGACTTTCTCCAGTGTTTGAAACCTGTCCCTTGTAACTGTGGGCTGTGGCACTTTACTGAATTCAACAGTGCTGGCAGGTAGGAAAGTTGTCCAGGAAGTACCTGATGAATTTACAGAGCTTTCAGGGCTGGATGGCCCCATAGCTGTTGAGTGTTAAACTGCCCTGTTAGATACAGACACAAATTCTGCCTAAAGCCTTGAGTAGTTTCTTGTGCTGGTGTCCAGGACTTTGCCCCTAGAACAAAAAAAAAAAAAAAAAAAAAAAAAGGCACATTGCTTAATTGAGAGTATATGATCCTTATTGACTGAGTGGAGCAACACCATGAAGCAAAGCAGGTCAGCACCCAGCAGTCCTTGAGCTGCTCACTTTAGTCCCCTGTTTCATATGTTAAGCTATAACTTTGTCCTTATAGAACAACATCCAAATTTCTCCCTTGCATTGGTTCAAGCTGGATGTAACTTTGTTCTCTATCCATGGGATGTGAACTGTGCTAAGGAGTAGTATGTTGTAGCTAAGGCTATGCATGCTGCTGTCAGCGTGGCCTTGCCCACTGCCCTAAGGGTGCTGCCAGTAGGTGGGGTCCAAGTGGAAATTTTGATTGCGCACTCTACCTTGTTTGCTGGAGTTTTTGTTCTTGTAAGGGAGTTCTATGTTTTTTGAGGTTCAATGTGATTGGGGCATAACAGCCAGAAAAGACCATCTGCCCACAGAATAATTATTTATTCCAGAAGGGACATCACAGGAACTGAGATATTTTTTACTATCTGTTCATATCAGGAGTGTTTCTAAACAGATATGGATCTGAGCTAGGTTCCCAAATTCACATACACTTGAAGTTCAATGTAACCCAAATCAGGCTGCATGGTCAGGGGCTGAATATTCATTCATGGCCATGGACAAGGCTGAATATTTAAGTTCCTTGAATCAAGGAAGAAGAAAAACGGGCTTGGATAAAAACATGTATGTGCAAGAGAGAAAGAATAATTGATGGAGTTGGAAACTCTGTTGTGCAGCTCTGGGTTCATCCCTGTTTCCAGCTCCAGCATACATAGAAGGGCTGTTCCCAGCTTTCCAAATCAGGCAAACACATTGTGTTCATGAGTTTGTTCATGGATTAGTTACTGTGTGCAGAGTGCTCCAGCTGAACATCTATAAAGTTAGGCTCCTTTTGCAGAGTACTTTGATATGAGGGGACTGGCTGTCTTGGGGGATCTCTAATAAGCTGTGTTTATTGTGAGGCTGCTGGTTGCAATCTCATCTGCACAGATTTATAGTGGAGCTGTTACGTGAGTGATTGTGGGATTTGCATTTTTGCACATATGGAAATGTGGAGTTCACATCGCTATGTGATGCCAGCCTTGAAAATCAGAGCTGGAAGGAAAGAATGTGGGAAGGAATTCGCTCCGAAGTGAGAAATGTGGATTTTGATAAGGGAAGCACCATCAGTCATTGCCTAATGAGCATGAAATGTATTCCTGATACTGTGTAAATGTAGGAGGCTCTCTGGTATGGTGATGACAAAGCAATGGTACCCTTTTACAGGACCTTTTATAGGAAACATCTGAAAGGACTTAGGCTGCATCTTCTCAGGATGCTGAGCCGCTTGAGCAGCTCCTGGCCTGAGAAGGGGACCCCTCAAGCCATGCACTAGGGCCCAAAGATTAAAACATCTGCGCTGAACGCACAGGGAGGGAGTTGGTGTTGAGCGAGGGACGTGTGCTGGCAGACTGGTTTTGGAGCTTTTCCTCACTATGTGTATGCTGAAACACCACATGTATATCTTGAAGAGCCTGTTCTACTTGAAAAAGAAAGAAAAGATGTCAACTGGATGTCCCCCATGCACACTCTGTTAGATTCTCTGATTGGATAATATATTGGTTGGCAATAGACTCCCTGCCTCTCTAGAACATCCAAGACTTAAATTAGTTACTACTGATCTATAAATTTTAGGGTAGACAGTTGAAGTAGAGTCAGATTGGCAAACCAGACCTTGGACCCACTCAGTCAGAAATACATCTAACAACAAATTCAGGTCAGGGATTTCAAAAGAATGAGGTAAAACACAGACAGTGTGACAGTATTTGTGCTCTTTCTGTTTGCCAAGCCTTCAGGGTTTCTCTTTTCTCCCCAGCCAGAAGATTCTCAAATTTAACATTTAAAGTGGTAGTGGAAGTGCTCCTGTAATTTCTCAACACTTTTAAATGCATGTGTAAATGTGATTTCCTAATTAATGATGAAGCTGAGCAGTTTGCTGAAGATGTCTCAGTTCTAGTTTTTGAAGTTGTATTTATAAACAAATTGCAAATCTCTTCAAATCCATAATTATCTGTCACAGCTGATGAGCACTGAAAATATCTTCCAAGATATTGTTAACCCTTAAGAGCTGTTTAAGCTGTGAGTTGTTATACCTTTGTAACTTCAAACAGGGAACGTTAATATGAAGTTTATATTCACCACATGACTCTGCGAACTAGATTTAAGGGAAAGAGCAAACACTGTGAAACTGTGATAAAATCTGGAGAGCTGGTGAAAGCATACTTGCATAGACAGTGTAGAGCCAAGTATGAGACACCCTGTACACTCCCATCGGTTGTTCCTGAACATGAATGGCAAGCTGAAAATGTCAGTTGGCTGTTTCAAATGCCAGCTGTGCCCACAGGCTCATCTCTCAGCACTTCCCTTCTTACCTCTGAGAACTCCAAAACATGCTGAATAAGCTGTGGGCATCACCCCTTCTAGTGCTGGCAGGGAAGTTGGGAGGTGGGAAGATGGAAGATTGTACCCAGCTCCTCCATATGTAGATTATGCCCGGGGCAGCCCAGAGCAAGCCCAATGCACCCCCTGCCACGCTTCTCCAGAAGGACCAGTTAGGCAGTCGTCAGAGCTGTAACAACATTTCCTTATATTTTTATATTACTAGTCATATAAAGGGCAAAAATATTGTCCCAGCTCTTGGATATTTGAGTAACATGAAGACTGTGAGAAGGGTGGGTACAGCTGTTCCTGGTGTCCTGCCTCAGTGCCCCTCAGTGGAGATCCTGTTTGTCTCTTCTTTCAGGATGGATATTTGGAAGATACCTTTCTCTCAGTTTCATCCAATCTGGATAATGTCACACCTCCGACACCATAGCCACCCACAGATACTCTGACCAACTGGCTGGACACATGTCCTGCTAAGTGTGCTACACCTGTCGCAGCAGAGTTCACTTATTCCTGAGTTAGAAGTGGGTGAAAATATGGCTGCTGGTCCATCAGCAAGAGTGGGAAATATGAAGAAGGGCTACAAGGTTTGATCCCTATCCCTGAGCCTGGTATGGCCCTGGTCAGAACTGGGATCCAAGCATCCATCCTGCAGGAACATTGTTTCATGAGCTTTTACGTAGCTTTTACGTAGCTCACACTGGTCACATGTCCTTGTGCAATATGGGATGCTCCAATCTATGCCTTTGAAACTGTCAAAAAAATAGACTCTGAAATGTATTGCTGTGTATTTAAAAGTAGAGTTACAGAAACAAATTGCATCTCATAACAAGGATATTTCTGACAGACATATTCCTCGATTAGTGCTATTTGGTTATGTGGTAATAAAGTTAAAATGCCAGCATAATATCCTTCTACAACCTCACTCTTCAGACTTTTGATAGTAAAAGAACAGAGCACTTCAAGATAATTTCCCCCAGCTAACCCTTGGCCTTGAGTATGCTGCAGAAAACATTATAGTGTGTCCAAATAATGAGAATTACTGCTGGCAGTACAAGGAGGAGCTCAGCATCAAGGACAACATCCAGTTTTATCATGCTCCCATGTAGCCTGTTAAAGATAATAAAAAGCGACTACTCCAACCAGAAATTTTTCTTCATCACTAGTGTTTGAAACAATAATCTCAAAAATGATCCTGAAGGCTCAGGGATGACAAAGACCTTTGCATATAACAAATATTTTAATAGTGCAGTTTCCAAATTTATTTCTGGCCTACAATACATAATTTCCCCCCCCCAGGTTTGTTTTGAACCCTGACTGTATTTATTTTGGGATGAGGAGAACTGCATGATGCTTCTTCTCCATTCCTGAGACTACAGTCCAACGAAGCAGATAAAACAGTAACATTAACAGTAGTGTCACTCCTTGTTCCTCCTTTAGTTCCTATCCTGTGCTAGGCTGAGCAGTATAATCTTTCTCTTAAGCCTTCCAGGTAGGAACCAACCCGTGGAGCCCCTGATTTCTCAGACTGAGCCCCCAGCCTACCGCAGCTCCTGCCATGGGAGGAGAGCCATGGCACCCCAGAGCTGCACAGCTCAGAGAGCACACAATGGTAGGAGGAGGGAACTGAGGTCTTTGCAGTGCCAGAGCATAAGACATTTCTTCCATGAGGCAAATGTGGGTTTGTGGTTCAGAAAAATTTTTGAGACCTGGCTTTTTATTCCCTGGAGTTTTCAGTTGTAAACCAAAAAGCCATGCACAGAATTGTTTGGAGAAAAGGAGTTGAAGTCTTAATTTTAGAGTAAAAAATGCATTTCCAGATGGAGTTTGTAGATTTGTGACCTAAAGCTGTGGTGTGTATTAATACACCCAAAGTGGTGGCACAAACTTGTTTTACAAAGACAGCAAAGCAAGGCTGAAACGAGCCCTACAGCAGCACAACTCCTGTGGGCCTCAAGAAAATGGAGTTTTCTTTAGGAATAGAGGTGGATGAAGATCAAGGGTGGGCGGAGTTCAGAGGCAGATGAAGTCATGTTTCTAGTGAAACACAGCTTCCTCTGGCTAATCCCCCAGCCAGCACCACATTTCTTGTAAAGGCAGACCTGCCTGAGGGAAAACTCCTATTCTTGCCTGTCATCTCTGTTTTCCATCTCCTGGGGATGAGTTCAGGAATGCTGCCCAAAGTGGAACCCCAGAGGCAGATGGAGAGGGAGGGGGCAGAGAGCAACTTGCAACATCTCTACCTGTCCCACCTGCAAAGTCTCAGCTCTCCTCACCACTTCTTTTGTCCATGTATGGGAGCAGAGGGGAGTTTTGACCACCACCCCCATGTCTGGTTGGTGAAGTGCAGGGAGCCCCTCTCTCCCAGACTGTTGAGGGACAAGGGCCCTGTTGAGGGAGCTGGATCTTAGGCAGTGCCATGAGGCAAATCAGGGAGGAGAATTTATGTAGGTCATGTTGGTTCATAATTATTTGCTGGAGGACAGGAAAGTAGGCATGGAGGGGGAAGGACAAAGTAACCGCACTTTGGAGAGGGGCTGGATTGTGTTATTAGGCAATTGGCAAGGACCAGAGCGATCCTGTGGCTTCATCTTTGCCAGCAACACTGAGAAAAGCAGCAGTGTGGCCACTGCCACCACCTCTCCATCACTCTTTGCTGCTCCTTCATCTCCTGCTAGAGCAGCTGTTCTCTGTGTGGTGAATCAGATGAGAGGGTATAACTCAGCAAAAGGCTGGGTTTTGGTGTTTGTTTTTGTCCAGAAAAAAACCCAAGTATTTTTCAGCCAGATTAACCATCTGAACAGGTTTGCTTTAAAGCTGTGCTAGCAGAGCAAAAGCACTGGCATAGGTTGAGGATGGAGGAGGAGGGGCAAGGACCTCAGCTGAGCACACAGTGAAAACACAGAGGAAACCCTGGGGTTTCCCAGTTGCAGAGCAAAAGCCAGTTCATTTGGAAAACTAATACCTCTCTCAGGCACATGGGAAAGAAGTTCAAAGCTGATCTTCAGATAAAATTTTTTTTTCTCAAATTTGTATAATTATCCTTAGTCTGTTAGCATGATGCTTTGTATGCCTTCCACCTATATTTTTCCATAGATTTTTCATTCTCAATTAAATAAGAGTTGTTGCAAAAGGACAATGTCTACAAAGCTGAGTAAGAAACAAAGAAATCGGCATTAAAACAGCCACAGTCGATGAAAGGTGGTGAATTCACTGTAAGTGAAGGAAATGCAAGAGGGACAGGTAAGCAAACCAAAATAGGATGACTCACTGCCTGGCAGATTTTACTGTGAAGATGGTGGGGTCCATCCCCACCACAACTTCATTGCTGTTGGCAGAATTATTCTAAGCCCTATGTCACCCCCATGTTTGGGGTGGCCAGAGGTGTGCTGGCCCAGTGTGCTGCAGCAGGAAACAGTCGCCAGTCCCATAGGGATTTCCCCCACTGTCCCCAAGCTTGTCTTGTTAGTGTTATCTGGAAGTTCAGGGCTAAGGGTGCAGCTCTGTCTCCCAATTTCCTTCTGCATGCTTGTGTGACCATTGTTTATTGCTCATGCAGTTCCCAGCACATGCTCCAGATTCGGCACTTACAGTTTGCTAATTCCCTATAAGTTTCCCTGATGGGGATACAAACATTATCTGACCATGCACTTTGATACCCAAGATAAATGTTTCCCTTATCTGCTGATATTTTCCTTACCTGTAAGATCGTAAATGTTCTTTCTGTCCATAGGGAGTGCTGGCCCATTACTTTAAGTGGGCTCTGTGATGTATCCTTGGCCTGTTGCTGGCCCATGGCCACGGGGAACAGAAATGCTGTAAAAGGGGGCCACAGCCAGACAGCTGCACTCAGCGCCTCATTGTGAGGGTGTGCAGAGGCTGGACATGGTGCTGAATTTGGGGAGATGCCCCCTCCCTTCGCGTGTCAAGGTATGTGCTGCTCCAAGGATGCAGGATTTGGCTCCACAGAGAGTAGAGGAAATCAGCAGGGAGAAGCTCTGGGAATGAGGGGATGAAGGACATGGGGCGAGAAGGGCGGCTGGGGCAAGGGTCACAAGGGGAGAGTGTGGTTTGAGGGATGACAGGGGTAGAACGGGCTTTGGTGAAGGGATAAGAGGCCTGGAGGGGAGACTGGAGTGTGGGCTGTTGGTGTGGGATGTTATGGGTGAGAATGTTTGGTGGGTTGGTGGTGGTTTGAAGAGTGTGAGTGGTTAAATAGGAGGGTCTGTTACAGAATCACCCAGGCCGAAGACCTGGGGAAGAAAACTTCCCAGCCACAGGTCCAGCAGCAGGGTGGTTTCAATGGACCGTAGTGATTTTTCTTCACTGGGAATTGTCACTTCAGATGTTTCAAGGCCCCTTGGCAGCCACACATACCCTCAACCAGGAAGCCAGCTGGTCCTTGCCTGAGCTCAGAACTTGTTATCTTCAGGCAGAGGGCAGAGGGAAGGAAGAGACCCTGCCAGAGTGTTGGGATGTCATGATTGCAGCCATCAGCCCTGTGTCGTGCAGCCATGGGATGCCCATCACAGGTGGAGGCTAAACACACAGTGAGGGCTGCGATGGGGCTTCACCCTGGTGGGGACCAAGCTTCAGGCATGAGGGTGATGCAGCACGGGCCTGACCCCTGCTGTCACTTCCTGTCACCAATCCCTCAACCTCTGGCTGATTTCTGGACCCGATCCAGCATATTGTGTGTCTTGCAGGAATTGGCAGGCTTTGAACCTGCAGCTTCCTCACTTGGAGGGATGATGACATGATGAGGTTGACAACTGTGCTGGAGGGAGGGATTTAATGCACCCTTCCGGCGCTGTATTAGTCACAAAGGTCACATCTATTAACAGACAGAGCTGTAGTGCATGGCAAGTGGGTCACGTGTTACCAGCTTCTTGTTTCCACCCAGTAATTCATGCTAAAAGGGAAGTAATGTAGTGTCAAGCAGTTTCTCTGGGACCAGAGGTCTCAAGGCAGGGAATGTTGCATCCATCCACTGGTTAACAGGAGCAGGAAGCAGAGGGGGGAAGCTACCAAAAGACTTTGCCTATATAAACTATTTACTGAAATTCCCCAAGGGGACATGAGAGCAAGAAGGGAAGCAAGAATTGCTCAGAGAAACTTTTTTCCTACTGCCTTTGTATTTATAAGGAGAGCTCTGGCAGATCTTGCTCCATGTGTGCTTTCTAACAAGATCTCAAATCACATGTTGGGCATCCATGTGTCACTACCTGTCTACACAGGCTAGAATTGCCACAGTAGTGGAAATGAAATGAGAAAACTCAATTCCTGCTAAGGAACATGTCCGTAGGGCAAGGCTTGGGTTGCTGCCGGAGGAAGAGTTGGCAGCAACCACCACAGCTGCGGGAAGAGGTTACCTCCCTGGTGGTGGTACAACTGTTACTGCTGCTGTGTGGTAAATGAGATCAGAGATCTGAGCTGGCTGGAAAATAACTTTTTTTCCTTTTATTTTTTCCTTTTTCCCCAGTTTCAGCTGGGTGAGTTTTCAGCCAAATCAGTTCCCCGGGCCAGTTCATGGCACAGCTGCATGTTGACTTGTGATGGCATGACATGGAAATAGCACAAAAATAGACTAAAGGCACAGATGGGAGAGACTCTTTCAAAAGAGAATGCTCACCAGACTGCAGCCTGAATGACCTCTGAGGCTCCTCCTTCCTAACAGTTAACAAAAGCTTTGTTAGGCAATGTCCTCAGTGGTCATGAGGCTTTGCACTGGGGAAGGTTTGCTCTTCTTCCAAACATCTGTCTTCATGTGCCAACTTCCCCTCCCCACTGAACATGTGCAAGAGGAGCAGATGTGATAAGGAAGACGAACAGGAGGATGGATACTGAAAAGCTGGTTGAGACCTACAGATGTAAGCTCCTGCTGCAGAAATGCATCCTTAAATAGTGGGGATCAAGGAGTGGTTTATGCAGAGATTCCCAGCTTTGCAAACTGGGCATTTGAGCAAACATGATACAAAGGTACATACAGAGATGTCGAATTGCAGTGTCAAAACCAAATTGCTGCTGAAAAGAAGAAACAACCTGTGTTGCTGAGGGCTAGTGGAATTAGGACAAAGAACAGGGCCAGGTGAGGTGAATGGGTCAGATGTTCATGAGGTGCTGTGCGTCCATCTGTGCATGCTGTCCTGGGTTCACCGGAAGAAAACTGAGAAATCCTAACAAATTGTGTGAGAAATTACATTCCTTGCATCTGAGATGCTGGTTTCCTCACAAGCATTATGTTTAACAGGAATCTTTCTGAGTCCCGAGCTGAAGGACGTTTTTCAGTGAGCTGCTTCCTTGTGCATTTCCCAGTGCACAGCTGATGTGAACAGATGTGGCACGTCACAGCCTGGAACGATTTCCAGTCTTGGTGCAGGTCAGCAGCTATGCCATGTCTGCAGAGCAATTTGGCACATTTCTAGTTTAACCCAGTTAATCAGATCAGCTTCTTAAAATAATTTTTTTTCAGCACTCCAAGAAAAGCAGTCTACTTCAGCTGAAAGAACAAAAGACTCTTCTCTCAGAATGCTGGCCATAATGTGAGCACTTATTGAGAAACTGCCTGTAGGAGCCGTAAACCAAACAAAGCATGATCAGTCCTACAGAAAAACACAACCTCAGAACAGGAAAGGCTTATTTCAGGGTCATTACCCAAAATAATTTTTGTCTGTATGAGAAAAAATTGTGATATTTAGGAATATGTCCTGGAATGTGAAGTATTCTTCAGTTCTGGGAAGCAACATATTTATTCTGCTGATTGGTGTAATAATCAGTGTTTTGAGTAACTAATGAATAGTGGTTCCTTCCGTTTAAAAGGAACACTTGGAGGACTTGCATCTTAAATGAACATGCCCTTAAGGAAAATTGAAACTCTTGGCCTTTTGGGGGGCTTCACGGGCTTGCCTTGGGGCCATGACTGTAATTTCTTACTACTGGATTATATCACATTTGAAGTGGAGGTAACACTGCTTATTTCAAAGTGCTTATTAAAAAGATTGAAAAGATTGTGCTGTGGGCAATACCTACATAGTATTGTTTAGGATCTTGCAGACTCTACAAAGGAATATCTCTAAATTCCGAATTTACTTGGATCTGATCAGGATTGAAACCCTTCAGATCTGGCTGATAGATAACAAACACAGATAAATTGCAAATTCTGCCTGTACAGACTCACCTGTGCTGTGTCTCCTGTTATCTTGGAGATATTTGACCCTGAAACTCCTCACTTAACAGCTTGCCTTTATGTCTCTAGGGCTTAATCTGCTGGAGTCAGTGGAAGCTTTGCTCCTGATTATAGTGGGGCATGTTTGGGCTCAACCATCAGCTCCATTGATGGAGTTGAATCTGCAGATTTTCTTCTGCATCCTTATCTACACCTTTGGACTGCAGTTTAACACTGCCAGTTTCACCCAAACCCCTGACTTCACTTCCTGTTGTGCTGCATGCTACCACTTTATCTCCCTTTGGGATCCCCATATTTACTTGGGTCCTGTCTTACCTATTTGCACTCCAGGTAAGAACAACTGTGCTGGTTTGGACCATCTAACCCATCCCTCTACTCTGCCTCCAACAGGAGCCATAAGCAGACTCATATCAATCAGTCATTGTAGCTTCCAGCTGTTTTCAGCTCAGAGGATTTCCTGAACCTGCTGGGGTTTGCCTGTGGCATGGACCCCTCCAAACACTTGGGTGAGCATGTAAGCTCCTTGCATTCTCAGTGTGCTTTGGAAAGGACATCTTCAGCAGGTCTACTGCCCGCTGCATGAAAAAATTCTTCCTGATGTTTTCTTTGATTGTCTTGGAGACACAATCAACACTCGATACTTACCCACTCTCTCCTGTGCTATTAATGATTTCATAGCTTTCCCTGTACCATGTCCCCATCTCACCTCTTTTCCAGCTTGAGAAGTCCTACTCTCCTGCACTGTTGCTTGTATGAAAGTTGGGTCACACCTTTGCTCATTCTGTTATTCTTCTCTGAATCTTGTCCATCTTTTTTCTATCCTTTTCGAGGGTCAGAATTGCATAGAGTATTCAAGGTGTGGGTGCAAAATGGATTTACACAGTGGAACAGTGATGTTTGCTACTTTATTGGCTTTTTCTTTTGTAGTAATCCCAAACATTTATTTGTTCTTTGACTGTTGCTGAGCAGTGATTTCATGTTTTCAAGAAAGCGTATACAGTAGTTCTACCAAGGCCTCCCTCCTGAGTAGCACCACTGAGCTCAGAAACCATTATTTATGCATGAAACTGGAGCTGCTTGCCCTTAAATGTATTCATTGCTTTATATCTGTCTAGACTGAATTTCATTTACCATTATTTGGGCTGGTAATTCTCTCTCTTAAGGTCCTCCTTGAGTTCTTCACCATCTGCCTTCATATTGCCTACCAGTAATTCTGTATTATCAGTAACATTTTTGACCCCCCTGCTCACCTCTGCTTGCAGCTCTCTGCTCTGGCTTCCCTCTGCTCTCACATCTGCCTTTTCCTTGCTTTCCCCACTCCAAAGAGTCACAGTATCCTTCAGATTTCTTCATGTGGACCCATCTTCCTTCACATTTGTCATCTGCAGCCTAAGCCATTCACAAAAGCCATACTCTTCTTTTTTCCTGCTTTCTACTCTCTTTTTCAGGTGACTGTAATAGTGTCAAATAGAGTTGTTCCAAACCTTCGGTATCTGGAGGAAGACTATCTCTGCTGCAAGGCCTGTTGGGAGGGAAAGAAGGGACAAAACAGGATATTCCTACCAGGCAACTGAAGTAACATTTAGGAATTTCCAAAATTATTCATGATGTCATTTTTAGTTTTTGAAGGCTATAGAAAATAAAGTTGTGGATTTTGTTAACAGGAAAAAGAGGATTTATTATCCTTTTTTGACCCCAGTGGTTAGCCAAAGTTTGGATTGTTTCAGTCAATTCTCCAGTGTCAGGATTGTTTCGAAACCTAGCTGTTTATTTACAAAGAACAGGCACTGCTTTCTTTGCTTAACATGAGGAAACACTTTGCTCACAGCTCCAAGCTCTTTTCCAGCAAGTGGTTCGCACACATTGTTTGTACTACCAGGCAATACCCGGCATAGCTCAGCTCCCTCAGAAGACTTGCATCACGTGCCTGTGTTTTGGATGGTGGATCCTATTGTTTCAGATAGTTTATTCCATAAAGGAAGTTAATTGTTCCCTGTTGCCTAGTGAGAATGAATAGGACTGCAATACCTTCTGTTTCCAACAAGCTTTAACATGATTTACGATGGAAGGAACTTTATAAGGAGCCAATGGTCTTCCAGTTGTGTTGATTTCTCAAGAAGGAGCATACTCAGTCTGAAAGTTCTTCACTACTGTCTTTCACCAGTAAATCACAGTTCAGTCATGAAGCGCCTTCATCCCCCAGACATCCCAGCTCTGTGGAGATCCTGGTAAAGTCAAGCCTTGCAGCAGTAATAACATGAAACTCCAACACTGGATGCAATTTTAGCCAAACTCAAGACTTTCAGAGATTAACCTCCTGGTTAGGCTTCCCAGCTGAAAAGTTGAAAGTACTACATTGCACTGTTTCTTGTTTTTAGGAATTTGTAGGTGGACTGTCTCTAATGAAAAGGTTAGGGAGACAAGGAGTTAATTTGGAAATCAGAGTTGGCTTCAACGACATTCAGAATTTGCCACATCCTTTTTGCACTACATAAAAAGCTTTCAATAAGTCTGTGCAATTCCAAAAAATGCATGTGGCAACAATTGACTTCAACCCCTGTCTCCAGACCTTTGCTTCTTCTCCATGTGGGAACATCTTTTGGTCTTTTCCAGTGACTTTTTTCTCATGGGGATGGAGTGATTTTTCCTCCTCCATTCAAACTGGTCCATACTACAGATCTGAACACGTCTGAGCACCTGAGGTAAGTGATGCAGGTCTGAAAAAAACTCCTGTAGCCTGCTCACATTTTTATTATGTTGCCCAACATCACTGCTCATAGCCACACTCAAATGCAGCCTTACAGACCAGCCAGGCACTATGACTGTAATTCTCCAATCTCTGCAAGGTGTAACCCAACTCATCACACAGCAGGAGGGGCAGAATTGCTCCTGAAGTCCAGGGTTTTTTGTTCTGTGCTCAGGCTTTTCCTGAGCTATCTGCTAGCTCTGCTTCAGAGGAAACAGCAGAGAAGACTTGGTAACAGCACTGAGGACATGCTGACAGCAGCCTTCTGCTGTGTATTCTCCACTGCAGAGGACAATGCTATTTCTCAAGAGGCAGTATCACTTTTCTTGTTATACCTGCTGCTTCTCACACTTCACTTTATGAGAGGACATATTTCCAGCTTCATGTATGCGTAAAAGAGCAAAACCAAAGAAGCCCTCCAGTTGTGTGAGTGATGTTACAGCATGTTACCTTCCATGGCAGCCCAGCAGCTTCCTGGCTTTGGTGCAAGTCAGCACGAGTGTGAAATGCCCATGGGCAGCATGATGAGCTGTTACAGGCATCTGAGAGCTGTCTCTTGACTGTAACTTTGGTTGTTACTCCTTTTTACGTTTCTCTTTACCTCCAGCATCTCGAAGAAGAGCAATTGTCTGTCCAGGGATAGAGCGTCCCAGGCCCCCTAACACAGAGATGGTCTGAAAGCATGGTGCACAGACCCTTTTCTACACAAGAACCAGTGAGACCTGGGCAGCTTTCTGCATGCATCACACACGTAAGCTCACAATTAACACAGCCTGGGACAGGGTTTGATGTGTCAAACAGGATAGTCTGTGTAGCAGGAGGTGAGCACAGACAATTTTGCTAAATCCCCAAAAGCTCATGAGTTTGTCACAATGGTTCTTCAGTATATCCTCTGTTGCTATGCCCAGATTTATGGGAACAGGAGAGAATGGGAGCTGTTGCCTACAGAAAATGCACTCTTTCTGCAGAGATTGTTTATGACTGCCATCCTCATTGTCTTGCAGAGCGCTCTTGTGGCAGGAAAAGCCTGGTACCTGCTAGACTGCTTCTGCCTGAGGAGCTCTGCCAGTGTGATCCAGGGCTGTACCCCTGGAATAATTCTTCCCTAGCACAGCCTTGATGTTTTTAACAGCTGAGCACTGAATTTAGGTATTTCTGCACAAGGCACCAGCAGGTAAGGATCGGACCCTGGACGGTGTTTTTTGAGAATACAGCAGCCAGCTCTACATCCAGGGAGGGAAGAAGGCTGTGGTGTTACCTGCTGCTTTTAAACCCCCACCACCAAGAGAAGAAGGCTGTCAATGGACATGGGACACCCTGATCTAAGAACAAATGACTGACATTATCGAAGTGCAAGATGTCTCTGCCTGTGCAAGAAGGCTCTACAACAGGAAGTGGGATAAGGTGTTTCAATGCCTTCCAATAGCAACCATCAGCAGCTACTGTTTTCCCAGCTTTTCTCTAGTGATCCCAGGCTTTCAAGCATTTACTAACTCATCAAAAATCCTTTTTTGGATAAAATTTGACACAAGAAATAGGAATTTATTAGGAATACCATTACACCTTTTTTTCACCTGAAGAAGTCTGACAGTTTTCCATTCTTGTTGTGTGGATTCCTATTCTCATTTTGGGGATTTCTTCTGGCTATTGCCATTTTCTTATGTTTTGCCACCTCCAAGTTAGTCTCCATATGTCATGCAAAAAAGACATCACTATTGTATGCAGTCTAGTTTCTGTTTTCATTTCTTTCTGACTTATCTCCTCTTGACTGTGGGCTTGCAGCAGCTGCTGTGGGAGGCTTATTACCCATAACCTACATCTGCATTTGCACAATAAACTGGAATGAAAGCAGTGGATTCAACACGTCTTTCTGGATAAAAGTAGACTTAACTCTCTATTGACTTTTGCTTGTGTGGAACAAGTACAATGACACTGTATTTTTCTATGTCATGTACACTGTATATCATGTAAGCAGCTCTAAAATATGCAAAACAGTGGAAAGGAGTTCCTGGTAGCACCAGACAGCTTCAAAGTCCTTTTACTCTTTGTGGTCCAAGAGTCCTTCAGGTACATCTCAGACCTGAGTGGTATTATCTTTTCTTCAAAGTTTCATAAAAATGAAGAGACAGTACACTAAAAAAGAGAAAACCAAATTTGATTAACTTGAACTGGTATAGGACAATGAGTTACGATGAAACCATTCCTTTTATTGGGTAATTCTCATGGTCCTCACTGCAAATGTGAAAATGCAGCATGGTTTGTTACATGTAAAGTTTGTACTTCAACATATTTTGTTAAAAACTAATGATCTTGCCTCTCAGATGCAATTAATAGAAATTTCCTGTAGCATATGGGATGTAAGTAGTTGCAGTACCTCAAAAAAATAAAGTAAAAATACTCAATACATTTATTTTCATTTCATTGCTGTCTAGTTTGTCCTTAATCCAATAATAAACCTTTAGTTGTTCAACTCTGAGAAAATCTTTTTGGTATCAAAAAGCTGACAAAATTCACAATCTTTGTGAGTGAGGAAGTAGCTCTGCTTTGGTAGATTCAGACTGCACAGCTCTTGGTACACAATAACTTAGAGCTTGTCCAAACAGCATTTTTTGCAAAATTTGGCTTTGCATTTACAATGCTTTAAGCCATTTGCACCATTATATCCTTAAATAGCCACTCTTAGGCCAAAAAACCATATGTATGTTTTATTTCAACCAGACAGATATTTTGCTGCAGTTTGAGCAGCAGCTCAACCTGAAGCAGAGGCCAGGAGACCACAGCAGAGGGTGAGGAGGGCGAAGGACTTCATCAAGCAGTGTAGCCAAATGAAATGCTTGTTAATCTTCACTCTTAATGTGCAGCAAGGGTGAGGGGGTGAGCTCTCATCTGGAAGAGTATTTGGAGAGAAGTAGCAAATATATTATAAATTAACACCCTTGTTGACTTAATGAAAACCTTCCTGCCTTAACAACCTGCTAGACAAGGGTATGATTGATCCCTCTTCCCAGCAGTGCTCCCTACCACAGAGGGAATCTGTGTGTGCTGTGACGGATGGCTGGAAATGAGTGCAGTGAGAGCAGCTGTTCCAGGCAAAGACCAGGCCATGTCCACAGCATTCTCTGCAGCACTGGGATTGCTGGGTACTGCACCTGTGCATGTGCTGCAGCCACGGGAGATCTGCCACCAGCAAGGGCATAGCTGAGATTTATTAAAAGGAACTGTGGTTTAAAAGAATCACGAACAGCCTCAGCACACTGTGGTTCAGCAGGACTTTCTCTGCTTCTGAAACTTCTTGTTACCAGGAACCCAACTACAAAGATGTAGCTCCTTTCATGCAATGTTCTGCCAGGCTGGGTCACCAGTGCGCTACTGAGAGCACAGGTCTACTCCTGTACCTACAAGCAGGCCCTCCTCTATCTCTCTGTGGGAGACACCAGTCCCTCTTCTTTATTATAAGGAATTCTGTGCAGTGAATTGCTAAACCATCCAGCATCTCAGCCATCTGAGAGACAACTATAAAGGCAATTGTTCTGTCAGATCCTTCTCATGCCTGTTCTGTGGATCTGCATGTGTAATCCCATCAAGGGCTCTGGGCTAGCAGATTGTTTTGTTATAATCAACGACAAGTTTGCTAAAAGTGAGTATCTTGCTACCATTTTGTATGTATTTTGAGGGATGCTGAGAGGCTGTGTAGTGGGATCAAATGAGGAGAAACAAGAAGGCTCTGCTCTGAATCTGCCCTGGTTAATCCTGACGAATACTCGTTTCCAGCAGCTTGGTTTATAGGAGTGAACTGAGGATCAGTTCAAAGCTGGCCTTTACTGTTTTATAGGAGCTATTTTATATACGAGTCTTCTGCTGTTGCAAAGAGTATAGAAAGGGTATTTCCTTCATCTAGGGTTGAGCAAAACAGGAAGGAGCAGGGAGAGGTGGTGGTGCTCGCCTTGCTGATGTGCCCTACAATAGGTTTCAGGGCCTTGTCTTTGCATGGGATTTTATACCGCAAATAGCTATTCTGTACTTGCTCTTTTGTGAGGAAACAAGACCATTCCAAATAGCACAGCCCAGGCGGCTCCTGGTGCCCATGATCTGGGTATTCCTGGTGCTGCTTCTGGCAGAAGTGAAGGGCAGACTGGGTTGCAGAGGCATGAGTGAACTTGCATGTAGGCAGCTGGCCTTTTGGGAGCTGCTTTAAAGCATTTTGACAACATGCTTTCCTTTCTCCCTTATACCCCTCCTGCCTCTAAACAGTAGATTTCAGCACAAATGACTTCCACGCTCAGACCTGTACATTTAGAGCAAGTGGATTTTCTGCTGTGGTTTTGCAGTTGCTCTAGGTTGATAATTTCTGCTGCTGCCACCATTGTGCCCTGTCCTCCCCCCGGTGTGGTGCAGAGCAGGGGAGCTGGTGGGGAGGCAGCCCGAGGGGCAGCAGCCCTGATTCCCCATGACCAACTGCACAAGGCAGGGACAGTCCTGGGCTGGGACCCACACCAAGAAGGGTGTTTCATGGAGATCTGATGGAATAGAAGAGAGGAACCAACAGGCAGGTGCATTGGTGTTCTGCTATGTTAGAGGTGTTTCTGGTAAAAAGGAGTTATATCATTAAATAGAGAATGTATAGCAGAAACATCAGCCATGAACATTGTCTCGGTGTTCCTGGGGTAAACGGCTGTGCCAGCCTGCCAGCAAGGGCTTCTTTGTGTAAGAGGGACTACAAATGAAGGAGCAGGGCACTCAAGGCAAGAGAGATTTTGGTCAATGTGTGAAAAGGAAAGAGCTGACAGAATATTTCCTCTCTTGAGCAAGAGGCAGCTCAGTTCTCTGTGCAGCTTAACTCCATGTGGGTCTTGGAGCCACTATCAAGCATCAAGCAGAGGTGCTGGCACTGGGAGAGCTCAGATGGGAGCAGGGCCAGGCACCCATGACAAGCAGCAGCAGCAGCAGCAGCAGTTGCTACTCCCATCAACATACCCCCTTTCTTCCCTGTCTGATTTTCCTCTCCTCCTTCTCCTCCCCTTTAAGAAAAAGACTTTGTCATTTGCTTCATATTTTTAGGAATAGGGAAAATTTGTTCACTGAGAACTGGTTTAGCTTATTTTTCCTGTGTTTCTACATGGGAGGCCTGCGCAAGGGCGATTTATAATGGCAGTGTTAAATCTGAGGTCAGGCATTGTTGCTGGCTGTGATGGCTGGCAGAAGGTTTGCCCTCTAATCCTACTTCTGCATCGCTTTTTCCCACACAATTCAGGGTGAAATGTTCCTGTTCTGTTCATAGCTTAGTTTTACAGTCTGGTTAAACAAGATAAATACATGTGCTATGTAACAGTGCTTGTTTGTTCTTCATCAGATGTGACCTTACACATGTGAAAAGTGTTTTCTACCTCTCTAAAACAGACAAACAAACAAAAAAATGGTAAAAGCAAGTTGGAGCCATACCAACCTAAAGGTAAAAGCTGCCAGAAAGATAAAATGTCATCCAAACACATCATGACTGAGCCACGGGACAAGTCCAGAAGCAGCTCTCTATCAGTGTGGCCTGCCAAGAAATCAGGTGCTTCTGTAGCTGCTGCCATCAAGGTTTGGGTTTTTTTAACTGTGTCACTTGAAATGTGGCTGTGAGCATAATCTGAAGCAAAAGGCAGGGCAGAGGAGGCCAGTGGGCAGCCCTCCGACCAGGCTGGCTCCTGGCAGCTCCACCTCTGCTTGCCCACTCCCAGTTGCATTGACACATAGCTGTGTTCAAACAGCTCTCTTTCCTTCTGCTTTTTCACAGAAGCCTCTGCCTTTTTGCTGGTGAACAGGGAGAAAACAAACATTTCTCATGGCTTTCTCCACTCCCAGGGATGGACGCTCTTCAGACCTTTAATGGCATCTTGATTATCCAAATCCAAATTTCTTTAAAGCCTTTCTTTATTCTAATTATTAATACTTCATGCATCATATGTCCATGCTAGAATCATGTGGATTTGGTGTTTGCAGATATGCAGGAGGAAGTGCAGTGAAAGGAACCATTTTCTCAGTAACAGTCTCAACTGAGGGCTGTGTTTATGTCAAGCCGTGCTCTCATGTTTCAGCCCATAGACAGGGTGGTGTGTTTTTAATACACAGGGTGGTGTGTTTTCAGTGGATTCCACCTCTGTGGACCTTCCTGATTTCTGGCTGCTGCTCAGCTCACAAAAGGGCCCAGGTCCAGGCCAAGCCTTGCTTCTCTGGTGGGCTTCTCCCATGTTGCTGCCCATCAAGGGTTCCCACGAGCTTGGGACGTGCAACCACTGCTGCAAGATGGGGAAAAAATTGCAATGCCTCCAGAAATGTTTGCTTTTTAAGCTTCTGCCTGCTGTTTTGATGGGTAGCTGGTGTATGCCAGGAGCTTTCAAATCCTCCTGCTCAACAAGGTGTTCCTTCCCCCATCCTCACCAGGCTGTCACTGCCTCATATTTTGCCATCGTGAACTCCTGCATTGGCCCAACTCACATAAGTATGTTAATTTTTGGGCGCCACTTGTGATGTTGCTTGGCCTGGTCCTTGTGTGAACAGCAAGACAGCAGTGATATTAGGCAGTGTAGTATAGTCTCCCCTTATACTTCAAGACGGAAATTTCCACTGCAGAGTGATACCATGACAGCTGCTTTTTCAATGGCTCTTTTACAAAGCAACAAAGAGAACAAGAATTTGCCTTTGAAGACATAAAACTGCCCATCTGAGTGGGTGCACAGCAGTGTGGCAGCTCCTGGCATGGCAGCCTCACCCCCAGCAGCACCAGGTGGGTGCCTGGATGGCTGCTCATGCTGTGCTCCCTCCCCACAACAGACTGAGCTCCCAAATCTTACAGCCACAGAAAGTAATGGAAAATTCTGTGTTATGGGGTACATAACTCATCTGAGACCAAACTCTGCAGAGATTGCTTAGCTTGCTTCATCTTGCAAGTCCTTTTCTGAAAAGAAAAAAAAAGAAGGAAGTTATTTCTCTGGAATGCTTTGATGCGTGCTATTTGTAAATCCTTTCAATTGTTTTTTCCTGTCATGAAATCCTGGAAGGCCAGTGTGTGCTTTTTGTGGGGTGTTTGCAATCAACTATGTCCACCTCTCTGGAATATTCCTGTCTTGTGCATGATTCCTCTCCCTCTGCTGTGTCAGAAATCAGCACAGCTGGCTGAAGCTAAGCCTTTTAAAACGATTATCAGGTTTGTACAACTGTGATTTTGGGGGTTTTTTTTGAGTTTGGGTCCTCCCTCCCCATATTTTATGCACAGAAGACTTCTCCAATTAGACTGACTGACTTAGTCACTTCTGTTGGATACTCAAGCAGTCATTGCAGCTGCCAGGAGGTGGTTCCCAAGTTTTAAAGGAAAAATGAGCCTGCCCTCTAGCTGCTGAGCGCACCCTCGTCCCCGCTTCTTTGGCTTTCCTACAGCAGGCAGGACAGAAAATCAGTTTTACTTCCACCTCTCATGCTTCCTGGCTCTGATAGTCCTTTCCCTGCTCAGGGGCTCCAGCTGGGTTTGCCATGTGGTTCCTCTGCACAGACACAACCACTATGGATTAACTGATAAAGAATGACTGTGTGACTTTAGCAAGTAGAGCTGATTCTTCAAGCCTCAAGGCAGCATTTCATGTAATAATTTCACCTGCATTGTGTTCATCATGATGAGTAACCTGTTCTTGAAGGGCAGGACTATCTTTTGCAGCCCTCAGAGTCTGGTGATGCACAGCATTCAAGGCCAGCACCTGGGTTTAAACCAGCTGCAAGATAAGGACCACACTGGTGAGAGGAGAAATTATGTCGGGGATGTCAGCACAGTTCAATGGGGTTTAGCTGTGGTAAAGCCTGGCAGTGGCCATTCACAAAACAAAGTAATTTCTCCAATGATCTGAAAGGAAAAAATGGTACATAATTTCAGAAATGTTGAAAGACTTGCTTTGAGTTTTTTGGGGCGGGGGGTTGTTTGTTTTTTGTC
Source organism: Lepidothrix coronata (assembly GCF_001604755.1). NCBI lineage: Eukaryota > Metazoa > Chordata > Aves > Passeriformes > Pipridae > Lepidothrix > Lepidothrix coronata. The sequence goes on from NW_016690212.1 coordinate 4,771,365, forward strand.
TAAAAAACGCAAAGAGTTTGTTGCAAAGAAGAGAAACATCTAGCCCTTTCAAGATGGACTATTATGTTTTCAAGCATATGAAATGAAATAAAAGAAATGAATGTGCTGGGGAAAGTGGCTTTTTTTATTGCTGTCTCTACCTAATGACAGTCCTGGAGATAACATGGATCAGGTCCAGATTCTTTCTTTGACTGGAGGGAGTGACCTGGACAGCCATTGCCCAGATATAATGATGACAAAATTCTTCCGTTCATAATTGTAAATATGTGCTCTGTGTCCTCTGACAGGCATCCTGGCTGGAGCTGGACTCATCCCAAGAGACCATGGTACTGGCAGTCCTTCAGGGGTTTCCACTAACGTCTTCTTTAGACATCATCTCACTTTGCTGGTAGCACTTTGGTGCTTACCAAGGCACACAGGTATTTATTAATACAGGGGTTAGGCAACCTTGCTGAGAAGGGAGCAAAACTAATCAAATTAACTCTTTTGAAGACAGAACATTGTTCTTAACCAAAACTTCCTGTTTCTTGGAGAAATGTCCTGACTGAAAGCTTAACACCTTCTGGTGTTTTTAAGGTATAACACCTTTTGTCTGAATAAAAATGGCTGTAGGACAAAACAAAAAGTAGTTGAACTGAACAATAAAATCTTCCCTGACCCATGTAAGAAGTAAGGAGGAGGGAAAGGGAAAGACCAGTTTAAACCTTTCCGGCTTATTTTTTTCTTGGAAAAGCTGGATTTTAACTAACATGAATTTTGTGGGAAGTGCCCACCATCACTGAATACTTAAAAGTAAAATGTACAACCTCCTCTCCACCAGATACTTGGTTAAGGTGGTGGGGCAGAGGGATAAGGCGGGCAGTCAAAGGGGAGCAGGCTCCGTGAAGGCTTTGAACATGATGGAAAACAAGAGAGAGCTGTAAAGACAGGCCAAGGTGGTGGAAATTTCTTGGGGGAGTCTGAGGGTGCAATGAGGAGTGAGAACTTGCTGGGGCTGATGAGAGGGATGGGCTGTTACAGGGCAGGTTTGCAGTGGTGCCAGGGGTGTGTTACGTGTGCTGTGCCTCAACTCACTTCTTCAGCAGAGAGCTGGAGACATACAGAACACCTGGCAGAAGCGGCGTCTGTAAATCATGTTTAAAAAAGAATTTTCCACTTGGGAAGCCGCTAGGTGGCATGTGAGGTGTAGCAGAAACGAAGCGCAGCAGCAGGAGGGGGAACAGGCTCCTCGGTGGTCAGGCACGGCTGGAGGGGCCAGCGCCGGCTCGGGCATCGCGGCACAGGAGCCAGCTTCTTGCAGTAACTCCGTGTTCCAGCATGTCACAAATGTGGGGATGTTGTGGGGTTTTTGTTTCTTTTGTTTGTTTGGGGGTTTTTGTTAGTTGTTGTTGTTTTCCTTTAAAAAAGGAAAAGAAAAATTCAGGGTTTGTTGGGAAACAGTATGTTAACGGGGAGGAACCAGCTCACAGTTCTCCACAGAGGCCTCCAGAGGTGTGAATGTAGCCAACCACGCCTTGGAAGACCATATCACCATATCTGAGCCATTATAGCTGTCACCATTTACCTCCTGCTGTGTTTTCAAATTTAAACAGAGTATTACTTTACATGGACATTCACTGACTAGGCCTTTATCTCTGGCCAAATATATTTTATAAAGGTCACTGAACAACCACTATTAGTCTCTACCTACTCTTTCAGGGAACACTGTTAGAGCTGTTGTCCAGCTCTGTCACCTTTCTCTTGTAGTGAAACATTTAGTAATTTTTTTTGCAAGGTGTTTTTTTTGGTATGTGTTTTGTTTTAATGTTCAAGTTGAACAAATTCCATTAAAGATCCCATGCAAACCCAAATGACTAATCAAAGCCGCTTATTTTTAACAATGGGTCACAAACACCTCTTTGTTTCAGTAGGTAAAAGCATCTTCTACAATGATCTTTTGATTCATGCCTCCAGCGGTATTTGCAAGTAATGGCACAGAGGTCTCTTAAATTCTCTCAGAGTAGTGTTGGCATACGCCAGCTTGGAATCAACCCTCTGAATTCTGGTCCTCTGGATTGCTTGGTCATGGCACAGAATGATATTTTCTCCCAGATATCCAGCTTGCAGGAATATTTTCATTTGAAATGGAAAACTTAGGTAATCAACCGATGGAACGATGTGTTGAAATATATGAAAAATAAAGGATACTTCTACAAAAATGTGGAATCATAAGTAGCCTTGGCTATCTGTCCATAGGAGGATACAGGTTCTACCTAGTAATGAGTCCTGGTCTCTAGGAAGAGAGATGCAGAGAAGTGTTTTGAAAGGCAAAGTTGGGGATTAGGCACTGTACTTCTGCACTGTGCATCCTTTGTACAACCACCACCAACCACTCATGAAAGCTGTAGGCTGGGTGTGTGAAAGGTGAGGACAGGGACATGTTCCCCCTCTTACTTGCAAAGAAAACCCAGTCCCTAATTTGATTATGAATTCCAGGGACTCATCACTAGCTCTGGAGAAGGTTTACTGCCTTGTCTTTCTGCCCCAGCCAATATTTGGGTAGTATTGGCTAGATAGTCTCCATCTGGCACCTACATAGCTATCAAGGACCACCAAAACATATATATTTCTGCTACCTGAAGCCTTGAGCAGATTTATAAATGAAGCAACAATTTAGAAGTTTTGGGAAAGACTGGCTGGTTTAACTACATGTACTTTTTCAGCATAAACACCACTTAAGGCTTTTCAAAGCAAACCAACATGGCTGATGTTGCAATTTCAGCATTAGCTGTCAAAACATCCCTCTTGGTGGCTCTCCTGTTCCTGTGGTATGTGGGCCTGTGTGGCTGGCTTTTGGCTCTGCAGTTCAGAAGAATCTGTAGAACTGAGCAAAAGGATAAAGGGAATCCAGCCACTTTAAAACAAAAAGCCAAACCCCAAACAAATAAGCTATTTAGTAATTTCTGACTGAATTTTTCCTTTTGTCTAAGGATTCAGGCTGTAACAATTGGGCATGGAGGCTCTATATGTTTTTGCTGGTTCAAAGTGAACAGCTCTGCTGTGTGGGAGCAGTGATAGAACTATATTGTGCTATTTGATTAGCAATAAGAAAACATGCATATAAAAAGGTGAGGTAGCATTGGAATTGCTGTGAAGAGAGACAGTGCTAAAGGAGCCCAAAGTGCCTGTCTCCAGTAATTGTTGTCTCCTGCCCTCTACTTTGTCCAGGCATGTTGCACTCCCCTTCTGCAGAGTGCTTCAGCTTATTTCACTCTGTCAGATAATGAGCATGGCTTTGGCATTTAAGTTCCTGTAAATTAAAGCACAAATTGCTCATCAACTGGTGTCCCAGAAGATGCAGTAAGAAGTAGACAAATGCTGTATGGCCTAAAGTAGAAGAGGATTTACTTTTAAATACACTTGCTTTTGACATGCTGATGCTGCATGTTATAGCCACACAGGCACAGAGACCTTCTTGCAGCAGGAACAGATATTGAAGAAGAAACCTACATGAGGAGCACCCAAATGGCGATGTTTTCACTCTCATAGATGTCTGAGAAATCAGAAATGTGCACCATTCACTTTAGGATCAAGCCAAACTCCTGAGGCCTTTGCTGTTTAACAGAAGGGTCATAGAAACCTTTGCATCTCCGTAACAGCCTAGAGGTAACCCATCTGACCCGTTCTACAGGGTCTTGTCTACATGAACTGGGCTTCCAAACCCCCAGCAGATGGGAACATGGGGGGTTTCTGCTGTTATTGCAACACCAGTTTCCCCAAGAACTTTAGCTGATCTCTCTGCTGTTCCACTCGGACTCCTTGAAGAAAGATTGTTCTGGCCCCACTTCAGAAAAGAGTTTATTTCCTTACCAGAAACCAGTGTCCTGATCCAACCTCAGTGATGTAAGGCACAGATAGGGAGAGGCCCTGGTCCTCGGCCTCAGGCCAGATCAGCAATGAGGACACACCTGCAGTGCTCTGTCAGCAGGGATTTTATTTTTTCTACAGTTACAACAACAATATTTTTTCCTAATAATTTTCTAAAATGTTGACTGAGATAACTGTCTTGCCCTACACTCTCAGCCAAAACAGATATCTGGGAAAACTTTGCAAAGTAGAGGTTGAGCCAGGGTTTGGACTTTGGTATTGCAATAGAAATGTTGCTTAGGACAGTGGGAAAAGAATGAAGTTCCTCAGGCAGTGCTGGGTTTGGGTGCCATTCCAGCAAAAGTAACTCATGATCATGTGTTTAATTTTCAACTCAAAGCTTTTAGTGCATGTTCCTCACTAAAACATCAGCTCGGTTTTCCAAGCATTGTGTTGAGCTATGTGGTACAACCAGAGACAGCTCACTTGCAGAATATGGAGCAAGAATCTTCAGGTCTTATGGACAGGAAGGCCCACAATTTAAAGAATCAGAATGAGATCACAATTAAAAAATATTCATATGCATTCAAATTTTTCATGTTGAATGCTGAAATATTTTGAATGTGATTGCTTTGAATGTTGAAATATTTTTATTAGACTATGAAATAAAAATGTTGTGTTCTGGCAGTGTCAAAATAGAACTTCCAGCCTTGCCCAAATGAATGTTTATATTTTTTCTCTATTAAATATCACTGAAATCATCCTGTTTTCTGGGGTTTCTGGTATTCAACACAACGGTGTTTTCCCACGCACACCACTCGGTTAGAAAATTTTCATCTCTTTCTAGCTATGACTATTGGCTAATATAGAATCAGTTAACCTACCTGCTGTACCATTTTGCTCTAAGAAATTCCCTTGACAACAGCATTTGAATAAAAGCTGCACCAATACAAGTACATTTGAAATCTGGTTAGGAACAGATGCAGTGTGCTATGTTCTGAAAAAGCATTATCATTAAGATAAAATCTCTTCTCTTTTTCATCTGTTACCTACTTTAAAGTAATTTCTATCAAAAATTATAAATACCTGCTGAATAAAACTTTGTATATATATCTACCATTTATCTTTTTTTTTTTTAACTCACCTTAATGAATTAACCTTAATGAATTAGCCTCTCAGAAGTCCATCTGGCACCTAAGGTCATAGTCATGGCATGTTTTGGGCAACTAAGGGAAGTGGAGAGGTAAGGGTCTGACATGTTGAGTGCATTACCATGTGAGCCTGCAGCAAAGCTGATGAGATCAGCAGTAGCCCAATTTCCTGGAAGCTCAGGATGGTTTTGTTTCACTATTATCAGTGCCTTCCCAGAAGCTCAGCACGGTTTTGTTTCAGTATACTGGTGGCTTCTCCTGAACTTAGTCATAAAATAACTGGGTTTAGTGAGGAAACACATCTGTTTTGGCATGAAGACTGTGGACAGCCTTAAGAAGTTTTGCCCTTCCTCAGTTTCCACACATCGATTAGTACATGTGATTCAATGTTTTACTGTAAAATTCAGGAGATTCAGATTGCAATGTGCCAGAATGGGAAGCAGTGGAGAGGAAAAGGAGGGAAGTCAAATAGTTCCAGATCCTCTGATTGACCTTGAGCACCTCTGCCAAAATGTGGTGTTCACACTGCCCTCTATTTTCAGTTTCATTTATCATGAGACAGAAGAGCTCGACTTACACCGGGAAAAATAGTAGACTTCCTGACATTCCTCCCACAGTAAATGGAAATAAAGTCCTGACACTACTAAAATACAAGATGAAGAAGGGAAAGACTCTTCTGAGTAGTCATTCTGTAAGTGCATATGTAAGAAGTGTTGGAAAACAAAATGTTTTTCCACTTGGAAATGTTATTCTTTTAGGGAGCCTTATTTTCTTCCTGCGATGATGTGGTGACAACCTATTACAAACATGAACAGCACAATGAGTAGTATGTCCTAGTTAAAGGGTCAGGAACAAACCTTATGTCACAGACAAAAGAGTCTTTTTGAATGCATTTATACTATCTCAGTGCAGTGATTATATTTCCTGAAAAAAATATTCTCAAGAGGTTTTCATTTCATGTTGTTTATTTTATTTTATTTTATTATTTTATTATTTATTGTATTCTAAAAGTTGACAGCAATGGTAGCAGCCATAGGATGTAATTATTGCAGTTGCTGATCTGATTTTGATTTAAGTTCCTTGGAGTCAAAACCTTTAAGAGCTGCAAATCAGGGATACTGTGGTGAGTGCTTTCCTGGCTTCCAGGGAGTGATCACTAGTGACAGCTAGAGATCCCATATACTGTTTATCAGCTTTAACATATTTTGAGTTTTGCAGGCAGTGGAGTAATAAAACATCTTTGCATGGGAAATGATTTAATATCACATGGATTGACCCAGAAATAAACCTGGCTAGCATGCAGGTACGGAGAACATGGACACTGGAAGCTTTGTGGAAGAGGTGGTTTGCCAAATGCTGGAGTTTCTTTATTGCTCACCTCTAATAATATCTTTCCTTTTTTAAAAACTGGAACATTCATCCATGCTGACAGTCAGAAAAGGCACTTCCATTGCCCATTTTAGCAGAGCGTGGTGTGTAAGCATGTGCCAGACACTACTGTTATTACCAGAGGTACTATGCCAGCTCAGAAAAATTACCTTTCTGGGACTGATGCTGGGCTAAATTTCCTTTGAAAAGCCTGGTTGCTCCCCTGTCACTCAAGGATGCCCCGTTCATGGGAGCAGCATGCCTCCTACCAGCCTGACACCCAGTGCCCAGTGTGCTGCACTGGGAGTTAGTTGCTGGTCCATAGTGTACCCCATAAGAAAGGCACTCAGATTCTGTCAAGTATCATTTAGAATCCTGTTTATTTAAAGTGCCTTGGTTTCAGCTGGGATATTAACTGGTACAGTGTTGTGTTTCAGATTCAGTATGAGAATAACTTTGATAACACATCGGTTTAGTTGTTGCTCAATAGTGCTGATCCTAAATCAAGGACTTTTCAATTTCCTGTGCTCTGCCAGTGAGCAGATGAACAAGAAGCTGGGAGGGAGCATGGCCAGGACAGGTGACCTGAACTGGCCAAAATGATATTCTATATCACAGAACATCATGCCCAGTAAATAAATTGAGAGAAGTTCACCAGGAGCTCCTGATCACAGCTTGGGGTGGTGAGCAATTTTATTGGGCATAATTTCTTTTTCTTGGGTTTTATACCTTTCTTTCTGTCTTTGTTCTTTCTCTTTTTATTACTATTATTATTATCATCACCACATTTTATTTTATTTCAATTATTAAACTGTTTTTATCTCAACACACTGGTTTTACTTTTTTCTGATTCCTCTCCCATTCACTGGTGTGAGGGGAGGAAGAAGGGGGAAACTGAGCGAGCAGCTGAGTCGTACTTAGTTGCCAGCTAGAGTTAAATCATAACATGGAGAAAATACTATAAATATAAAAGAGCATAGATGCATCCCTTCAGACACCAGGAACCCTGAGCTGTACACTCACATGTAGCACATCTTGCAGACCCCTCCACAGAGAAGGTTTCACCAATTTGGTGATTTGAGCTGTTACAGGATTTTCTTACAAAATAGCTACTCTGCTCATCATTTTCATTGTGTTGAACAGAAAGGATGTTAGCACCACAGCTTCTTGCTGCGCTTTTTGACAAAGGCAAGGCCACACTAGCAGTGCAATTGCTGGTACCAAGTGGGAGCTTGCCCACAGGATTACAACTGATGGTGAAATTTGTCCTGTGGATACAGGGTATCTCAGCTACAAGGTATCCCAGTGCACACACAGGCTAACTGCTCCGTGGGTCGCTAGCTCCTCTATGCACGGTGCTCCTACAGTCGGGATCACTGAACCAAGGCTTCCCCGCTCCCTGCTCTCTTACAGAAGCTGTTCCAGCTGGCAGCACAGCACATGGGGGGTTCCCGAGGGGGACCTACAGCAGCACCATGGGCTGCAGACCTGCTCCATGCCCTGACGTTATGTGCCAATTATCTTGCAGGCATACACCAGGCTGCCAGCAGTGGGAATTATGGCATAGGCATTTGGACTAATCCACTGCCTCTTGCTGTGAGATCACTGCCCTCACAGCACATCTTTCAGCAAAGCTCAATAGGGAGGTTTAAGACACCTGTAAAGCCCTTTAGCAAGTGAAAACTGAATCTCAGTTCAGTGTTGTCAGACTCCTGCACGTCACTGGGCAGATGTTCTTTAAACAATGCCAGAGTTACGCTTCATTGACACAGGTGACCTAAGTGCCTTTGTGCACCAGCTGATTCATGCTGGCATGTTTTTTATTCTGCAGCTATGGTAGAAAAACCGGGTCCTGATCCCCTGTCACCCCACCCAACACTGTCATTGCTCAGGCCTCTACCAAGGGAGTGGGAAAGGCTACCAAACCAGAAAAGCAGCCCTCCTGCTCCTCGGCACTCAGGATGCACCGGTGCAAGCAGGGTGTGCACAGGCTGAGCCCTCCTGCCAACAACCAATATTTGAGCATTGATAACAGACCCGTGGTGGAGACATGGCAGGGCTAAGGCAGTGACCTCCCTGAGCACCCAGTGGATGCTTCAGAGTTTTTCTTGCTCCCTTCAGCACAAGCTGGGGAGAAAATGGCAATGTGTAAGGAGGCATTGAGAGGTGTGTGGGGACTCTGACCCATCGTGCTGGGCAGGGGGTGGTGACTTGGTGGGCAGCAGGGGCTGCCAGGACCATCCCAGGGCACTGTGTTTGCAAAGCACTGGTCCCTCAGCTCACAGTGCTCTGAAACATCTCTACTGCAGAAAAACCACATTGGTCCTCCTTGCTCAGTCCTCTCACATCTGTTTGGACAGGGTAATTTCACTTTTCTCATTCTGAAAGAACTATCTTTAAAGAGAGTTGCCTTAACCTCCACAGAGGGTTACTACAAGTTACTCAGGAACGTCTGGAGCATACAGTGGGGCTGCTCAGGCTTCCAAAACCAGATTATGGTGTCCTTTTAAAACCTGGAGGAATGTGTTCTTGAGCAGTGAGTCACCTTAACTGTGACATACTCATTTCAACTGTTTCTGCTTAAAATAGAAACTCTGAGCATCATACAGCAGCAGGAGGTGACAAGGGATGGATTAAAGTCCCCAGGAGCTTCATCCCAAGGGAAACTCAGCAAAGAGCCTGCCCAGCCCCAGCAGCAAGGAGCTACATCCACCTATCCTGCAGGTGCAACTGAGTGGATTCCTGCCCCAGGCACATGGATCAGCATGGAAGGAAGCACTCCAGCATCACTGAAAACTCTACTGAAGCGACCTGAAAGCAAATACTGCTTTGAACTATCCCTCACAGCTGCCAGGTGAAGCCTTGCCTGTGGTGCTTGCAGCCCAAGTGCGGCTGTGGTGTGGGAGCAGGGGGCTTCTCGGGTGCTCCCACTGCTGTGCCTAGAATTTCTGCCTCCAGCCCTGACAATGCAAATGCATCGCTTGCATGGCCTGACCTGTCCCCATGCCCTGCATCAGGGCTCAGTGCCACTGCTCCAGCCCTGGTGTGCAGTGGGGTGGTGAGGCTCCCCGAGGAACCATGGCTGACTGCTGCCTTATCCCATGGCCAGCCACTGCCCTGGTCAAACAGTGGAGCAAAACAACCTGAAACACTCTCCTTGCCTTTGTAACACATTTGAATCAAGGCCTGAGGTGAGAGGAAGGGCAAAGCACCATTTTGGCAGCTCTTTTTAGTCAATGAGTAAGCAAGGTCTGACAGCAATCTGCTGACCAGCCCATCATTGCTGGTGGTGTCCCCTGATTTACAAGTCCCCTGTTTGATTTCAGCAGAGGATTTGGCACTTGTGTAACACAGCCCTGCTGTTATACAACTAACTCCAGCCACACGTTTTCTGGTTCCACTTGTGATTCATATCACACAGGAGCTGAAAGGCGCTTGCTAGCTCCTCCCAAACAGAATTCTCACTGTGTTATTCAGGTCAAAGTTCAAAGTACTCAGACCCTTGAGCAGCAGCAGCATATCAAACAAATTACAGCAGTTAATATTTCCAGGACCAAAGCTCACAAAAAATCAGTAAAATCTGCGAGATGATTGTGAGCAACAACTTCAAAACTGGAGGCAGAACTTTCCAGACCAAAGAGCCAGTTTTGCTGGCCAGTGTCTGACAATGCTTCTTTCCCTTGTACATCCTCTTGCGCAACACTGCACGTGCAGCTTAGACCGAAAGTTCCTAACCCTAAAATCAGGCTTTATATCACATGCCTCGATGGAAGGACTTGTAATAGGCTAATCCCAAAGGTATCTAGTTCATGGAGCGCTTTCCTGGAATCTGTGCAACAACCAAGTATTTCAGGCTGGTGCTTCTTAACCTGCCTTATGGTGTGTAGGACGTGGGTCCATGGGTAAATTTTTTTGGGGTACAACTCCCATTTGCAGACCAACTCATAACTTTGTGCAGTCTCAAATTTTTTTGTCATGCAATGTAGGACTGAGTAATATGCCACGCAAGAAAACATTGCAGAAACAGGGGGAGATAAGACACAGAGAGAAGAGCAAACAAATCCTAGGCCCTCCCCCCCAGCTGTTTACCTGCAATGTGTTTTTGAATTGTGGTCCAGTGAAGGTCTCTCCTGAAGTTGCTCCCATGCTAACACCTCTGTGTCAAAGCCCATGAGCTCTCAGTGGACATTCATGTTGCACCTCCAGTTTTGAAGCCCCAGCATAAATCCAGCTGGAGAGTGGGAAAACAGCACCACTTCTGGGGACTAGCTCCTTTCTGGAAAACATTCTCATGTGCAGGGAATGTCCCTGGTACTTGCCTCAAAGTTACAGTACAGGCCAAGAGTCTACAAAAGTTGGGGGTAGGAGTGGAGGGGTGGTGCAGAGTACATCACATTTTTCATCTCAGATGATCCTCTAACTGCTGGCTTGTTTGTGGAGCCAGAGTTAAGGTGGGACTAGATGCAGATTGTGGCTGAGTCCCCTTGCACTGGATTGGGGGAAAAGTGCCCAGGAAAAAAGGCAGGTAAAGAGGGCAGTCAAGGAGGAAACACCATGAGAAAGGTGCAGACATGGCCAGACATGGCCAGAATGATGCTGGCCTAAAGGGGACCCAGGAATTGCACCTGTGGTCACACAGCTCAGGTGTAATCCCTGGAAGGAGGAAGGCTTAATGCAAAGGGATTGTTGTGGGGCTGGGTGTGCCCAGTGCTGTCTCCACTGGATACTCTTCTGGTCTTGTCAGCCCTGCATCCCAGATGATCTTTGAAACATGAAATCCTGGAAAGGAGCCTCCCATAACCACCCCATGACTACGTAAATTAATCCTTTACCTCCCCTCCTCCCCACAGCCTGCAGTGGTTGACCTCTTTCTCTTGCAGTATGACAAATGCAAAGAAATCCTTCTGCAGAATTAAGTTGATTGATATTTAAATCAGCAACTTTCAATCTGCAGCCCATTAAATCCTACTGTTACAAGGTAAGTAATCAACAAAAGGGAAGCCTGTTGTCAGAAAGCTTAAATTTGTCACAGGGGGATCCCACACCTGTTGGGGAAAATATGGGCCCATAAACATAAAATGGTCCACAGCCTCCCAGATGAGTGTTTACCTGTGAAACATCTGATATTTTAGTGGAACAGCATTCCTACAGAGTTAGAGTTTAGCCATGAGATAAAAATAGCCAGGGCCAACATTTAGAAAAGTCGTTTTGCAAATTTGTAAAAAGCCATTATGCAAACCCAGTTGTGTCATGGTTGTGTCATTTAATATCATAGGGATTTAAATCTTGGCTAACCCAACTGGCCAGGCCAGTTCTTTTATAATTCTGAAGAAAAAAGTGCAAAGTCATGTGTATTCTGTGTGGGGCTCTATTGTGGTGTTATGCTCTGTTGTGGTTTCTAACTCTTTCTCCATTGCTGAACTGCTTGCATAATATATTACAATTTTAATTCAGGGAGAAAAGCCTTTTGTGGCTTCCAGTGACCCAGGAAATGTTTTACCAGTAAAGTAAGGAAGGTATTTTTATTGGTGACTGAGGAAGAGGAGGAGAGTAAGCCGTGTGAAGATGTTTTTATTTTCTAGCATTTATTAACAAGACAAGGCAAGGATTATGTTTGCTCTCAGAGGGATTGGTGGTCAATGCTGCAACACAATCTCATGCTGCACAAGGAAAATACTGCTCAAACCCTTTGAAGGGTGAGGATGATTTAAGTAGACCCTGCTGTTCCACCTGGTCTCATTAAATAGGGCAATTAAGCATATAGAAAGTTTTTTGGCTGTGAGCATATCTTGCCACATCCATATTTATTGAAGATAACACAAAATTAGACAACACTAATGACACTAAATGACTCTTAGCTCTGATGGCAAACGCTTCTGATGAAGTAGGCACATGCTCTTTGCTGTGGTTTGCAGGTGCGGAAACTGAAGTGCAGAGGGGAGCTGCTCAAGATGACAAGAAATAACTGGCAGGACTGTGACTAGGACCCAGTCCTACTTTTTTTTTCTGGAATACCCTTATGTGACATGTTCCCAGACTTTGTATTATAGATTAGCTCCAGCACTGCTGAACTTCTGACCTGGTGTGGTTCAGCAACTGGGACATCCCTGGGTGCTCAAATGGTTGACCTCCTCCTGAGCTTTGGCATGAATTAGCCACACTCCTGATCTCTTGCTCTCTCCATCACTTTAAACACTGTGCACACACTGAGCTTCCTACAGAAGCGCCTTCATCCCTGGAAGTTATTTAAGAAAACATTCTGTAGCTCTTGTTCAGAACTGTTATAAGGGCAGCTGGGCAGGAGGTTGGATCAGCTGATTTCCTGAGATCTGCTCCACTCCTGTGTGATTTTATCTGAATTACTAAAAAATCCTGACACCCTATTTTCCTGCAGGAATTGTGCTGAGAAGCCTCATTTTTTTGTGATCTGTCATCTCATGGGAGTTGTGGTGGCTCCAGTCCTTCTCTTCTAGAGCCATCACTGCTGGAACCAGCTGGAGGACACCAGTGCCTTAGGAGACACGTACCAAGGTTGCTGTCTAACCAGATGCTGATGGTTTGGCTCCTGTAGATGCTGGGCAGGTGTCAGCAGCAGGATTCTCTCAAGCTAAATCACAGCTGTCCAGAGTGCACGTGGTTTTCATGCAATTGGCTTTCCCAGCAGCTTAGCCAAGGTGGAAATACCAAGGAGAGAGTATAGGCACCTGCTCGGTGCCCAGATGAGGAGTGGCTGACTCATCCCTGTCTCTCACTGAAAGTCTGATGGGAGTTAGGTAAGAAAATGCTTTTGGCGTTGTGCAGCTTAATTACTTGCACAGGGGATAGCTGCAAAGAATTGAACCTAGATTTCATACTAGCACCTTTTGCACCAGACCATTCCCCTTCCCCCTCTCATGCAGGTAGAATGATAATGTTCACGTAAGACAAACAAGTTTTTGTCCTTGGCAAGTACTGATATTCTTCACTGAGTAGTTTATCTGCTTTCATAGTTTAATTCAAATCTAAATATGAATCCAATTATTCTCAGCATCTTAGGAATGTGATTTTACTACTACTGTGAGTTTTGAGTTGTCACTACTTTGAAATCTTTTAAGTTAGAATTCTTAGACATTACACACATTTATGCCTGTCACATCGCATTCTCCCGCTTGCTTTTGAAAAGAAGGAATCATTAATGTGGTGTGGTTTTTTTCATGGAAAAATATATTTTCTCTTTCTAGAATTACATTGAAATAGAGAATCAAAATTGAGCCTTCATGCTTGTTTTTTTCAGTGAATTGAACTATTGTACACTATTCTCCTCTCAATACTTTGTGTTAACTTATATTTAATGCATGCCATTGTCATTTCCAAAGCTTTCTTTTTTTGCAGGAAATTTAGATGCACATCCTTGGTCCTTCGAATGTAACACATCATATTCCTACAGATCTTGGTTTGCTTTCTCTTAATTCTTCTGTTCTTTGGACATGTCCTTTTCTGCACTTGAGAATATTTCTCATTACTCCGTTGATTCCAGTTTAAAATGGTTTTCCTTCCCAATAGGGAAAACAAAAGCAAGAAAACTTGTGGTTTGAAATAAAGGCAGTTTAACAGGTGCAGGAACAAGGAGAAAAATCCCACAGGTAACACAAAGGAAATCAGTCACTATCTCCCACAAGCAGAGCAATGTCCAGCTGCCCTCTGAGCAACAGCACCCTTAGAAACTCCAAACCTCCCCTTCTTCTTCCTCTCCACAGTTTTACCATTGACATGATGTTATGCAGTTTGGAATATCCCTTTGGCCAGTTCAGACCAGCTGCCCCAGCTGTGTTGCCTCCCAGTCTCTTGCCCACTGCCAGCCTACTTGCTGGGGGAAAACAGAGGGAAGAAATGAGAAAGCCTTGATGCTGTGCAAGCATGTTTAGCAGTAGTTAAACCTTGGTGTACTATCAGCACTGGTTTAGCACCAGCGCTGTACAGGCTGCTGTGAGGAAAGCTGACTCCATCCTGGCCAGACCCATTTCAAGCACCTGCCCAGAAGGAAGAAGGGACTTGAGTCCTTCTCCCCATGGTTACTCCTGCACTTTATCCAGAGACTTGGTCAGCTACCACAAAGGGACAGCCTGGGTAATAATAAGGAGAAATTGGGGCTCCCCCGGCCTGGATGAGCACAACAACCTCCAGACCAGTGCCATCCATGAATGTCCTTAGTTCTCTAACATCCCTGAGATGTCTAATACCCATTTTTATGCCATCAGGCAGCTTCAGCATGAGAGTACACCCACAACCTGCCAGCACACTTCCCGGTCCTGGAAGATATCCTTTCAAATCCTCCTTTGAGGCACAAGGGAATTAAATTTGCTATGTTTGCCTTAGGTAAAAGAGGTTGCTAGTCAGCATTTCTGCATTTAATGAGTCACAATGCTGTGTTGTGAGGGTACTGGATTGAGTCAGTCCCTAGGTTGCCCACGCTGGAGCCATGTCTGTGGCTTTTCTGTGACACAAACACTAAGCAGCTCCTCCTGACAGCCTGGGGCAGCCCCAGCCTTCCCTGGGGGTGCAGCTGGAGGCCCAAATATATTTAAAAAATCAGTATTTGTGTGCCTCAGCCTGGTACTGAGCAGAGGTACTCCTCCAGATGACTTAGTCTGTGATACCATGTCTCTATTTCTCTCACCCATGCTCACAAGCACTCCTTCAGAAAACATCTGAAAAAATAGTGATCCATTTTTTTCTGTTCTTTCTTCCAATATCCACCGTGATCTCTAGGCTTTAAGCAGCCAATGCCCTAAAAACGTAATGTGTTATTTGTGTGCTCTCTTGAAGACACTAAACAAAGGAAGTTTTCAACTTGAAATGAAATGTTTAGGTTTTTTCTGGATCTCTTGATGTTTCAGAATGAATCTCTGTAGCCTATATCCACAAGGATAACAAAGGCAATTTCAGAGGCATGTTAATTTTTGACAATAGTAATATGATCTGGATGTCGTGGAATCAAATAAAAATCCTAATGTCTGGTAATAGGTCTGTTGTTTATAATACTTTCTGTTAGAGCTATAATGAGGCAGAGGGGTGAGGAGGAGGTCTGAAGCTGTAGGTATTTCATAGACTGTCAAATTGCAAGATGGAGCCAGATCCATCCACATAAATATTTATATATGAGAGACAAAGCTACAGCAAATTCTTGGCTGATGGGAAGTGTCTTCCGCTGATGTGAATTTTTACAGCTTGTGCTTTCCAGCAGGGCTGTGACAATTCACTTCAGCAGAGGAGTGCTACTCTATAATTAGCTAAATCCTTGCAACAGGGACTACTGTCACCTTCCCATCAACCCTGCTCTCTGCACACAGTTGCTATTTAACCAATCATAAAAATGCCACTACCAGAGCACCTCAAGACTAAACAGAATATCTGGAACTTGAGCTTACTGTGAGGTGACAGCAGCATTAATTCATGATCTTTAGTTATACCAGATGATCAAAGATCAGCAGATCAAAGGAGACAGTTTCTTTCGCAAAATGCCGGATGCAGGAGTTGGACTGGGTTGTCAAGGGAAGCAGAGTGGGAGGGAGGTAGCTGAGCTCGTCCGTGGGGAAGAGGGGAGAGCACAGGGAGCAGCTTCTGCTTTCTGCCCAGGTCACTCCTGCACATGGCAGGGTCTGGGAAATTGACTTTTACCCTGAGCATTACATCTAGCAAAGCCACCTGCCAATACAGGCAAAATAACAGAAGGGTTACTGGGGTGACAAGGTCTTGGCCAAATGCCCTGTATCACATTTTTCTGAGGGCTGCAGGGGAAAGGACAAGCTTTCCCAGTCTGGCTACAATGTAGAGGAGCTCAGTGTGATCTGTGTGATGCTGCGTGGTGCAGTGGTGGCAGGGTCCCTGGAGGGCTGGCAGCCCTGTCTTGTCCACTGCAACCTGTTGGAAAAATCGGCCAGAAGGGGCTTTCCTGGGGGCTGCATAGCCCCACCAAATGCTCAGGCAATGCCAGAGCTTGTCTGGAGGAAGGTGCCTACAGTATTGGAGAAAGGCACGGACAAGGCAAGCGACTAGAAACTGGAAACCAAAAAGATCACAAAATTTAGTTGTGTAAAGTGAACATAAAGCCCATTTCCAAGGGACATGCAACCCTCATTATTCTTACCATAAGCCAAGGAGTGGCCTTCCCTGGGAATGGCCCTATAGCTCACCTCCAAGACCACAAACCCTTCACGAGGGCTCCCCTTCTCCAGGGATGTCCATACCAAGATTGTGCATGAACACTGTGCACAGCCTCTACATGACAACCCTTAGCTTGACTTCTGGTGTGAGCTTGCTGAGGCTCTGGTCTGCCATCACCAGTGCCCTGACTGGACCTTTCAGGCAAGGACCATGGCACCCTGTCCCAGCATTTTCATCCTGACAAAGCCCTTATGGAGGTGAAGGGTTTAGCTGGTCGCCTTGTCCTCCTTGCCAGGCCCCAGGGCAGGGTGTTTCTTTGGGAGTGAGTCCTATTTAAAGAGACATCACTCATCAGGAAAATCACGAGTGAGTGCTTTCTTTCCAGGAGTGACTTTTCCTAAGGCTTTTGCAGCAGTGCTGCCTGCATGGGCTCCCACATCAGCCTGCTCACGGGAACAACCTGGGCTAATACTGTTTTTGGCAGCTTACAGAGGATTTGATTGCTTTTGCTCTGGACCATGACTGTATATTTCTACTTTTGGTCTGGAGGATTTGCAGAGTCAGGGCAACTCCATGCACACTCAGTCCTAAGGGATGCCTGCATACAGCATCCACCTCCTGGAAGCTGCCCTGGCCACCCCTCCAGTTAAATGCATGAAGCCTCCAAAGAAGAGAACTTCAAGCTGCCATCACACACTAGTACAGTATTATTTGAGCACCAACAACTTCTTAGAAGCAGAGTAAAGGCAGTGGGGGAGGAAACATTCCCCTTGGCATCACAGCAGTATGAAGAGGGGTATTTTCTATTACTCCCTCATTCCACCTTCTCACAATACTTCTGCAACTAGTTCTTTGGCAAATAGATGTTGCCTTACTCTGCTAGTTTTGACTGGGGTAGAGTTAATTTTCTTCGCAGTAGCTGGTATGGGACTATGTTTTGGAGTTGTGCTGAAAACAGTGTTGACTATGCAAGGATGTTTTCATTATTGCTGAGCAGTGCTTGCATGAAGTCAAGGCCTTTTCTGCCATCCACACCACACCACCAGCAAGGAGGCTGGGAGTGCACAAGAGGTTGTGAGGGGACACAGCTGGGACAGTTGACCCCAACTGACCAAAGGGATATCCCATCCCACCCTCACTGCCACTGCCCAAGCTTGCTTGGCCCCGGCAGATGAACCTCAGGATTAAAGGGTGGGCTCAGTTCAGCGCACGCTGTGTCTCACCTAAAAAATCCACTGCGCAGGCTCGAAGGGTTAATGACCTTTCCCAAATCTTCGCTCGCGAAGACTGGCCATTATTATATATATTATAGATATAACTCTTCTTTTTGTGCAATTTAC
>NW_016690212.1:4791689-4828830 GCF_001604755.1 Lepidothrix coronata
CTTGAATGTAGTCCCCTGCTTGTCATTGAGCCCATTGAGCAGGACCTTTGTAAGGTTTGTTGCCTCCACACTTGGCATGGATGCAGCTGGAATGTGCTGTCCAGTCCTGGACTTCACATTCCAAGAGGGATATAAAAAGATCAGAGAAAGTTCAATACAGTTCAACACAGACAAATACTGCCTAAAGGCCTAAGGAACCTCTTACAGAAGAGAAAAAAAATCTACGTATCTTCTCTAAAATGTCTGTAAGACCCTACCAAAGAGTTTTGGTGTTACAGGTAAAGATAAAACAACCTTCTGTATTTAGAGTTTATAAGTAAATTAAAGCAAGAAATATTATATAATTATTTTCACTATGAGGATGATGTTTGTCATAGATTTGCCATCCCTGGAGAAGTTTTTAGTCAATATTTTTTCTGAAGGATATCCTCAAATTCAACTGCAGTTACTGGAACTGAATCAAGGACTAATTTGGAGAAATTAGGTGAGGACTCAGGCAAATTATCTTCACTGTTCTTCCTGGCCTGATGTTTGGAGGTAATCACACAGCTCAGACCTGTGCAAATCTGAAAATCAAAGTTTGGCTTTAGCATATTTTCATACCCTGCTGTACACTGTTTAACATCTTGGCAAATGTTACAAAGGAATGCAATTTGTCCTAGTGGCTGTAGGGCAACCAATGCACTCCTCCTCCCCTTTGGGGAGATCCAGTGCTTGTAGTACCTACTGTGTCACAGCTGCTGGCTCTGTGGCTCTCAGTATGTACCTGAGCAGCAGAACAGACTTCTATGGCATATTTAAGATATGCCAGATGTAAACTGTAGAATCCTATTCCTTATTTTCCTTTGGGAACGCTGTTGTAATCTCCAAGCCTGTGTAGTGGAATTGCAGAGGGCATCATGACTGGTCAGTTTTCAGGAAGCCAGCTGTGTGAATATCTGCCACTGCACTGTGAAGCTGGGATGAAGGGCTAGCTGGCAAATCTGGCTCTGTGTGATGAGCTCCTTGCTCCTGCACATGGCACCAGCTATCAGTGCAGTCCCCATTGCCAGTAGCCAAGGAACACCCACACTTTTACTTCATCCCTTGTCAATGTGGGTTGCATCACACTCCCATTTGATTATGTTAAAAGAAATGTGATGCTCTGATCTTTGAAGCTTCTCATGTGTTAGGAGTTTCTTTAAGGCAAATCTTTGTCATTGCTACCTGCTTCAATCTTGGGTTGCCAAATCAGTGTCTGTTGGTACTTGCAGCCTTGTATGTAACAGTTTACCTGGTAGACTGTAAACAAACATTTCTTGAGAAGATTGTGTGGCTCTGCACATCACGCACAGGGTCTGGCTGCATTACTGTGTCCTTCCTATAAGACCCTGGAAACTCCAGTACCACTGGAATTTAAAATAATCCTGTGACTCTGTGTGTGTGTGTGTGTGTGTACACATAGACAGATACCCATATGTTTATAGGGAGACCTGTAAATAAAAAGTATATCTACTACAGACGACATATACTATATATAACATGTAAATAATGTAATTATGAATGATAAACTTATATATGCACTCACATCTATATGTATGTGTGTCTGTATGAAGAGAGTGAGAGCCTATGAGTATGAGGGTACAGCCACTGCACACATGCCCATCACTTTTTCTTAGTGCTTTCAGCCTGACGTGAATCCAGAGCTGCCAAAGGGCACCCAGCTGTTTCCTCAGGCATGAAAGCTTCTCATTCTGCCCAATTCAAAGCTGTCAGCACTCCTATGAGCTGCTTGATCCTGTCCTTTCGATTTAGCCTGGATAGACCCATTTAGCACAGCAATTTAGCACAGCAATTTAGCCTGGATAGACCCATTTCTGGTGGAATAGGATACTGAGATTTCCTGAGACTAAAAACTAATCTTGGGACTAGATTTGCACAAGCAGTCCAGACATAAGAACTTTCTGCTCCGCAAGGACTATCTCTGCAAGCACTTCAAACCCACTTTTTCCTTTTAATTATTCCTTTGAGAAGACTAAGGCTTTGAAGAATTTTAGATCGAAGAGCAGAAACTAAAAATCTGCCAGTCTGTGTGACTGTGTTTAACAAAATTCTCTATTTTGACTTGGAATGCTAATTTAAAAGCAAGCAGCCAGCCAAGAGTACAAGGCATTTCTGATTATTCTGTGCTGTTACAGACAAGAAGGTTCAGGAATGAGAACAAACCAGATGTCATTACTATTGCTTAAAACTCTTCTTTCAAAGGTCACAGATATTAGGAGTCTGGTTCAGTGAGAAATGCTACCTGCTTCTACAGGCTTCTTGCTTCTTTACTGTATCATTAGGACTGTATATCCAAATACAGCAGTATTTCCTTTCCCAGCTCAGACCATTTAAGCCTTGTAAGTATACATGTTCATCCCATGTCTTGTTTCAGATTTCTTCACCACTTTTAGCAAGGTGCAAAAGTTGTTTCTGCAATGCAATTCTATGAAATCCAAGAATTGTTCTTCCAAGCCTTTTATACTGCATTTGAAAAAAAACAACAGCTATTATATCTGAACTGCTTCAGAAACCAGTCTTGGTTTATCGACTACATGATAGCAATAAAGTTGACAAAGCTTTACTTGACAAAATAAAAAATCTCTACAGTTTCATCAGATGCCGCCTTAAAAGCAGAGTTAAAAATTATGTCTTTGGAGGACATCTGATGCTTTGTTTTGTACCTTATAACCACACCACAAATTGTGTCTTCCAAGCACTTGACTTGTATAAAGGCAGAAAAACAAGGCGTACACAGCTGCACAAGTAAAAAGGCACCTGAGATGGTTTTGTAAGTCCTCCTTGACTGGTCTTAAGAGGTTTGTGTAGTACAGGCTATTTTTAACCGTCTCTTGCTGTGTAAGGATGAACAGTGCAAGCACAGAGATGTGTCTTCTCTGCAAGACCTGTGCCTGCTGCGTAGGTGTACCTGCTGGAGATGTCCTTTTGTCAGGCAGGCATGAGGGAGGCAGAGGTATTTTTAGTATTCCTACATATATATTTTCTAATCCACGAAGGACAGAATTTTGGGACAAGGACTGTCATCCATTGAGTCACAACAATTGCCTGTAGGACAGTGTATTGTTTCCAGCCAGCGTTCAGCTTTCCATCAGTTCTCAGCAGCTCATTCCTTCCTTGGCTCTTAGTGAACACTCTACCCCAGTATTTCATCAGAAATGATCCTCAGACATTCTCCCACTGCCATGTCACAAGACTGCCCTCAGTTCTAGTGCCAGGGGCTCAGCCTTCCCGTTAAAGGTATCACCAAAGTGATATTTCTGCGGTGTTCTGCCTCCCCTGTGTCTCCTCCAGCTTGGGGCAGAAGTCACCCCACAGCTGCAGCAGGTGTTCAGCATGAGCCCCTCTGCTCAGCACTCCCTAAGATGTAGACTAGGTCTGCTTGTTTACACTTTGGTGCTGTTCTCAAGGCTTTCTCCCAAGGCCAGCTCAGGCTCTGGAGAAGGAGAACATCACACACAAACCATCCCTAATGACTGCCCCATCATCCTTCCCTCGCAGCCAGGGTGGGGCTGGGCTGAAAGTGAACATAAGGTCCAGAGGAGGGTTTAATTCACTGTCCCAATGCCCAATAACTGGATTAAGCAGGGCAGTTATCCTTCCACCCATAGATGTCCTACAACCATTGTCCCTCCAGTCCCTGTCTCCTCCAGATATTTTGATTCAGCCCATCAAATCTCTCCAGTGGATGCTAAATCCCACCCTGTTTTTTCATTTCTTTACTTTCCAGACGATGTTATTGTGGGTGGAAAATTATATTTTACCTCCCCTTCTGCCCTTCCAAGTTGGATTTATTGCCATTTGCTCTTTTTGGTGGCCAAATTGCAGTCCAGGGCTTATTAGCTCCTTCTCCTCTCCCCCCTCATCTTGCACCTGTCTTCAAAAGTATTTAATCTGATTTAAGCCATTCTTGAAGGCACTGATTTTGTCTGCAAAGAAGATTGCAACAGAGATTTTTGCACAGCTTATGTCAGAATATAATTTAAATAATGGCTGCCTTTCCTTGGCACCAGGTGATGCTTCATGGGACTGAGCTTTCGAATGCAGAACTTGGAAGGATGAAATATAGCACTAACCTTTAAGGCTTCTCCAGAAACTCAAAACATGGCACTGATCAAATGTCAAGAGCACTGCTCTTAGATATTTTATCAGGGTTATATTAATTGAAATCCCAAGCACTTTGCTACATATGCTAATCGACAATGTATCACTCAATCAAATCATTATCTAATGATTATTACTTATGCATTATTCTCCAGATGCATACTTTTGAATGACATTTATTTGAAAATATAATCAGGGATATGTGCATGCCTGTAGTATACAGCTTTGGTCTCAGCCACTTCAGTGTGCATAAACAGAAAAATAGCTAAGTTGGATTTAAAAGTACTTTGAAACATTTCTCTTCTGAGAATCAGGAGCCACATTCAGGACCTGCTTCAAAGAAGCCCTCAAGACCAGGGTCAAAAGCCAGACTACTTTGGTACTGAACCATACTGAGCTTAGTAAGGTCAGGGAAGAGATTATATGACACACTTCTAGTCTGGGAAAACCAAACTTGATCAGAAGGTATCTGTATTCCTGAATGTTTGTATCAAGTATGACTACATAATCAGGTTATCAACCCTTGTACAGTCCTAAATTAGCAGATCATGTCTGTATATGCTGATCTTAAGCTTGCACAATTCTTTTGGCTTAAAGTGGCTACTTAAGAGTATGAAGTTAAACAATCCTGTGATTGTAGTCTTCACAGGAGTTTTGCAAGGCCTTTGTTCCAAAACTGGTTTAATGCAAGTGGGTGCTTGAGCCCCAACTGGATCTTGAACCTATTCTGCATGTTCACACTTTTGTTGTACAATGTTTCCTACTGCCACAGGTAAGAGCACTGTTCACGTGAGCAAAGCTAGGGATAGATTTCATCTGGGAGAGTGTCAGGAATTGAAAAATGTGTTTACCTTGTGTAACACTGTCTTCAAATAAACATCAGTTGAAAATGAAACATTTTCTGAAAGGGTTTGCTGTTAAAAACTGTGTAAAACCGTATTTTGTTCAACTGCTGGATCCAATGACCAATCCAGCCTGCTCTGTAGCAGGCTGCTGTAATTTCCACCCTCCTCATCTGGTCTCCTAATTGGATTCTGTAGGCTCGTTACATCCAAGAGCTCAAACTACAAGTAGCACTGACTGTACCCCTTCTGGGTGCAGCACTGAGGCTCCTTAGGATGAAAGGATGGGAAGGCTTTCTCAGAAGTGAGCTGGGTTTTTACTAATCATAAAAAATTTCCCAAGAGAGCTTACAGAATAAACCAAATTTCAGTGCATGTGCTTTATAGACATCCTGATAGTCCTTTAAAGCTCATCAGTTCAATGCCAACAATTGTTTGTAAACAACTTGATGATAAAATTGCTACAGTGCAGCTTTGAAGGAAGGTATCCAGTTGACACGTCAGCAGAGGAAAGGTAATTTGGAAAAAGTCCACTACTGCCCTGTCATCAACAAAAATTCATGTATTCAACCTGTACCAACACCAGCTCTTCTCAGACTGACTGCTTCTCCCAAGAGTCCAGAGACAGAAAAAGTAAAAGCCTTATTACACAGAAAAACCACAGCAGGCAGCAGAGTGTGTGTGTATCTACATACACACGTGTGCATGTGAATGTACTGCATAGGTACAAATGTGTAAGTAAACATAACAGACTTGGAAACACTGGAATTCAGCAAACATTCTAGTAGAGCCTTACCACGTGTCATTCCTTCATGTGGTAACCTTTATGTACCACTTAGGTTGTTTACCCAATTTTCGCTAGAATAAGTTGTCGGGCCTGTTTGCTCAGTTTCTCAGACCAGGTTTGAAGTCCTGCTCTCCTCTTTTAGAGCAAGATGTGCCTATGACTCTGCAGCTCTTGAAGCACAACTGGATTTGACAGTAGTAAAAAGCAGTGCTCCTAAAATATTAATGTAACCATTTTGCTTAAAACATTTGAAGGTCATCAGACTTTTAAAAATAGAAGGAAAACAAAATCCCAAAAGAAATTAGCGTGGTTTTCTGTTGTTCTTTATGGGTGGTTTTTTTCCCCCTTTCTAACTACAGGGAAGAAAATATCAGGAAATGTTTGCAAACCCCAAGCTTAAAACTCTCCTGTAGTCCCCAAGGTTCTGCTTCCACGTGCATGAATCGATCTGATCACAGTGTGTTGTTTGAAAAGCCATTACTGGGATTCATCTTGATCAGTTATGGCTGCTTCTGTGTTTTACATTGGTCAAACCATGCTCTGAGTGAAACGTAAACATCCTTTTCAAATGAGTTTTACAGTAGGTTTGGGGAAAGTTTACCTTAGCCAGTCTTCTCCTCCACCCTTCTCTTTGCCATATGAGCAGGGCACATTTCTCATGCCGATTAAAGTGATTTGTGGAGATGAACCTGTAACATGTATATTGTAACAGCCAGTATTTAATTTCATGGTGGAAACATTTCTTATGAAAATCTGGCAATGCTCTGGCAGATTTTTGGGAAGAGGATGCAGAGTAAAGAGAGCAGAAGGTAAAAAGAAAGAGATTTTTTAATAGTGCTGCCATTAAATATGTGCATCCATCTTCACTTAATAATGTTCTTTTTAATTGTCCTCCACTGGGCTTTCTCTCTGACAGATTACAGAGATCCAGAATATATCTGCTGATCTGCAGTGACTGTACTGATATGCACTACCCAGCAGTCTCAGACCAGATGCTGGTGAAACATTCTGCTCTACAGAACAATACCAACTGGTATTTGCTCGCTTTGAGTTTACCTCTCTTAAATACAGATGTTGAATGAAGGCCCTTGACTACCAAACACAGGTTGTGCTCTGGCTGCTGGAAAAGTGGCTTTCTGCCCTCTCACAGCAGAAGTGCTGATAACACGCAGTAAGCATAGTCAGCATCAATGAGATGATGGAGTGTGAAACCATATGAAATAAAGGTGATTTCCCACACATCCCCAGCACAATAGCTCAGAAGAGATCAGGAATGAACCTCACTTGCTGTTTGTCACCTGACAGGACAAGTGATGACTGCCATAATACCTTAATGCTTCATCTTCCCAAGGGCACCAAGTCTGAGAGCTCCCAAAATTTACTGTTTTATTGTTGACTATAGACATAAACAGTAACCCAGAAGCAGCTGACACACTACAAAGTCAGATTCCATTTATGTGGCAATAATGCATCTTGTAACCATATTCAAGACATTCCCATGAAACACTGGCTTCATGGCATATGCTGCAATTCAGAAGATCTCCATCAGCAGATGGAGTAACCCACTGACTTGGGAAGCCATGGGAACAGAAACTAAGACGAAATATCATGTTTCCTGTAATGGAAATCAGGAGAAACCCATTATGAAAGTGGCAGTTTGTGGAGCCCAACATTGTGCTCCCTCGTATCTGTTCAGTTACCTACCTGCAATGAGCATTGGATACAGCCTTGAAGTGGCCTATGGGAAAATAAAACCAAGAAAACCTGAACCCCCTTATGCAAACCCAACTTTTTCCAGAGAATCACATGAGTTATATTTTATCCTGTTTTCTCTGAAGCTTTTACAAGGAGTCCTCCCTAAGGAAGAATTATCTATTATGCCAACTCTCAAATTTCTGCTCCCATCTCATCAGCTGTAAAGTTATTCTGAAACACATGTCAGCAATGACTTTATAATGGAAACAATACAGCTTTTTTTTATCCTTCACATCTTGCTAGGAAACTTTTTTTTTCTGACTTAAACTGACCTCCAGGCAAGGTTTCTACCACTGTTGAAACTCATCCCTCCCCAGATGCCAGAGGTTCTATTTG
The DNA here is from genome assembly GCF_001604755.1 of Lepidothrix coronata. Taxonomy (NCBI): domain Eukaryota; kingdom Metazoa; phylum Chordata; class Aves; order Passeriformes; family Pipridae; genus Lepidothrix; species Lepidothrix coronata. Next base: position 4,799,553 of record NW_016690212.1, read on the forward strand.
CTGCACTCTAACACCCATAACAGGTTCTTTTCCTCTCAGGCTTTTATCCCATGGTGCTCCTCATTATTGTTTCAATAAATACTTTTTCACAACAGTTGTGGAGGGTCAGGAAGTTATTACTATCTTTCAACGATCTTGCAAAAGAGTGTTATCTATCATGACCAGGAAACCAAAGGCAGAAGGAGTGAAATAATCAAGCTCCTCCATGTTCTCTCTACCAGGGAGCAGACTTGGTTTCCAGTAGGACCATCCCTCATTCTGTATGTGTCACAAAACTCGGGACAGATTCAGATACCCAAGATACCAGTTTGCCAAACCTTCTTCCAAGGATGAGGTAGGCAACCCAAGAGCAGCAATCAGATATGACCACATTACACAAGCCTATTATAGTGAAGCCACACATAGTCAGAAATACTTCTGGGCTTTCACAGACATGATCTAAAAGGAGAGCAGCCCCCAGCAGAGGATGGTACTGGGATGAGACCTGTGGCTTATGCCACAGCCTCCTTCCTCTCAAGTCTCTGTGACTAAGGGGCTAGGAAATTTGAAATTTAATCTCTGGCCTAAGGAAATTTGATTTGTCTTTAAAGAGGCTTAGATCTCCTCTCACAGTCAGCAGCCCGTAACCCGCAGTGCATACAGGGTAATACAAATGCATGTGGAGAAATAAGGAAGCATTGAGAAGGCAGAATTTTGGGGGAAGCTCTCATACCTTTTCTGGGAAATCAGCAGGACTGACTGTCCCCTTGAGGTGCCTGTACACTGACACATGCAGAATGGGGAGCACACAGGAGGAAATATGAGATCTGTGATCTGATTGGGATCATGGAGACATGATATGACAGCTGAATGAATGCTGTGGTTGGATACTGGCTCTCCAGAAAGGACAGGCTGGGAAAGCAGGGAGGTGGTTTGTCCTTCATGCGCAAGATTGGGGACACTGGATAGAGGTCTGCCTGGGGTGGACAATGAGCCAGCTGAGAGTTTATGGGTTTGAATAAGAGGGCTGACAAATGTAGGTAATGCTATGATCAGTGTCTGCTACAGACCAGATTAGGAAGAGTATTTCCCCCTGGTCTTTGGTGCCTGTGATTTGTGAAGGCAAATCTCATAAAGGCCAAGGCAAAATGGACATTGTTTGTCTTGATGTTATCAAGGTTTTAGATGTTGCTTCCCAAAACATTCTTATAGGCAAACCAGTGAAGTACGAACAGATAAACGCACAGTGAGGTGTGGATCAGTGGCACGAAGTCCAAACAGAGGCCATTCACTAGTTGAGTACCCCAGGAGTCAATACTGTCAAATATCTTCATTAATGCCATGGACAACAGGAGAGAGTGCCCTATCAGCAACCTGGAGAAGTGGTTGATGCCCCAGAGTGTTTTGCTGACATTCAGAGGTCAGTATAGGCACAGGCTGGAGAAATAGGCAGACAGGAACCTCATGAGGCACCAAGTCCATCAACTGGGCACAAATAACTTCAGGCAGCAGAGCAGACTGGGGGGCAACTCTCCGGAAAGCAGCTTTACAGGAAAGGACCTAGGGGTCCTGGTGGACAAGCTGCCCATGGGCCAGCAGTGTGCCTTTGCAGCAAAGGAGGCCACCAGCCTCCTGGGCTACATTAGGCAGAGCATCACCAAAAGGTTGAGGAAGGTGATCCTTCCCCTCTGCTCATGACTGGTATCCTGTGTCTCATTCTGGGCTTCCCTGTACAAGACAGGCATGGACATAATGAAGTCAGTCCAGCAAAGGGCCATGAAAATTATTAAGGGACTGGAGGATCTGATGCATGAAAAAGCTGGGACTTTGCCACAGGGGAAGAGAAGGCTCAGGAAAATCTTATCAGTGTGTACAAATAAACACCTGATGGAGAGAGTAAAGACAACAGAGACACTCTTCTCTGTAGTGGCCTGTCACAGGAGAAGAGTAAATGGACACAACCTGAAATGCAGAATATTACACTTAAACATAAAAAAAACTTCATCACTTTTTTTACTGTGAAGCTGCTCAGACAACTGTGCAGGTTGCCCAGAGAGCATGTGGAGTTTCCATTGCTGAAAATCTTCAAAAGTATGCTTAGGACACAGACCTAGGCAGTCTGCTGTAGCTGACCCTGTGCTGACCAGGGTGGGTGGACTAGGTGATCTCCAGAGGTGCCTTCAAATCTATGCTGTGATTCTGTGTTCCTATGATATTTCTTGCAGGTGTCTCCTCTAACCCTCAGCTCCTGGCCCATGGGGCAGGCAGTTGAAGAGTAGCCTGTCCCCTCTTCAATTAAACTGAGCTGTCATCAGTGCCAGTGGCGCCACTCACACTGATACACCCATAGGATGGCTGAGGAGCTCATTGCTCAAGTTCTGCTGCCCCTGCCCAGGGACAGCAGTGTCTATAGTGCCAGAGCAGTAACTCTCTACATCACTCCAGATCAAATACTCAAGAATATGTCAGAGCATTTTCTGGTTTGGGCTGAAGCAAGTAGAATAGCTTAATAAATCTATAGAAAGAAAAAAAAAAGGCATCCTTATCCTTTTTAGCCAAGCTCTCTTTTAGCTGTCAAGATAAGATGGACTAAATCCAGAGGACCTGCAAGTTTTCTTTTTTTGGTGGTAAAATCTAAGCTGTTGTTAAAAACATCGGTGGAATTTAATAGGCTTAACAGCAACTCCTAAATTCCTCAGGAGGGCTGTGAATTCGGAGTTCAGATCTATGAGAGCTAGGAAGTGCTTGGCACTTTGTCAGCATTCAGCTTGTTAGCGTTTGGAGAATGAAAATCACCTTTTTGTTCAACTTCCCTTGGTAGCTTGCCAACCTTCTAGTTACTCACTAAGTCAACTGTCCCTAAAAGATATGCTCTCTGGTCTAAGCCACAGGATTCAAAACACAGCTTAATGAGTAAGCAGCAAGACAAGGGGAATTATATCAGGTCATAACATCTCCTCAACAGCCAGAGGCAGTTCAGCCCCTTGACTGCACAACATCCTAACTAGTCATTGGGGTTTGCTCAGTGGTGCCACTACCTTGCAGGCACGGAGTCCTCCCTCACCAGGAAGTTGTCTGGCCTGTTTCCTTCTGGAAAGCAATGGGCAGGCAGGACACAAAGTGTATGTAGTATGGAGGAATGGACTGAGGAGAGAAAAGTCAAATAATAGGAGTAGGTGGATGAGCAGCTGGCAAACAACCCCTAGCCATGAAATGGCTTTAGCAGACTTCTTAGAGTGGTTGAAACATCTCCCTCAAGACAGCCTCATCGTGACCATGATGGTTCTGTTCACATGGCTGAGGTTTGCTAAATTTGCTCTTCTGATACGGTCACTTTGATTAACACAAATAGTCCATGTGTACAGGTACAATTACTACCATCTGAAGAGGTGCGGGATAAAATATTCTTGCACCAGTTGCTAGGAACACTGGATTATAATCACAGCTATCACTAGTTTCCCCCCTTGCTCTTAAAGAAAGAAATCTCAAATTTATATTTACTCTATTGGCATCCAAGCCCATCACTAGAGAAGCTGTACAATGATCAGAGCTGCCAAAGCCATGGCCAAGGCTCAGCCAGAAACTCCCATGGCACACACCACAAGGGATGGGAGAAAACAGAAGTACAAGGCAAAGGAGGAGATGTTCCCAAACACACTGATTGCTCTGTAACGTTAAATATTTTTCAGTCACCTTGACAAATTATGGAGTGTTCTCTATTTAACATTCATCATTTACTATCCCATCAATCACAGCAAGTGAATCAGTAAATAGCTGTGATGAATGGAAGATGCATGTCAGCAAACACTGATAATTTTTTGAAACAAAACTCTGTCTAGCTCCAGAGGAAACACTCCAAAAAACAGTCTTCCCTCACAGATCCAAGCAAAATGTGTCGAGAAACCGGGACTTGGCTGGTTCTCCCATGTTTAGGAATTTGGGTGATTTGAGATGCTCCACTCTTATTTCAAGTAGCAATGTAAGTTTGCTTGTTCTGTAGCAAAGCATGTATTGGTGGCATCATTTCCCTTGAATAGCCCTTTCGTCTGAAATGCAGCTCGTGTTCCCTTCAGCATGACAAATAACACACTTCATCCCCCCCTGGAGCCTGGAAATTCTGAGATGAGATTGGCACTGCAATATAAAGACAGATACTCTCAAAAGGGAGACAAAACCGTTTGGATTGAGTGGAAATAATCACTGACACTTCTAGCTACAGACAGTCCTCTGATTTCAAGCTGTATTTCAATGTAAAATGGCTTTCCCTCATCACGTCTGTACAGCACCTAGCACAACTGCATCCTAATCTTGATTCTGGGTTTTTGGCACTGCAGTAAAACAAACACTGAGCTTACAAAAAAATGCACAATCATGTGTTCTTGCATGAGCTATCCATGCCTTCAGTATAAATTAAATACAGACATGGCTCTATGTACAACTTCAGCTTTGGACATTAAAAAAATAACACTGTGTCCAGAAGAAAACTTTTCTCAACTAACCCTGGATTTCAGAGCCAGACAAGTTGGGGGTTCTTTTTAAAAGATAAAACACACAGGTGGTCTGCCATTTGCTGTGGGTACATAAAAGGAGTATTACACAGACAGTGAAGGAGAAATGGATGGATCTGGCAGATGGCATTGTGCTCAGGGTTAGCCAAATCCCCTCTCAGGCGCTGGAGCCCAGATGGCCAAGCAGAAACACTTTCTGCCACAAACCCTTTGCATGCCTTCGTGGCATCTCTGCTCTGGGAAGGGAAATATGTCAATTCACAATCTTGCTGTGATAAAACAAAACTTGATTTATTTTGGGAAATGTATTCTTTCTCAGGCCCCCCTTGACCCCAAACCTTTCTTCCCTCATCTGAGCCTCTACCTGGTTGGAGTGCTAATCACAGCTCCTGCACACTGTAAAAGGTGTTATTGCTAATTTTGAAAACTGGGTTCGGAAAAAGGGGCAAAAAGACCCTCCTGGCAGGTTTCTGTCCACGTACCTCTAAAATCAGTAAGGTCTCTGAGAATCTGTGAGAGCAAGGACTGGGTGGATGCAGTTGCTAAAGGAACTCAGCAAGGATGGCTGACGCTGATGGAAGTGCTTTGCAAAATGCTCAACACTTCCCATTTGTCTTGACATTGCTCTTCAGTTCATGTGATTTCGAAAAATCCGCTTTGCTTGAAGCCACTGGAGGTCTGAAGCACATGGTTAAGCAATGAATTCTCACCACTTCTCTCACAAATGACATGCCAGGGCATCCAAAGTATCCCGACTTTGCAACTGACTCCTACCTGCTCCTTCTCATGCTCAGACCAAGTTGCCAAACACTTGCCTTTGCAAACTTGATGGCACTGGGAAACCCCAACCGAGGGCCACTGCACAGGCCTTCTAGTTCTGTGTGTCTTCTTTCAGCGCACTGTTGTCATGCCCAGTGCTGGGACACACCCTGACCATGATTAGCCCAACAGTGAAATAAAGTGAAATAAGGCTTGGGTAGGTTCTAGAAAGGGCTACAGACCCCACTCTAGCCAATGTATCCCAAGGTTGCTGGTGCCTGATACATTCAGTAAATGCTCAACACACACACAGAGAGAGTGCACAGAGACTGGATGGGGGGAGGAGGAAGAAGATAAAAAGAGTCAGAAATGGGCCAAAGTAGTGGGGCAGGACAGGGAGGGGAGAAGCAGGCCTTGGTTTAGAGATAAGGGGAAGAAGCATCATAGAGCTTTGCTGGGGGATGAATTAGTAATTATCTTTAATCTCACTTTCTCTTTTGTCTTTCCTGAAATCTGACACTGCCTCATACCATCCTGTCCTGCTCCAGACTCATTTACAGACACCCTCAATAGATTGTACAAATCTGGTCCCTTATACGGGCTTTCTTTTTCTCCTTGTCTTGATTCCAGTCCTCTTTCCAACTGCTAGAGTCTGTGGCTGCTCCCTTGGTACCTGTTGTGTCTCCAGCTGAAGGAGCTTGTCTGTGCAGTCACTTGAGCTGGGACACTGTCGCCATCATGCCCTAAATGCCTGTAAAAATCCAGTAGTCCTGTTCAGGACAATTCTGCCTTTATGTGCTCCAGCACATCCTTTCTCTTCCTCCTTGGAAAACCATTCCTACCATAAATCATTCACCCTGTGCACACATTTATGCCAGGAAACAGCCCCTCTGCCATCCCTGCCGTGGTTTATGGGCAACAATGATGCTCCTAAGCCAGCTTTTCCCTGGCTGTTGGGCAGCCTATGCAGCACCAGGTGCCGTGCCGCAGCCGGTACAGCTGAGCACGGAGGGGGCAGCCCACCCCATGGCACCCACCACTCACAGCACCTCCTTTCAAGTCAGAGCAGACTTCTCCATATGACACCTGAGGCTTTAGTCTAAAGCCAAGAGCAAAATGGAGACAGAACCGAGGCCTAAGCACCAGCTCATGATCAGCATAAACCATCAGGAAGATCCTTGGCATGGCGAGGTCTGGGCAGCCCGTACATGTCCATCCAAGGCATGGGCTGGCAGGAGCCTGGGTCCTTGCGGGCTGTTTGGATGCAGCCATCTGTTTTGGAGATTGGAGAGTTTGGCTGTATGGACACAAGCTGAACCATGCCAGGGGGGGCTCCAGCCCAGAGAACAGGGGTTTATTTCATTGCACAAATGTAGCCTCACCAGCAGGAAACTGCTCAGTGTTGCCTACAAACTCTTAGAAGCATGAAATACACAACAGCATTCTCCAGTGAAGTGCAGTGGATATAGTATGACTTTATTTTTTGCAAATTGCAAGCAACTTTATTCCAGGATTGAGTCAAGGTAGTCTAAATGCTCTCCCAAAAACTCGGTGAGTGATTGTTGCATCCACAGCTTTCATTTTAAAGATTATATTAGTTTGGGATAAGCACCTTCAATGCCATGGAAGAAAATTCTTCATCTCCATAAATCTAAGCAATGGCTTTGCTCACATCATCTGTCAAACTGCTGCTGCTCCTTCTTCTGCCATCTCTGCTTCTGCACCTTTTCTCATCTTGCACATAATCCCAGATCAGATTGCCAGACTCTGGTAGGTTCTAACAGATTCTGACTGCCAGACATGTCAGGATTACATCTAACTTTAGGGTTTAGATCACTTAGAGAGTAAAATGCTGAATGGGATGTTGATCATGTCTCTGAGAACATGGACTTTGAAAGAGCATCTCTCCGGACATGAAGTAAAAGCCAGCTGGATCCCTGCTCATGTACTGACCATGAATGGGGGAAATTCTTGCCTTTTTAAGAGACACTTAAAAACTCCATGCAGCTAAACCCAATGCTTTTGCTTGAAATTGATCCCTGACAAGGAAACGGGATTACATGAAGATTAAATCAACTTTTTTTCCATACCACCTGGAGACAAATATTCATTCTCACATAAAAGTTGTCTGCCTACAGTGCAGAAAAAAAGTTAATATTGCAGTATAGGTGGAAAAATCCCTCTATGCATGATATTTATTCTTAAACAACAAGAATGTCTTACCCTCTTTGAACACAGCCTGCTGTGTCTGAGCAGGTCTTCAAAGTAAAAAACACCCTTTTACTCCCCAAATTCCCTCTGCCTTCCTGGTTAGAACATGTGGCAGCTTCACCACTTCAGCTTGGTTTGGTGGTGGATGCTACAAATGATGAAATGGGAAAGGCTGCTCATGGCTGGAGGCTTCGTGGGCACACAGTCCAGGCAGCTGGGCAGGCTTTAGCCATCCAGGAGCACACATGGAGAAAGAGGATGGCAGCTCACACCCCTCTGTTTCCTAGAGGATGGCAGGAGCAGCATCAGCCTGAAGACAGATTCTGGTAGTGTCAGGGAACAAGCCTGGAGCTTGCTTTTGTGCAAGGACACATATTAAAAAGAGATGCCACATTTTACACTCAAAGTACCTAAGCGAGCAGATGGAGCATGAACCTCAACGAGGTGTTGAGAAACCATGAGTTGTTGTAAAGGAAAGGTATTAAGTGTCGCTAGCTTGATGGGATGAGTTAAAACAATTCTTTTTTCCTATCTTTGAGACTTCAGGCCTGAAAAAAAAAGTTGTGTGCAACAATCTTTATGCACTCTTAACCCTGACTGTGATTTCCCAAGGTTCCAGGAGAGGACATGGTATTGCTCACTGTCAGTCTAACAAGCAACCAGAAAACACCACCAAGCCCCATGTAGTGCCCAGCTGCTCCCCTCAAGCTCTTCCATGATCCTGCCTTCTGCCAGGGCAGAAGCCCGTGCTGAGCCCATGCTCAGCCCATGCTGAGCTCCATGGCACCCATACACACTGACCACAAATCCATGTCTCACACAACACTGCCACCATCGTTTCTGTGCCACTGCAGAATGGGCTGGCTCTGACTCCTGTTTACTCATAAGCTGCTGTACTTGAAAAATAAGAAATTGGTTTCTTCCTAGCCATTTCATTGTTCCAGCTCCTGATTCAGTTCCAGAAGCTTGTCACCCCTCAGTAGGCATGTCTGTGCGACAGAAACAAAGTCTCTTTGTTTGCTGTGGGTCCGTGGGCCCTTCTGGGACCCATCTCCCACTGAAATGCCTCAAATGCTTTTTCCTGCAGTAAGCTTTGAGATGGTTTCATTTCATCCCAGGTCCTCAGGGAGTAAGATATCCTGCATAAAAATGCTGTAGCTCTTTCCCTGACAAGTCCTTAAGATATATTATAACTGTATTTCATATGGATGCAAAGAGGCTGGCAGCATTAAATTCAGATGGAGCCATTTGTCACCAGAGGTTAGCAAGGCTGAACAAAATTTAATAGCATGATGAAATTCTTGTTCTGTTTTTGCTGGAACCCCAAAGCTGTGGGCGAGAACATTTCAGGCCTGAGATCCAGACCGTGTCACTCCTGAGTAATGGTGGGCACAGCCCTGGGGGCATTGCTGGAAAGGAAGACAGACATATGGTACTAGCCTGACAATTCTGGGGGTAGCTGTTATTTTCTGAAACTTTTGCATCTATTTTATTTTATGCTGATCAGAAAAGCTCTGAACTGAGAGCAGATGGTACTAATTTGCTTGGGGTTATTGCTGGTCAAAACTAAACAGTGCTGTGCTCCATTCCCACAGACAGCTCTTAAACTGGAAATTGATATTATTTATCCATCAGTATTTCACTGGTGTTTAGTTGGGAGTAAAGCTGCACTCAGCTGGACACTGTTCACCTACACACTGGGAGAGTTATGGTTCTTCGTTCCCAGAAACCCAAACCTGAACTGAAACCCCCAAATCCAGAGAGCCCTGATCTCAGGCTGTTATCAAATACTTCTCTCTATGATTTCAAAACCCTTTTCTCAGCAATATGGTTTCCTCTTTTTCCTTCCCTAACTTGAGGAGACTAGATGTGGTATTACAGCAACAGCTGACACAACAAAGGCTGGTACAGCTCTACAGCTGGGGTTGCTGGGAGTGGCTCCTCCTCTTTTATGTATCAAACCATCCCCTGTCACATTATCATCCAGTTCAGATCTCCTGCATCAATTTTAGAGCTGTTTATTTGGTAAAATGTAGGCTAAACTGACACAACAGTGTCATGGAGATGTGGCCCTTGGGCAGCCTTTTCTCCTTATTGAGGGAAAGGGAGACTGAATGAGGTAGTGTTGGTAAGAGAAACATTACCCTGAAGTAATTCTTGAAAAATCACTGTATTTCTCACACTCTGTATAAAAACTACTGATTCTGAACACTATGGTCTAGCAGAGTTCAGAGGACCTCAGCAGCTCAGCATCCCATGTGGCCGGTCTGGGGCAGGTCTGGAAAGTTCTTGGGGATGGAAGAAAACAGCACTTCAGGAAGACGAGTATCTCTGAGGACCTGGACAGCAGAAGAAACAGATCCATGAGGCAGCCCCCATTTATCTTTGCAAAAGAAATCAACAGACTGTGATCTCCAGAGGCCTTGTGAGGCCACCTTGCTTTCCCTGTTAGTCTTGACTGATTGATGAATATACCTGTTGTACTCCAGTACATGACAACATGCAAACAATGAAATCCACTGATGGCAAATATCAAGATGAAGAAAAGCTTAAAGTTAATGTAATGGTTGCCATAATAATTTACATCCAATTACAACTCACTACAAGGTTGTCTCGCTGCAAATATGACAGAGGCCAGTGATTGCTTTAAAATGGTACAGCTGTCATAATTTTGGATAAATAAAAGCTTACATGCAACACTGATTACTTTGGACAATATTACAATTCTTCATGGGAAGTTGTATGATCCAGAATGAATTGGAAGTCTGTTTAATTTGAATAAATTCTTTCAATTAGTAATTCAAGAACAGAGATTTCCAGGTTCTACAACCAGGACAATATCTTGTTGTGTCAAGAGCTGTCAGAATTAAGTTCTAACTATGAAACTCAGTCTGTCCCATAGTTATAATTGTGCCAAAAGTGGGTATCAGGGCTGTGCCTCTCTGCTCACCCTGTGCATTGAAGTCATTAATTCCCTATGTGGTAGAGAAACATTCCAGCTTGTCATAAGCACAGAGGAGACAGTAGGACCGTTTGAAACAACAGACTACCTTGAAAACAGGTCCATTATTCTGTAACTGAAACACAGGACCTCTCCAGATGGGAATTTTAGACAGTTCTACATATTCTCCCAGATAGCTCCTGCTGTAGCTCATCTCCTTTGTATGTCTAAATGTGTATGTGATGATTAACATCCTGGATGGAGTGTCCCTGACATTCTCATGCAGTTCTGTAGCTTTACTGGTTGCAGAAGGGATCAAGTTGTACATAGATAAGATATTTGTGAGTACTCAGTACAAACTGTTCCTGCAGATGCAAAAAATACTCATGTAGGACAGTCTTTTGTATGCAGCTAAGATATTTAAACCAGTTTTTTATGTAGTTGTCATAGACAAAACAGTTCAGAATTGGAAAATTTTACTTGATTACTGCCAGGCCACACAAGCTTCTGATCCCTGATTTGGTTATCAAGAGAAAAAAGATCACAAACAGCTAGTCAAACACTTAGCACGAAACTCCATCCTCCCTCCTTCCCAGCCTCAACTTCCCTTATTTGTGCTGCAGTTATAATCAGTCCCTCAAAACTCCTCTGGCAATGGTACAGGTAGTACCATTGGAAAGTGGAAGCGGAGCATGTGATGGCTTTCTGCTGCCCCACACGTAGCTGTTTCTTCTGAGCTGCTATTTGTGACTTCTGACACTTTTCGTGTAATGATTTCCACCACACTGCACACCATGGCCTTCACTGCTTTCCTGCCATGTGTCCCTCCTCTGACATGGATCACCCATGGGTGTGTTTTTTCGCTATATAGTTTTCACTTACTTGAGGGCAGGCTGAAACCACTTTTGCCAGATAGCAGGTCATGGGCTTACCCCAGGTAGGTCACCACTGCAAACTGATGCTACACAAAGCCTGGCAACATCTGCCCATTGCAGAAGGTACAGTAACAGGCGTGGATGGACATGCAGGATGGCGGGACAGCATGCAACCACAAACTTGTGCAACCACTTCAGTGGGGACTCCTGTTGGTACAGAACAGCCAACAGCCATTCTGAGAGATTTGATTCCCAATGTACGAGTTACCTTATGATAAGAACTTAAAAAATAGCTTTTACTTTAAACATTCTGTCATTAAGTATCTATGCAACATTCTCCTGCATGAGAAATGGTTACTGATGTGCCTCTCTAGCACTCCCTCTGAAAGATGCACAGCTCAGCAGCTCAGTATATCCCCAAAAGCATGGATGTAAGGGTTAACTCTGCCTATCTGCAGCAGGCTCACTTCAATCAGAAACTACAGTAAGCATCTTAGAAGGAGAGACAAATATTATCAGAGATTAGCTTTCTGTTTGCGCTGACAAATGAAGGGGGTCTGAAAAGAGACTCACTGTCCATCTTTCAGAGAGCATTGCAAGGGAGGAAACCTGCCAGCTTGACATCTGTTGAGGAGTGCTCCTACTTTAGGATGAGTTTTGGTCCTGTAACTGCCGTGTGTGTGTGTGTGTGTGTGTGTGTGTGTGTGTGTGTGTGTGTGTGTGTGTAATGGGGAATCTGCTGAGATTGCAGAATGGAAATCAAAGACCTGCCCATAATCAGATTGCATGTAGCTACCACCCTCTAAATGCTTTAAACAGAAATCCGGGACCACTGAAGCTTACATAAATATCTTAAACAATTCCTCTGTGTAGGTATACTCTGAGCTCGGAAAACAGTCTCCTTATATCATGTAAGAGCTGTCCAGGCCTGTTCCAGCTGTGCCCATTTTGGGAAAGGATTAAGAGAGGTTTAAGTGTATAGAGGCAGCCTGCAAAGCTAGAACACTTGGGCAGACTGCATCCTTCTCCCTTGTGCTGGTTGACTTGGGAATTTTCACACCTGATTGTACCTGAAGGTACAATGACTGTTATAATTCAATCACTGTACACTGTTCATTGATCTAAATAATTTCTGACAGCTTTATTTGTATTGATCTAAATTTATAAAGAACAATGTCAACTGTGGTAGCAGTTATAAAGCCCTCAAATATGCTCAGATATTGCTGTCCATAATAAGTGAGCCATGTAACCTAAAGATTCTTTTCAGAATATGCTTTTAAATGAGGAAAGCCATGGGACCTTCTTAAAGAATGCAGTTTGCAGTGGCCAGGTACTTAATTTTATTGCTGATTCCTAATCCTACTTGGAGTAAATCAAAAGTGGAAATAAAATTGTACTATTATACAATTGCCAAGGCAGTCAGTTCTGCTGTCAGCAGATGTGATGGCCAAAGATCCCCTTAATCACAGACACAGGATGTCTGAGTGATACATCTCTGGAGAAAGGAACAAATACCAACGTGAAAATGAAACATTGGCAAACATTTCACATAAAGCCCAAGTTATGTAGTGTGCCAGAGGGTCTGAGTCATAGATACATTATACTGTAATATTAGATGCTGCAGACTGTGAAAATGTTACCATTAGTACAAGTTCTGCCCCCTCATCAGGCAGAAATAAAATAGATAGGTCAGTTAACCTGCCACATGCTGCATTTTTTTTACTATTACGGCAATAGTATTGCCACTGAATTGCTATATGTAATTTATCTCAGGTATAGATTGGGCAATAAATATATATTTATTAAAACAAATCTATATTTTTAAATATATTTTATATATTTATTTATGGGGTATATGGATCTCACTACTCCAGATAGTTGCAAACTTCTACAACCACACCACAAAGATTTCTCAGAGGGACTCATAGAATACTGATGTTTACCCCGGGGTAATTACTGTCACACATATGTGTCTTTCATCTGACAGATACAGTAAATTGAGATACAGTCTGTCAAATGATGAATGTCTGTTTTCTGAAATTCCTTTAAAGATGCTCAACCTTTAACTGCTCCTCTCAGACACCAGATGAAAGTAGCATTCAGACATTCAACTAAGTTTTGCTGCACATATTCTCCCAAGGCCAAGTGAATGGAGTTTTTTTGAGGACACATGAAGGTGATCTCTGATAGCCCATTCTCAGCTGGCAGGTGCTTTGGCACATAATAAGTACCTGGAACAAATCCAACTATTTTGGGGGTAGTTCTATAAAGACTAATCTAATTCAGAATTGCTGTGCAAATGTTATAGATAAAACGGCATAAGATTATTTTAAATACAAACTGTCTTCCTCATTCCTTCTGCACTCCCTTTCTTTTCTTTTTTTTTCCTTAAACTTTCTTCTGGCTTTGAAGTCCTTGATTACATTTTCATTGCACATCATTATACACGTAACAGCCTGGAAACCGAGGGGTTGTTTAATTTCAGTGTACGCATACGGGCTAGGCTAAAGTCCACGTAAATTTCTATAGTGCTCCTGAAATGCTTGGAAACAGCAAAGGCTGATGTACTGCAACCTGTGATAGGCTGAAGCTGTCTAATTAATCTGAGACTGCATTTTTCTGGGGTGAGTTAAGAAGCTGTGAGCTGTGGACTGCTAGCTGACAAGGCTGTCGTACCACAGCTTCAAGGGATTTCAACCCCTGCATTCACAGAAGAAGCAAAGCATTTTCACGGCTGCATTATGAGCAACGTCCTGCTATAAAAGAACACTTAACACTGGTGCAAGTGGAGCCCTTATCCCCATCAGCCTCAAAAAATTAAGACATTGAGTGTCCAACCTTATATAAATACTTCTCTGCTTAGTACCTGAGGAGTACAAGGAGCACAGATTGATTGTACTCCTGTTACAAGGCATGTGCCTCAAAACGTCTGGCTCAGATTTTACTTATTGCCTAATTTCCTCTCTACAGACTTATCTGTAGTTCAAAGCAGGTTTCAGGCAATGTCAGGTCTCTCAGTGTTATGGAAAACAAACATTCACCTAAACATATGTTCCTCTCTGGGTATGTCTGCAGTATGTGTTTGCTACATGTTCTGGAGTGAACTACTGGGCCCAGACAGCTGCTGTCAAATTGCTATGTCTCACTGGTGGCTAGTGGGAATTTGGGGATTGCTATTTTGCTCTGGAATGTTGTCAGGCATGTCTTCACTACAGAGTGGCTCAAGAGCCCTTCTGTGAGCATTGCACCCAAATGGCATGGACACCTCTAGTGCACACCACAAACCTCATCCACCTGCTGCACGTGGGTCTGATTGTTGTCTTTAGCAGCACAGGATCTAGAAACTGCTATAGGCTCCCTACAGAATAAGTGACTCCTCCAGGACAAAAAGTGACACTGGGGCCTCTGGAACAGAAGTCTGAAGAAAGTCTTCTTCTAATGGCAGAAAACTCCTTGGCTCTGATGGTTACTCCACAGAAAAAAGAAACTCTGGATCTGGAGGCTCACAAAGCATGCTCTTGAATGGTCTTAAAGGATTTATCAAACCTGTTCCTTCTCTTTGGACTGCTTGTACTACTCCATTAGGAGTGGCTGCTCTACTACCCAGCTCCTATAAGGTGAGGTCCTACACCCTTAGTGGAAGTGGTGCTCCCATGGCAGACCAGGTGTGAGTCAACAGAGCAGTTCCAATTTGGGGTCCCTGTCTCTAGGCCCTGGGCAGAAGGACCAGTCATGGCAGCAGCCAGTGTCTCTCCACCTGAGAACCTTCTGGAGAGAACATGTATGTCAATCCCTGTGGATTTCTGGAAACATACAGTACAACGCACTGCTCGTATGTGCTCCCTCCAGTGCCCCAAACGCCAAGGTCTACATTGTCTGTAGAGGACTGAGAAGCCTGACAGATATTCATTTGTGTGTTACCTGTGTCGTAAGAGTATGAGGCCACTGAGTCACAGGGCTCTTTCAACACATTCAGCTCAGTAGCAGCCTGTGCTTCAGATCACAGAGCAGGGAGCTGAGCAAGCAGAGGCAAGGTGAGGGAAAGGAAGAGTCAGGTTATGCACAGCATATGAAGGACACCATGATAAATGCCCTTCTCTGCTGGGACTTTATAAACCAGCTCTAACCAGTGAATGAGCTGAGCACCTCCTGCTGATTCAGACAGTTCTCTAGGAAAGTGGATGATGCCTTCGGATGCCAAGACTTCCCACACCTGCTGCTCATCTGCAGACTGCTGGAGAGTGACAGTATACACCTCATGAAGTTGGGCAAGAGCATCTTTGTCAAAAGGCTGGCCATCCTGGTAAGATGGGCTTTAAACAACAAAGATTGTGAAATGGAAGTTATGACCCACAGTTAGATGAGGTAGCAGAGGTTGGTACTGGTCACCAAATGATCCAAATTGTTGGGAAAAAGAGAGAGTTTTTACAAACAAGCTCTTGAGACTTACAGCACTACATGCAGAACTACATCACTGGAACAACTGAGATATGGTTGGATAATTTGTACGGCAGGTGAAATGTGAGGGATGGATTGACGGGGGGAAACACCTGTTTAACAAACCCAGCGCACTTCACTATCTGTAGTTGGTCTACACCATGAAGAGTGGCTGGTACAGCTTTGGAAGATGCTTGCATTCACAGTCTATTGCACTCATGCACCTTTCTCCCTTCTCTTAGGGTTGAAGCAACTATACAAAGCAAAACAGTCACCAGTGTTAGGCTTCTGGGTGGCCAACAACCATGGCATGAAGACTGAGGATGGTGGTGAGAACAGAAGGAAGCTGTTTCCTGGTTCCATTGAACAGACTTCACCTAGACCACTGTTCTTCAACTTGGATGGGAACAAGAAGACAGAGGTTCCCAGATTCCCTCTACCATGACAGGCTTTATACAAAGGCCAAACTACATGTGGCACCATGATGAACTCATGGACAAAGTTTTAATATTGATCATCTTAAGTGAGATAATTTTTGACAAGCAGGTAACCATAGACTCAGTGTCCTATATCTTGAACCAACATGCTTCTATTTCCATGCAACTACTCCTAGGAAATCCTTCTGGCGGCAAAACCTGAGCTCCCTCTTCCAGTATAACCTCACACAATGTCATTTCTAGACTCCATGTCTTCCTTCTGTAGGAGGATGAAGTCTGGGACACCTGTCTTTGAGGATAAGAAAGAAGCAAAAAGTAAACCCTAAACTTAAACTGGATAAAGAACAGGAATAAGGATAGCAAAAAGAAGCACAATAACCCCCAGAAGGAATAACAGCAAACAGCAGTAAAATGCAGTGCTCATGCCAATGGGCCCTGGCAGCAAGCTGCTGAGTGGGGGCCTTCTCTGAGCTATGATATGGGCCATGCAGGAACACAAAGTGATCAGAGTGATCAGAGAATGAGGTACACACAGTGACAAAGGCTCCACAAGAAATGATAACTGTTCCAGATGACTATATGGAATTGAAAATTCAGAGACTAAACACAATTAAATGCTGTAAACTGTTTTGAATTCAGAGCCTGGGACAAAGTCTTTGCCCAAAAAAACCCCAATGGGGGTTTAACCATTTGAAAAATCCTTACAAAATTGTACGCCTTGATTTCCCAATTTATTAAATGAAAATAATGTTACTTACTTGATATATTTTACATACTTCATTCATTCAATGTTCAAAGGGCTCTAAGATCTTAGGAGGGTTGACTGATACAGAAGTACAAAACAGATTCTTTTTGATTACCATCTTATTGATCAAAATTTCTCATATACTTGGAAATTCTTCCTGAATTGAAATGACTTTTCAAAACCACACAGCAGTGTTTGACTGCATGTAAAAAATAACCCGAAGACCTTTGTTCCAATTAAGATGAAGAGACGGGAAATTTATTCAGAATGCTGGATTAATATTCTTACTTAAAAAAAAAAAAAAAAACACCAACCAACCCACAAACCTGTAAGGGTCTGTAACATAGCAAAACCACAGTAAAAACCCCCACAGAGTATAAATTCTTTTCATCTCAAATCTCTTTGGGTTTCTGATCTGGCTACAGCAGGAAACAGAAAAATGTAAAATTTCAGTTCTTGGAGAATTACCTTTTAAAAAATCTGTGTGAATTACATAAAAAGGCATTTATCAAGGAATGTATGCAATCAACCTTGATTCAAGAAAGGTATGTTTTCAAAATCCAGTTACACTGATGGCATTAGCAAAATCTTCCAGCTATTTTGTGACTTCGCACCCTTAACGGGAAGGGAGCGCCCAAGATTCGTAGATGCTCACGGTCAAAAGAAACGACATAGGTAAGAGGGTCCACAAAAACTCACAAACTTTTATTAGTAAATTACATACTTGCCATGGAAATTGGTATGTTATCCCCTGACCTCTTATATAAGTACAAAACAGTGAGCTTTGGATAAAGAGGTTAGATGAAAGGGAAGAGAGAAAGAAAGAGATGAATTAAAGGGGAGGAGAGAGAAAGAAAAGTCAAAAAGGCAGAAAGAGATCACCAGTCCTGGTTTCAGCATCAGTCCAGCTGATGGGGTGTCCAAGGTCCTGGGGACACTACCTGGGCTTGGTAGGAGTACCTTTTTATAGATAATTTCCCCCACCCTGGAGACAGATTTCTTACTTTCTATGCAAATTATTTATCATGCACAGTCCGTTCTTTCAGATCTTTCTGGAATTGGGTCAGATGATTTGGGGTACTTGGGTGGTCTTGTTCCCCCCTACAGTCCATGTTCACCTCTCATCTTATTCCTGTGCTTGCAATGGACTGTGTTGTGCTCATTTCCAGGGACTAGAACAAGGACATCTGTCCCGGAAAAGTGCTGTCCTACCTCCTCAAGGCCCCCTTCTCCAGCCACATCCTGTTCTTCTCACAGTGTGTTATTACCAACAATCCTTGGTTATTACCAACAATCCTTGGCTGGCTCCACAGCCACCCAGATATCAGTGTTTGAGACACAGCATTAGTCCCTTATCTTCTGGGCTTCTACAGGTTTGTACATGACAACACAGTGATGTGGACACTTTTCATTTCATTCTGTAACTCAACACCTTCTGATAATGGCATAAATAAACAGTGACTGATACTTGTTAAGGAAAAATACAGTCCATTTAATAACAAAATATACCACTCATCTTGTCCACTGGGTAGTTCATAGAAGATAAGATTATACTGCTTCTCCTGATAGTGTTTTTAATACTGAGAAACCCAGTCCTAGTGAGCCTAATCAGATTAAACATGAGAAGCTTGATATTGATTTGATATTCAGTCACATTAATATAACACACAGCAGGTTTGTTCATTATTTGAAAAACTGATTTTATCCAATATGTTAAAAGAAATTTGTTAAGGGTACAGATCTTTATTGATCTTTGAAGGATTTAATTGTTATAATTTAACAAAACTGGACATGGATCAGAAAAAAAGGACATTTTGATGTGTTGTGCTAATGAAGTCTTTTGCTTCTGTTGAATCAGAGTTCACACCCAATAATCAATTTTACTTAAACCAGGAGAAAATTTCAGCTTAAATTTGCTAAATTCTGTAATCATTACACCTGTTTTACATTGCAGTAACTACCACTGATTTTGTTATGCTTATGCATATTTTATATCTGTGATAGTTTTCACCCTAGGCCTTTTTTTCTTCCCTCTCTGGGAAGCAGGCCTTGTTGTCAAGTTTTGGAGACTTGGCAGGAAGCCAGCTCGAAACCTGCACAATATCAACATAACAGAGAATGAAACAAGGGCCATGTATTTTGACTCTTCTTAACCTTCCCTATTTAGACAGCTAAGTTTTATGTAATCAGTATATATGAAACAGATAAAAGCTTATACTCCAGCATAAAAATTGGAGTATCTGTACTGGCATGATTGCCACTGAGTGCCAGGTAGAGTCACGCAGACCAGAGCTGTAGAAGATTAAAGCACTTCAGCTGTGATGCTTCTATGTTAACTGATAGGTGTTGCTCAGAAAATGCTAAATGAAGTCCAGGTTTTCCCTAGGCACTTATAATCAAGAATATTAAATCTATGCAGGAGTTCACTGTGTTTTTCTAGATAACTCAGCTGAAGATCAGAAATTTTGCAGAAGTCTTTTATACATGAATAAATCACAGCAGTATTCGCAGAAGTATTCACAGGAGCATTGGTACATCTTGCCTCCTTATGACTAATCTACAGACTCAAAAAGTATGGAGAGGGATTTCAGGAGGTGTTGCTTATACAGACTTGTTTCACCGCCATGAGCTCACCTCCTCAACCAGAACTGTTCTGAATTATTTTCACCTGAAGTCAACAATCAGAGGAAATTGTGACCACAGAAATTGCTTAAAGGTATTTACATTGCTTGTAGTGTCCAAGGGGGACACTGGCAGTTGCAATCTACATTCCCTCCTCTAATGGGTATTTCAATCAGCTGACTCGAATAAGAGAGTCATAAAGAAGAGTCATGAAGAGGTTACTGTCTGTGCACAGTAAAAGGGTAAAAAATGATTCATGTACCACACTTTAGCCACCTTCCTTCACTGTTGGCATAACATTCAGGGTCTTCCATAATCTCTGGTTGTGATGACAGGAACCACTCTTTCCTGGGTTCCAAACAGCCTGAGTTGTCTGAGCCACAATGCTGCATTATCTGAGCAATTCTCTGGGATTTTTCTGACTTAAGAGGTGGGAAAGACTTAGTAACTAGAAATAACACATCTCATGAATACATGCAGGCTTTAAAGAGTTTCTTAATAGAAAGAGACGTTAAAATAAAACCTTATGTTACTTGTTTTCAACACTTTTTTTAGGCTAGAGCATGCTCGGGCTTCCAGGAACCCCGAAGACTCAGATTTAGTTCTCTGACACAGAAAGAGGAGACCTGAAACCCTGCGACCATTGGTTCCAAAGCTTCCAGATTCACCAGATTGGTCAGGCGTGATTTGCCCTCAGTGAAGCCATGCTGGCTGTCTTGGATCACCTCCTTGTATGCGCCTGAACATTGTTTTATGGATCTGCTCCATGATCTTCCCAGGCACAGAGGTGAGACTCACCAGCCTGTAGCTTCCTGGGTCTTCGTTTCCCCCCCCCTTTTTAAGAGTTGGAGCGATGTTTCCCTTTTTCCAGTTACTAGAGAATTTGCCTGACCTTTTCAAATATGCTTCCTTTGCCTAATTCTTCACCAGCAAGTCTTCCTGGGCTGTTGTGCTTAGAGAGGGGAGCAAAGGAGAACTATCTTCTCCTTGGAAGAGGATTGAGGCGAGTATCTCCAGAGAAATCTTGACTCACACAATGTGTTCAGACCACACATGCCCCACATGCTTGGAGAAGGGTTTAGGAAGCACCCAAAAGCAGCCTTCCACTGCCTACAGAAGATTCCAGCTGGATACAAGGGGTAGGGAGAAATCACTAGCGGGATAATTAAGCATTGGAACAAATTTTCTAGAGACACTGGAGAACCTATGTCCTCAGAAATTTTAAGACCTTACACAACAAAGCTCTGAACAATATTGTCTGAAATACTTATTGACCTGCTTTGCCAATACTTATTGACCTGCAGGTAAGACTAAGCTCTTCCAATGTCTCTTCCAACCTAGACAGCTCTATGAGCTATCACAGAGTTTGAGTTGCCTGAGATCAAACAAAAAATGGGGGGGAAAAAATTGACTGAGTATTTGCCAAGACTTCAGCTCACCTTTTTCCACTTCCTGACATATCTCCTCCCTTACAAGCTCAAAATGACATAATGTTTTTAGAGACTACCCCATTCCATGCAGGGATATCCTCTAACTCCCAGGTCTGAATCTGGAGCCATACCATCTCCTGACTGCATCTGGAGCTCTCATATTGATATGGATACCCAGAACTTCATAGCTGTCCCCCTAGCCCTAACCCTGCCTTGCACACCATACTAAATAATCTTCAGGCACCTCCACTGGACAGCTAGAAGAGATGCTGGTAACCAGCAGCCAGAACACCACCGTACCACAGTGTGACTCAACATATAAATTGGGACACAACTCCTCTGTGGATTTCCTGATCTAGTGGAGCCCCTGAGAACTTGCCCACGGCCATGGCTTATAGGAGGGGTGCGGAAGATGACCCTATCACTGTTTGCATAAACAAGGATATCCGACCATTCTTCTACATATATATTCCCACTGTTGTCTTCTGGATAATTTATTTTCAGTCTTTAATTTCACTCCCATCCTTTTCCATTGCTCCATGCTAGTTAGTTGACCCTCACGGTCCTCTGAATATTTCCCTTTGTGAGGAAAATTTTGGCTTTTTAGTATTTCAACATCAAATAGAACATTGTTGCTTGAGCTACAAATTCAGATATTTCCCCCTCAAATTTCCAGTGTTGCATTTCCATTCTCTCTGTAAAAGAGACCTTTGGGATTAGCAAATATTGCACAGCACTTATCAGTTAATTGTTATTTAAGTCTCAAAAGTCTTGTAAATTTAAATCTTTTAATTGGAATCCAATAGCAGGTCTTCATGGCAGTGTAAGTCAGGTGACTGGATAATAAATAAATGCTAATAAATATAAAGTTACATAGAAATAAATCCTCTCAATAGGAATATGAATTAATTTCCACTACTATGATTAGTTTATAAAAGAGAGAAAACATTAATATGTAAAACATTGAAGGAGGTATCTGCTGTGAAAAAAATAAATCAGATACCTTCTGCTTTCCCAGTAAGAAGAAAGAAACTCCTGCCAGAAACAGCAAAACGGATGCATTAAACAGAAAGATGAAGCGAATGTAAAATGAAAATGCAAGGACAAGACTGGTTCAACATAGTAAAATTAACAAGAGCTCTGGAAAGGTTCACATTTCATTTGACACCAAGGATTTGACACAAACTATTCATCTCACAGGGTTCATTGGCCCACAAATTTCCCCAAGTATTTGTGGAATGATTATTAATTGCTACCTGATAAGCTAAATACCAGATTCTTTTTTTGCTAAAGATTATCTCATATTCATGTTTAAAAAGTACATGCTGCGAGATATATAATTGTTGTTTCATTCCAACTTCAGTGTTGTTTTGACAAAACCTCCATACTTCTAAAAATTAGCCATCTAAACTCTCACTCCTCTTTTCACTGACTTTGAGATCTCAGGATCAAATTTATAGAGAGAGAAATATAAAAGATATCTTGCTAATGATCCCAGAGAAAGAACTAGCTATAAACAAGTGCAGATTTCAGGGGTGTATTCCAATTACTTGGTTAATTTATTGAAAGTACTGAGGAAGAAATGAGACTACAGGCAGGAACTGAATTCAGGGAGCTTGGCAAACCAGCAGGAGGAGAGAAGCTGGTGAGGAAATCCTGTGTGCAGGGGGTCATGCTGTAATTCAGCTCAGTGCAACCCATCAGACTGACAAACTCTCCAAATGCTGCCACAGCCAGACCCTACAGGTATCTGTTAGGTAGGTGTAATCAAATAGCTCAAACTGGAATCCCACATTGATTCCTGATGCAGCACAAGCTGTTACATGGAATGCTTGCCATCTCCCCCTCTCCTAGGCACAGGCAGTTTCTCCTTACACTTCTCAGCACTCCTTGTAGTGCCTCATAATTTAAGGTAATGTGTGGTTTTTAAAATCTATCCATCTATCCATCTATCCATCTGATCTGTACTGAAATTGATGCCTAAAGTTCATCCCTGTCTCATCCTGCCACACTAGGCTCCAATCTACAGTTTTTACTTCATGTTTAATTACAAAGCTCTAAATTAAAATTAGGACAAAGGTGAGTGAAGTAGAATTTAATAGAAAAAAAAATAAACTACCTAAATCCAAATGTACCATCCATAGAAAACTCTGCATAATGCAGTAGGTGCCTATTTGTTTAACCCAAAGACCTCTTGGTGTCTATCAGTTTGCTTCAGTGCCTGCCTCTCCTCAGCCTGTCAGCATTCCCTTGCTTACATCCAGAGTGCATTTCTAGGTCGTGCTCCGTGCACACTAATGGGATTAAGCTCTTCACAAAATGCAACTGCAGTCTTTTCCCATGTGGATACTGAGACCAGAAAACTGCCCACGTGCTTAAGCAGCAGCACCACAGAGAAGGGTCGTGTGGGGGCTCCCAGGCTGTGCCCCCAGCCCAGTGCCCTGACCAGGGCATTGATGATGGATTGGGTCTGTAAGATAGCAGAAGAAACCTACATCTCATCTACACTGAAAGGATTGCAGGGCACTACTCTAGGAGTGTGTCTGCTGCTTCAATGACTCTGCATTTCCTGTAAATCAGTCCACAGAGATCTTGGGAACCCTGCGCAGTACAAATATTGTGTAAGACCACTCCTGAAAAAAAAACCAATTATTTTTTTCAGAAATCATTTGTGTTTGAGACATCAAAAACAAAGATCTCCAGCTCTGCAATTGAGTGTATGCACACAAAACTTAATCATTATTGCAATTATTCACCAAATTCACCCATTTTAATCCTACTCAAGTCAATAGACTGCTAACATCTGAAATTTAAGCACCTGAGGCAGTTTTTGCTAGTTATTAGCTTAGGCTAATATTCTAAAGTCAACTCTTTTCCCTTCATTTTTACCTTCAGAAGCAACAAAATACAACCCTAAATACATATTTTCACGAAGATGTCCCCAGTTTCAAAGGTGTTCTCCTGGGTAATTTTATTTCAATCTCTGCACAGCAGAAGCACAAGGCATGGCTCAGTCCAGCAGCAGTTTGCATGCACCAGCTCTGAGTGAGCAGAAACGGTTCTGCATCTGTATGCAGGGTTTCCTCTCCTCACCTACAGCTGGGATGACTTAGCAGAACAGCCCTGCATGCTTACACAGTATCACAGCTCCAGATACAGTTACAAATACCATTCCTGACTGACTGAAATGGTCTTGATTGGTCTCCCAGTCAAACCGTAATCTGTAATGTACTGTTACAAGAACGGACAATGCTTGGGGCACTGTCCTGATCCCTTTATAGTCTAAATAGTCCCACTCCTCAGGAACAGCAGGAGCAAGGTCTTTGCCTGACAAACCTCAACAGTTCCCTTTTAGAAAGGATGCAAGGGGGAAAATCATGTTTCTTTAAGGTGCAACAAATTTTACAACCTTGTGATACTTTTAGCCAGAACATTTTCTGTACAATACAGCTTGCCCTCCATATCATTCTTTCAGAGAGCATTAATAAATCATTCTATTTTTTTTCTTTAAAGACACAGTATATAAGATCATCCTCACTGGAGAAGCACTGCGTGTTACAGGATCAGGCCAAAGTAAAAAGTGTCTGAGCATGTTAAACCCAGAGAAAAAGACAGTTCAAGGCTGAAGTTCATGTGAGGACACTGCTTGATGTCATAAACTGTGAAGCTGCAACTCCTCTAACTGATGGGTTGTAGCAAAATGCTGAGTGTCTGGCCCTCTACTGCTTTTTACAAATGTGTTGATTTATCTTGCTTTGCTTCAGGTACTCTCCCGCATAAACAGCATGAATATTACAGAGTGGCGATCAGTAAATATGTATAATCTTTCATGTTGTCTACACAGTGAAAACAGAAACTCTGGGCAATGTTTCTAAGGGGTTGCAGGTTTTTTCTTTTCTTCCCACATAGGTAGAAATCAAATTAAGAAAATAGAACCTTCAACTTGCCAGAATGAACATGGAGATCCAGATCACTAGAAAGTCATCTTCTGTATTTCTAAACTGGACAGGTGACATTTGGTCCTCAGACACAACTATGGCAGCGTGGTTGATCTTCGCATGTGCTGTGAAAGTGTTGTCAACCTTGGATTTTCACCTAGACACACAACTGTACATCTGTCCCTCGTGTTTGAATACACACTGTGTATTGTGAAACACTAAACAAAACTCAATCAGTTTAGCCCCAGGTCTCTGATCCCTCCACCACACAAAGCTCAATTATGCCCTGCAGACACTGCGGTTGCTGTTGTTACTGTGTTAGTGCAAAGGCTTTGGTTTGAATCAGCCCTAACCATGTAAGATGATTAACAAACACAGAACTAGAAATGGTCTCAGCTCCAAGGGACTGAGTATTTCCTCCAGATCAGTAAAAGCTGGTTAAATTATAAACATTATTTTAGACAAACAGAAGTAAAATTTTCACATGACGTCAGAACATTACAAATTCTCCATTGGCCAAACACCGCTTAAGAAACTATTTAGAAGTACATCTGAATCCTGAAATAAATTTATCGAAATATTTAACTCATTCCTGTCCATTATGATGAGCTCTACTTTATTTGCCCACGCTGATACTCATCACTGTAGTGAAGTGGAGGAAATTTGGGTTGATAGCGAAAGAAAATACTTCGTGCTTATTTGATTCAAAAGCAAAAGAAACTCATCTGTTTGGATGTTTGGGAACCCTGATGTGTGGGCAAAGCACAAGTGATCGAGTCTAATATTCATGTCAGCTCCCTTCCTGCACTTCATCTCACTCTCGATAGCCATCACTGAACTGGTTGCAGAGGGTTATTTTAGTTGCACATTAATTGTGTCAGGGACAAATTCTGTATAGCTCAGAGGCTACTATTACAAAGTTTATTGGCTCAGGTACAGAGCTGCACAAACAATGCTAAACAGCTTTTGGTGTTAGTTCAGATCTGGAAGCAGTTTAGCCATCTTTACATTATCTGGAACACAAAGAATCAGCTCTACTAACCCAGCTCCATACACTGTGTATCTGGACCACAGGACAAAACCAGGAAAACCCAGAAGTGCAACACTTGCACCTTAAACTTCGTAAAGCCTCATTAGATTCAGGAAGCTCCTGCTCAGGAAGGTCTTCCTTGTTCCAAGCTGATGCTAGACAGATGCACTCAAATACATGTGAGCAACACTTCCTTGCCACCCAGCTCACGAGGAATCTCAAACACTGAAAAATTAGAGAGCAACTCCACCCAAGTGGCTCTTGGTGGAGGGAGCTCAGGACTTCACCAAAACTGGTGCACTGAGCCTCAGGACTCAGCTAAAACTGGATCCACAGTGACAACACAGAACCAGTCAGGCATCTTTGTATCAGTAAATTTCAGGGTGTCCTGTGTCATCCATCCATATATGTGACAGTATCTTCAAGCTTGTCCTAGTTAGAGCAGTCAGTACCAGTTCATCACTGTGTGGGTACAACCCAAACTGTGTGTTCATTTCTCTCTATGTCATTTCCCAGGAACGGTTAACAACAGACCATTTGCAGCAGCTGCCCAGAGCACACCTGACCCCTCAGGCTATAAGCTGGATGTTAAGAAGCTTGTGAGATAGGAGGATGTTCCTATCCTCACACCAATGACTCAGGTGTGATAACTCTGCTCCGGGGTGTCATTAGCACCTCCAGCCTGAGGGGTCATGTCTGAAGGGCCATCAATGATTCCAAAAATATCTCACTACTCACAATCACCCATTGTGGAACTCCCCACCCTGGGGGCTGTACTGGGCATTCCCACTCGAACCTGAGTGTATATAATCTTGGGGTCTTGGGACTTCTGGCCCCATTCTTCATATCTAGAGGAGGACCAGAACCTCAACGGGACTGTGACCACCACTCCCGACCGGACTGCGACCAGCAGTCTCACCAGCAGGTTTTCCCTCTCCTTTTACGCTGAACTCAGGAGGACCACGTGGGGCTCAGCACGGGGGTCAATGAACACCATTCTGTTAGTGCCCCAGGGTGCTGGGTCATACATCTGAGTTTTGTGGATTAAAACCAATTGTCTGTCCATATAATTGTATTTATGATATTATTTTTATTAAGTTGTAACTGACTTATAATCTCTTTTGAGTTGGGGTTCATTTCTCCTGCCAGTTTACCTTTAAACCAGTACAAAGCTATCTCAAGATTCACAATACTCTGAACAATGCAGTGATTAAACTTCTGCTATTCTTTGAAGAACATGCAAAAACCTCAGCATTGGTTATGCAATGCATGCCAAGAAATAAAAATTTTTGTGGTGCCATACAAAGCCATAACCATAATCTGAAATTCACCTCTTCTAAAAATCAAGGCAAGAAGTCTCACAGCATATCTGGAAAGCTAGCAATCCAAGTCCCAGCAGAAATACAGGCATTGACTTCCAAAGATAAGACCTAATGGCCAGATAGAGTTCTTAAGAAGGTATAAAGAAAAATTGACTTGCTGTGATCATGCTGAGAAGCACAAAAACTAACAAACACTTGAAGGTTAGCTGTGCTGATGTATGAATCTTGCTGACCAAGGTCCTGCAGACATAGAAACACTGTTTGGTAGCTGGAGTACAGAAAAGAGATGCTATGCCATGGACTGAACAGGAACTTCAGTAAACAGACCATCAAGAAGTATTTCAACAGAATATTAGAGATTTTACATATGTATATACACACACAGACAAAAGATCTAAATATCAAAATATAGTCCAGTGTGACTGCTCACCAGAAGAATATGTCATCTCAACAGAATCTTGCACTGGATTTAACCTTGTCCTATACATTGCATAGATAAAGAAATTCCTCTTAATTTTCATGCATACAGTCAAGTCATTTTTCACACATATAATCTGCATAGTTCATCATTCTTAAAGTGAAAATTCTACACAAGCCTCTGGATAAACCACAAGGTAGAAACACTAGGCTTGCTGTGTTCACTGAGTATGATTTCAAATGATGAGCCAGATTTTTTTACTCACTTCTATGCAAAGTAATCTACTTCTACGTGATTCCTTGTGATTGGAATACTATTTAACAGGACTATTGATGGATACGGTTTAGCAATGAGAATTAAATTCTAGAGCACATTAAAATCTGCTTAGGCGATCTTAACCAATTATGCACTGATTAACTCTAGAGTCCCAGGCAGGTATCCAAGGTGAAAGAATGCTATGAGAACACAGAGGAAACACTGAGATGTTGCCGAATGATGTAGGACGGGAAGCTTTAGGAAGGATAAAAGGAGTTTAGCCTTGGGGGAAAAAAAAGTCCACAGGCTCCACTCTGTTTTCCTCATAGCTCCACAGCAAAGAACTGTGTGCACCGAGGTGGCGAGTGACAGACACCTGATAAACTCCAGCTACACCAGCGTGGCTGTCAGGCACCAAGGGACTTGCTGCCAAACACTGAAAGCTTAGACAGCACCACAAGTACTAGATGCACCAAACCCAAAACACAAAGGAGTAAAGCTAACATTCTGCCCTTTTGCCAGCACATCTGAAAAGAAAAATAACAATGTAAAGAAACAATGTTGACATTTAATTTGTCAATATACCTTGGAATTATCACCCAGATAAAGTGAGAACAGTGGATTGGTTGAGGCTCAGAATTAACAACTGAAATGACCAGAAACTTTAGAGGGGAAAACTCATGCCCTGTACATAAGCATGGAGTGTGCAGAAATTCCAGTCACAGAGATCTTCTATGCAATGGTGACAGGACTCTCACAGCTAGATGAAATAAATATCAAGTTTTGCAATATTGATTGAAGAAGGGATATCATGTAATATCCATCTTAATTTGACTGTCCTTGTATACCTCTGTGCTGGTTTAAAGGTAAACCAGCAGGGGAAATGAACTCAACTCAAAAGAGAGACCACAAGTCAGAATAACAATTTAATAAAACAACACAAGTATGATTATACAGACAAACAACCGGCTTCAATCCACAAAAACCCAAATGTACAACCCAGCACCCTGGGACATGAACAAAGTGGTGTTCCCTGGGCCCCCCCTGAGTCCAAAGTAAAGGGAGAGTGGAAAAACCTGCTGGTGGGAGAGCTGTTGCAGTCCAGTCAAAATGGTGATTGCAGTCCAGTCAAGGGTGGTGGTCTCAGTCTGGCCGAGAGTGGTGAGCTGCAGTCCTCCTCTGGATCCCACGAGTGGTAAAAAGGTTCCAAAACTCCAAGTTTATATATCCTCCAGTTCAGGCAGGAATGCTCAGTCCTTCCCTCAGAGCGGGGAATTCCATAAAAGGGTGTGAGGACAGGAACATCTACAGGCCTCTACTGCTAACAATCTCTGGGAAATGGCATGGAAGGCTATAGAATACACAGTTTTG